>NW_027596405.1:0-327305 GCF_964194155.1 Cetorhinus maximus
GCCCCGTCTTACTTTCCCCGCCCCCTCTCACTCTCCCCGCCCCCTCTCCCGCTCCCCGCCCCCTCTCCCACTCCCCGCACCCTCCCCCTCTCCCCGCCACCTCTCCCTCTCCCCGCCCCCTCTCACTCTCCCCGCCCCCTCTCCCTCTCCCCGCCCCCTCTCACTCTCCCCGCCCCCTCTCACTCTCCCCGCCCCCTCTCCCTCTCCCCGACCACTCTCACGATCTCCGCCCCCTTTCACTCTCCCCGCCCCATATCCACCTCCCCGTCCCCTCTCACACTCCCTGCCCTCTCTCACTCTCCACGCCCGCTCTCCATCTCCCCGCCCCCACTCACTCTCCCTCCTCCGCCCCCCTCACCCTCTCCGCCAGCTCTCCCTCTCCCCGCCCCCTCTCAGTCTCCCCGATCCCTCACCCTCTTCCCGCCCCCTCTAAATCTCCCCGCCCCCTCTCCCTCTCCCCACCCACTTTCACTCTCCCCGCCCCCCTCACTCTCCCCGCCCCCTCTCAATCTCCCTGCCCTCTCTCACTCTCCCCACCTCCTCTCGTTCTCCCCGCCCCCTCTCACTCTCTTCGCCCCCTCTCCCTCTCCCCGCCCCTTCTCTCTCTCCCCGCCCCTTTCACTCTCACTGCCCCCGCTCCCTCTCCCCTCCCCCTCTCACACTCCCTGCCCTCTCTCACTCTCCCCGCCCCCTCTGACTCTCCCCGCCTCCTCTCCCTCTCCCCGCTCCTCTCCTCACCCCCTCTCACTCTGACCACCTCCTCTAACTTTCTCCGCCCATCCCACTCTCCCCGCTCCCTCACACTCTCCCTGCTCCCTCACACTCTCCCCGCTCCCTCTCACTCTCCCCGCCCCCTATCCCTCACCCCGCCCCATCTCACAGTCCCCACCCACTCTCACACTCGCCGCCCACTCTCCATCTCCCCACCCCCACTCACTCTCCCTCCCCCCGCCCCCTCTCACTCTCTCCACCCTCTCTCCATCTCCTCGCCCCCTCTCACTCTCCCCGCCCCCACTCACTCTCCTCACCCCCTCTCCATCTCCCAACCCCCACTCACTCTGCCTCCCCCTCTCACTCTCTCTGCCCACTCTCACTCTACGCCCCCTCTCCCTTTCCCCGCCCCCTTTCACTCTCCCCATCCCCTCTCCCTCTCCCCGCCCCCTCTCCATCTCCTCTTGCTCTCCCCACCTCCTGGCCCCCTCCCCGCCCCCTCTCCTCACCACCTCACACTCACTCCGCCCCCTCTCACTCTCCCTGCTCCGTCTCCTTCTCCCCGCAACCACTAACTCTCCGTCCCCCCGCCCCCTGTCACTCTCACCGCTCCCTCTAGCTCTCGCCGCCCCTTCTCTCTCTACCCGATTCCATTGTCTCTCCCTGCCCCCTCTCTCTCCCCGCCCCCTTTCACTCTCCCCGCCCCTTTCATTCTTCCCGCCCCCTCTACCTCTCCCCGCCTCCTTTCCCTCTCCCCGCCCACTCTCCTCACCCTCTCTCATTTTCACCGCCTCCTCTCCCTCTCCCCGCCCGTCCCTCTCGCCCCGCCCACTCTCACTGGCCCCACCCCCACTCCCTGTCCCCGCCCCCTCTCCCTGTCCCCGCCCCCTCTCCCTGTCCCCGCCCCCTCTCCCTGTCCCCGCCCCCTCTCCCTGTCCCCGCCCCCTGTCCCTCTCCCCGCACCCTCTCACACTCCACGGCCCCTCTCAATCTTCCAGCCCCCTCTCCCTCTCCCCGCCCCCTCTCCCTCTCCCCGCCGCCCCTCCCTCTCCCCGCCGCCCCTCCCTCTCCCCGCACCCTCTCCCTCTCCCCGCCCCCTCTCCTCACCCCCCTCCCTCACCCAGCCCACTATCCATCTCCCCGCCCCCTCTCCCTCTCCCCGCCCCCTCTCCCTCACCCCGCCCCCTTTCACTCTCCCCGCCCCCCTCCCTCTCCTTGCCCCCGACCCCTCTCACACTCTCCGCCCCCTCTCCCTCTCCCCGCCCCCTCTCCTCTCCCCGCCCCCTTTCACTCTCCCCGCCCCCTCTCCCTCTCCCCGCCCCCTCTCCTCTCCCCGCCCCCTTTCACTCTCCCCGCCCCCTCTCCCTCTCCCCGACCCCTCAAACTCTCCCCGCCCCCTCTCCCTCTCTCTGCCTCCGTTCCCTCTCCCCGCACCCTCTCAATCTCCCATGCACAACTCCTCTCACTCTGTCCGCCACGTCTCACTCTCCCCGCCCCCTCTCCCTCTCCTCGCACCCTCTCACTCTCGCCGCTCCCTCTCCCTCTCTCCGCCCCCTCCCCCTCTACTCGCACCCTCTCACTCTCCCCGTTCCCTTTCCCTCTCCCTCTCCTCAACACCTCTCACTCTCTGCGCCCCCCACACTCTCGCAGACCTTTCTCCCTCTCCTCGCCCCCTCTCCCTCTCCCCACCCCCTCTCACTCTCCTCGCCCCCTATCCCTCTCCTCGCACCCTCTCACTCTCCCCGCACCCGCTCCCTCTCTTCAACCCCTCTCACTCACCCCACCCCCTCTCCATCTCCCCACCCCCACTCACTCTACCTCCCCCCGCCCCCTCTCACTCTATCCGCCCCCTCTCCTTCTCCCCACCACCTGTTCCTCACCTCACCCCCTCTCCCTCTACCCACCCACTTTCACTCTCCACGCCCTCTCTCCCACTCCCCACCACCTCTCCTCTCACTCTCCCCGCCCCCCTCCCTCTACCCACCCACTTTCACTCTCCCCGACCCTTCTCCCTTTCTCCGCCCCCTCCCACACTCCCCGCCCCCTCTCCCTCTCCCCGCCCCATCTCCCTCTACCCACCCACTTTCACTCTCCACGCCCCCTCTCCCTCTCCCCGCCCCCTCTCACTCTCCCTGCCCCTTCTCCCTCTCCGCGTCCCCTCTCTCTCCCCACCCCTTTTCACTCCCCCTGCCCCCTCTCCCTCTCTCCGCCCATTCTCACTCTCGCCGCCCCCTCTCCAACTCCACGCCTACTCTCACTCTCCACACGCACTCTCCCTCTCCCCACTCCCTCTCCCTCTCCCCGCACCCTCTCCCTCTCCCCGCCCCCTCTCACTCTCCCTGCCCCCTCTCACTCTCCCCGCCCCCTCTCCCTCTCCCTGCCCCCTCTCACTCTCCACGCCCCCTCTCCCTCTCCCTGCCCCCTCTCACTCTCCTCGCCCCCTCTCCCTCTCCTCGCCCCCTATCCCTCTCCCCGCCCCCTCTCCCTCTCCCTCTCCCTCTCCCCGCCCACTCACCCTCTCCCCGCCCACTCACCCTCTCCCCGCCCACTCACACTCTCCCCGCCCCCCTCACTCTCCCCGCCCCCTCTCACTCTCCCCGCTCCATCTCACTCTCCCCACCCTCTCCCCATCTCCCCACCCCCACTTACTCTCCCACCGCCGCCCCTTTCACTCTCCCTACCCGCTCTCCCTCTCCCCGCCTCCTCTACCTCTCCCCGCCCCCTCTCCTCACCCCCTCTCCCCGCCCCCTCTTCCTCTCCCCGCCCCTTCTTGCTCTCCCCCCCTCCTATCCCCCTCCCCACCCCCTCTCCTCACCCCCTCACAATCTCTCCACCCCCTCTCACTCTCCCCGCCCCCTCTGATTCTCCCCGCCCCCACTAACTCTCCCTCCCCCGTACCCCTCTCACTCTCTCCGCCTCTCTCCCTCTCCCCGCACCCTCTCGCAATCCACGCCCCCTCTCCCTCTGCCCGGCCCCTCTCCCTCTGCCTGGCAGCTCTCCCTATCCCCGCACAATCACCCTCTCCTCAACCCCTCACACTCTCTCCACCCCCTCTCACTTTCGCCACCCCCACTAACTCTCCCCATCCACTCTGCCTCTTCCCGCCCCCTCTTACTCTCTCCGCCACGTCTCACTCTCCATGCCCCCCTCTCCCTCTCCTCGCACCCTCTCCCTCTCCCCGCGCCTTCTCACTCTCCCCGCCCCCTCTCCCTCTCTCCGCCCCCCACACTCTACTCGTCCCCTCTCGCTCTCCCCGCCCCCCTCACTCTCCACGCCCACTCTCACTCTCTCCGCCCCCCCTCACTCTCCTCGCCCCCTCTCCCTCTCCCCGCCCCCTCTCCCTCTTCCAGCCCACACTCACTCTCCCGGCCCCCTCTCACTCTCCCCGCCCCATCTCACTCTCCCCGGCCCCTCTCACTCTCCCCGCCCCCTCTCCCTCTACCCGCCCCCTCTTACTCTCCCCGCCCCCTCTCCCTCTCCCAGCCCCCTTTCACTCTCCCCATCCCCTCTCCCTCTCCCCGCTCCCTCTCCATCTCCTCTTGCTCTCCCCACCTCCTGTCCCCCTCCCCGCCCCCCTCTCCTCACCACCTCACACTCACTCCGCCCCCTTTCACTCTCCCCGCCCCTTTCATTCTTCCCGCCCCCTCTACCTCTCCCCGCCTCCTTTCCCTCTCCCCGCCCCCTCTCCTCACCCTCTCTCATTCTCACCGCCTCCTCTCCCTCTACCCCGCCCGTCCCTCTCGCCCCGCCCCCTCTCACTCGCCCCACCTCCACTCCCTGTCCCCGCCCCCTCTCCCTGTCCCCGTCCCCTCTCCCTGTCCCCACCCCCTCTCCCTGTCTCCGCCCCCTGTCCCTCTCCCCGCACCCTCTCACTCTCCACGGCCCCTCTCAATCTTCCAGCCCCCTCTCCCTCTCCCCGCCCCCCCCTCCCTCTCCCCGCCCCCCCTCCCTCTCCCCGCACCCTCTCCCTCTCCCCGCCCCCTCTCCTCACCCCCCTCCCTCACCCAGCCCACTCTCCATCTCCCCGCCCCCTCTCCCTCTCCCCGCACCCTCTCCCTCACCCCGCCCCCTCTCCCTCTCCTTGCCCCCGACCCCTCTCACACTCTCCACCCCCTCTCCATCTCCCCGCCCCCTCTCCCTCTCCCCGCCCCCTCTCCTCTCCCCGCCGCCTTTCACTCTCCCCGCCCCCTCTCCCTCTCCCCGACCCCTCAAACTCTCCCCGCCCCTCTCCCTCTCTCTGCCTCCGTTCCCTCTCCACGCCCCCTCTCCTCACCCACTCTCACTCTCAAAGCCTTCTCTCCCTCTCCCCGCACCCTCTCAATCTCCCATGCACAACTCCTCTCACTCTGTCCGCCACGTCTCACTCTCCCCGCCCCCTCTCCCTCTCCCCGCACCCTCTCACTCTCCCCGCCCCCTCTCCCTCTCCCCGCACCCTCTCACTCTCGCCGCTCCCTCTCCCTCTCTCCGCCCCCTCCCCCTCTACTCGCACCCTCTCACTCTCCCCGTTCCCTTTCCCTCTCCCTCTCCTCAACACCTCTCACTCTGCGCCCCCCACACACTCGCAGACCTTTCTCCCTCTCCTCGCCCCCTCTCCCTCTCCCCACCCCCTCTCACTCTCCTCGCCCCCTATCCCTCTCCTCGCACCCTCTCACTCTCCCCGCACCCGCTCCCTATCTTCAACCCCTCTCACTCACCCCACCCCCTCTCCATCTCCCCACCCCCACTCACTCTCCCTCCCCCCGCCCCCTCTCACTCTATCCGCCCCCTCTCCTTCTCCCCACCACCTGTCCCTCACCTCACCCCCTCTCCCTCTACCCACCCACTTTCACTCTCCACGCCCTCTCTCCCACTCCCCACCACCTCTCACTCTCCCCGCCCCCCTCCCTCTACCCACCCACTTTCACTCTCCCCGTCACTTCTCCCTCTCTCCGCCCCCTCTCACACTCCCCGCCCCCTCTCCCTCTCCCCGCCCCATCTCCCTCTACCCACCCACTTTCACTCTCCACGCCCCCTCTCCCTCTCCCCGCCCCCTCTCACTCTCCCTGCCCCTTCTCCCTCTCCGCATCCCCTCTCTCTCCCCACCCCTTTTCACTCTCCCTGCCCCCTCTCCCTCTCTCCGCCCATTCTCACTCTCGCCGCCCCCTCTCCAACTCCACGCCTACTCTCACTCTCCACACGCACTCTCCCTCTCCCCACTCCCTCTCCCTCTCCCCGCACCCTCTCCCTCTCCCCGCCCCCTTTTCCTCTCCCTGCCCCCTCTCACTCTCCCCACCCCCTCTCCCTCTCCCTGCCCCCTCTCACTCTCCTCGCCCCCTCTCCCTCTCCCCGCCCCCTCTCCCTCTCCCTCTCCCCGCCCACTCACCCTCTCCCCGCCCACTCACACTCTCCCCGCCTCCTATCCCTCTCCCCGCCCCCTCTCACTCTCCCCGCCCCCTCTCCCCGCCCCCTCTCCCTCTCCTCGCCCCCTCTCCCTCTCCTCACCCCCTCTCACTACCCTCGCCCCCTATCCCTCTCCTCGCACCCTCTCACTCTCCCCGCACCCTCTCACTCTCCCCGCACCCTCTCACTCTCCCCGCACCCTCTCCCTCTCTTCAACCCCTCTCACTCACCCCGCCCCCTCTCCATCTCCCCGCCCCCACTCACTCACCCTCCCCCGCCCCCTCTCACTCTATCCGCCCACTCTCCTTCTCCCCGCCACCTGTCCCTCACCCCGCCCCCTCTCCCACTCCCCACCGCCTCTCACTCTCCCCGCCCCCCTCCCTCTACCCACCCAGTTTCACTCTCCCCGACCCTTCTCCCTCTCCCCGCCCCCTCTCACACTCCCCGCCCCCTCTCCCTCTCCATGCCCCCTATCTCTCTCCCTGCCCCTTTTCACTCTCCCTGCCCCCTCTCCCTCTCTCCGCCCCCTCTCACTCTCCCCGCCCCCTCTCACTCTCCCCGCCCCCTCACTCTCCCCGCCCCCTCTCACTCTCCCCGCCCCCTCTCACTCTCCCCGCCCCCTCTCCCTCTCCCTGCCCTCTCTCCCTCTCCCCGCCCACTCTCCCTCTCCCCGCCCACTCTCCCTCTCCCCGCCCACTCTCACTCTCCCCGCCCCCTATCCCTTTCCCCGCCCCCTCTCACTCTCCCCGCCCCCTCTCACTCTCCCCACCCCCTCTCCCTCTCCCCGCCCCCTATTACTCTCCCCAACCCCTCTCACTCTCCCCGCCCCCTCTCACACTTCCCACCCCCTCTCCCTCTCTCCACACGCCTCTCACTCACCCCGCCCCCTCTCAATCTGTCCGCACCCTCTCACGATCTCCGCCCCCTCTCACCCTCCCTGCCCCCCTCTCCCTCTCCCAGCTCCCTAAACCTATCTCTGCCCCCTCTCCATATCCCCGACCCCTCTCACTCTCCCTGCCCCCTTTCACTCTCCCCGCCCCATCTCCATCTCCCCGCTCCCTCTCACACTCCCCGCCCTCCCTCACTCTCCACGCCCCATCTCCATCTCCCCGCCCCCACTCACTCTCCCTCCCCCGCCCCCTCTCACCCTCTCCGCCAAATCTCCCTCTCCCCGCCCCCTCTCAGATTCCCCGAGCCCTCACCCTCTCCCCGCCCCCTCTGAATCTCCCTGCCCCTTCTCACTCTCCCCACCCCCTCTCACTCTCCCCGCCCCCTCTCCTTCTCCCCGCCCCCTCTCACTCTCTCCGCGCCCTCTCCGTCTCCCCGCCCCTTTCACTCTCCCTGCCTCCGCTCCCTTTCCCCACCCCCTCTCACTCTCCCCTCCCCGTCTCCCCGCCCCTTTCACTCTCCCTGCCTCCGCTCCCTCTCCCCTCCCCCTCTGACTCTCCGCGCCTCCACTCCCTCTCCCCGCCCCTCTCCTCACCCCGTCTCGCTCTGACCGCCCCCTCTCACTCTCTCCGGCCCATCCCACTCTCCCCGCTCCCTCACACTCTCCCCGCTCCCTCTCACTCTCCCCGCCCCCTATCCCTCTAGCCACACCCGTTCACCCTCCCCGCCCCCTCTCCCTCTCCCCGCCCCCTCTCACTCACCCCGCCACATCTCACTCTCCCCACCCACTCTCACACTCGCCGCCCACTCTCCATCACCCCACCCCCACTCACTCTCCCTCCCCCCGCCCCCTCTCACTCTCTCCGCCCTCTCTCCACCTCCCCGCCCTCTCTCCCTCTCCCCGCCCACTCTCCTTCTCCCCGCCCCCTCTCACTCTCTCCGCGCCCTCTCCGTCTCCCCGCCCCTTCTCTCTCTCCCCGCCCCTTTCACTCTCCCTGCCTCCGCTCCCTCTCCCCACCCCCTCTCACTCTCCCCTCCCCCTCTGACTCTCCACGCCTCCATTCCCTCTCCCCGCCCCTCTCCTCACCCCGTCTCGCTCTGACCGCCCCCTCTCACTCTCTCCGGCCCATCCCACTCTCCCCGCTCCCTCACACAGTCCCCGCTCCCTCTCACTCTCCCCGCCCCCTATCCCTCTAGCCACACCCTTTCACCCTCCCCGCCCCCTCTCCCTCTCCCCGCCCCCTCTCACTCACCCCGCCACATCTCACTCTCCCCACTCACTCTCACACTCGCCGCCCTCTCTCCACCTCCCCGCCCTCTCTCCCTCTCCCCGCCCATTCTCCCTCTCCCCGTCCCCTTTCAATCTCCCCGCCCCCTCTCCCTCTCCCCGCCCCTTCTCACTCTCCCCGCCCTCACTCACTCTCCCCACCCCCTCTCCATCTCCCCACCCCCACTGACTCTGCCTCCCCCTCTCACTCTCTCCGCCCCCTCTCCCTCTCCCCGCCCCCTCTCCATTTCCCCGCCCCCTTTCACTCTCCCCACCCCCTCTCCCTCTCCCCACCCCTCTCCATCACCCCGCCTCCTCTTGCTCTCCCCACCTCCTCTCCCCCTCCCCGCCCCCTCTGTTCACCCCCTCACACTCTCTCCGCCCCCTCTCACTCTCCCTGCTCCGTCTCCTTCCCCCCGCCACCACTAACTCTCCGTCCCCCCGCCCCCTGTCACTCTCACCACACCCTCTCGCTCTCCCCGCCCCTTCTCTCTCTCCCCGACTCCTTTCTCTCTCCCTGCCCCCT
Source organism: Cetorhinus maximus (assembly GCF_964194155.1). Taxonomy (NCBI): domain Eukaryota; kingdom Metazoa; phylum Chordata; class Chondrichthyes; order Lamniformes; family Cetorhinidae; genus Cetorhinus; species Cetorhinus maximus. The sequence goes on from NW_027596405.1 coordinate 8,772, forward strand.
CTCTCTCTCCCCGTGCCCTTTCATTCTCCCCACCCCCTCTCCCTGTCCACGCCCCCTGTCCCTCTCCCCGCTCCCTCTCACTCTCCCCGGCCCCTCTCAATCTCCCAGCCCCCTCTCCCTCTCCCCGGCCCCTCTCAATCTCCCAGCCCCCTCTCCCTCTCCCCGCCCCCTCTCCTCACCCCCCTCCCTCTCCTCGCCCACTCTCCCTCTCCTTGCCCCCTCTCACTCTCCCTCCCCCCGACCCCTCTCACGCTCTCCGCCCCCTCTCCATCTCCCCACCCATTCTCTCTCCCCCCGCCGCCTTTCACTCTCCATGCCCCCTCTCCCTCTCCCCGCCCCCTTTCACTCTTCCCGCCCCCTCTCCCCGCCTCCTTTCCCTCTCCCCGCTCCCTCTCCTCACCCACTCTCACTCTCAAAGCCTTCTCTCCCTCTCCCCGCCCCCTCTCACACTCTCCGCCACCTCTCCCTCTCCGCGCACCCTCTCAATCTCCCATCCACAACTCTTCTCACTCTGTCCGCCACGTCTCACTCTCCCCGCCCCCTCTCTCTCTCCTTGCACCCTCCCTCTCTCGCCGCTCCCTCTCCCTCTCTCCGCCCCCTCCCCCTCTCCTCGCAACATCTCAATCTCCCCGCCCCCTCTCCCTCTCCTTGCACCCTCTCACTCTCGCCGCTCCCTCTCCCTCTCTCCGCCCCCTCCCCCTCTCCTCGCAACATCTCACTCTCCCCGCCCCCTCTCCCTCTCCTCAACACCTCTCACTCTCTCCGCACTCCTCACACTCGCCGACCCCTCTCCCTCTCCTCACCCCCCCTCCCTCTCCCTGCCCCCTCTCACACTCCTCGTCCCCTCTCCATCTCCCCGCCCCCACTCACTCTCCCTCCCCCCGCCCCCTCTCACGCTCTCTGCCCCCTCTCCCTCTCCCCGCCACCTGTCCCTCACCCCGCCCTCTCTCCCTCTACCCACCCACTTTCACTCTGCATGCCCCCTCTCCCACTCCCCACCCCCTCTCAATCTCCCCGCCCCCTCCCTCTACCCACCCACTTTCACTCTCCCGGACACTTCTCCCTCTCCCCGCCCCCTCTCACACTCCCCACCCCCTCTCAATCTCCCCGCCCCCTCCCTCTACCCACCCACTTTCACTCTCCACGCCCCCTATCCCACTGCCCGACCCCTCTCACTCTCAACGCCCCTTCTCGCTCTCCCCACCCACTCTCTCTCCCCGCCCCCTTTCACTCTCCCTGCCCCCTCTCCCTCTCTCCGCCCATTCTCACTCTCGCCGCCCCCTCTCCAACTCCACGCCTACTCTCACTCTCCACACGCACTCTCCCTCTACCCGCTCCCTCTCCCTCTCCCCGCACCCTCTCCCTCTCCCCGCCCCCTCTCACTCTCCCCGCCCCCTCTCCCTCTCTCCGCCCATTCTCACTCTCGCCGCCCCCTCTCCAACTCCACGCCTACTCTCACTCTCCACACGCACTCTCCCTCTCCCCACTCCCTCTCCCTCTACCCGCTCCCTCTCCCTCTCCCCGCACCCTCTCTCTCTCCCCGCCCCCTTTCCCTCTCCCCGCCCCCTCTCACTCACCCCGCCCCCTCTCTCTCTCCCCGCCGCCTTTCCCTCTCCCCGCCCCCTCTCACTCACCCCGCCCCCTCTCTCTCTCCCCGCCGCCTTTCCCTCTCCCCGCCACCTCTCACTCTCCCCGCCCCCTCTCACTCTCCCCGCCCCCTCTCACTCTCCCCGCCCCCTCTCACTCTCCCCGCCCCCCTCCCTCTTACCGCCCCCTCCCTCTCCCCACCCACTCTCCCTCTCCCCGCCCACTATCCCTCTCCCCGCCACCTCTCACTCTCCCCGTCCCCTCTCACTCTCCCCACCCATTCTCTCTCTCCCCGCCCCTTTCACTCTCACTGCCCCCGCACCCTCTCCCCACCCCCTCTCACTGTCCCAGCCCCCTCTGACTCTCCCCGCCTCCTCACCCTCTCCCCGCCTCTCTCCTCACCCCCTCTAACTCTGACCGCCCCCTCTCACTCTCTCCGCCCCATCCCACTCTCCCCGCTCCCTCACACTCTCCCCGCCCCCTCTCACTCTCCCCGTCCCCTCTCACTCTCCCCGCCCCCTCTCCCTCTCCCCGCCCCCTCTCACACTTCCCACCCCCTCTCCCTCTCTCCACACACTCTCACTCATCCCGCCCCCTCTCCATCTCTCCGCACCCCCTCATGATCTCCGCCCACTCTCACCCTCCCTGACCCCCTCTCCCTCTCCCAGCTCCCTAACCCTATCTCTGCCCCCTCTCCATATCCCCGACCCCTCTCACTCTCCCCGCCCCCTTTCACTCTCCCCGCCCCATCTCCATCTCCCCGCTCCCTCTCACACTCCCCACCCTCTCTCACTCTCCACGCCCCCTCTCCATCTACCCGCCCCCACTCACTCTCCCTCGCCCGCCCCCTCTCACCCTCTCCGCCAACTCTCCCTCTCCCCCCCCCTCTCAGACTCCCCGATGCCTCACCCTCTCCCCACACCCCCTCACTCTCCCCACCCCCTCTCCCTCTCCCCACCCACTTTCACTCTCCCCTCCCCGCTCCCTCTCCCCGCCCTCTCTCAATCTCCCTGCCCCTTCTCACTCTCCCCACCCCCTCTCCCTCTCCCCGCCCCCTCTCCCTCTCCCCACCCCCTCTCCTTCTCCCCGCGCCCTCTCACTCTCTCCCCCCCCTCTCCCTCTCCCCGCCCCTTCTCTCTCTCCCCGCCCCTTTCACTCTCACTGCCCCCGCACCCTCTCCCCACCCCCTCTCACTGTCCCAGCCCCCTCTGACTCTCCCCGCCTCCTCACCCTCTCCCCGCCACTCTCCTCACCCCCTCTCACTCTGACCGCCCCCTCTCACTCTCTCCGCCCCATCCCACTCTCCCCGCTCCCTCACACTCTCCCCGCCCCCTCTCACTCTCCCCGCCCCCTCTCACTCTCCCCGTCCCCTCTCACTCTCCCCGCCCCCTCTCACTCTCCCCGTCCCCTCTCACTCTCCCCGCCCCCTCTCACTCTCCCTGCCCCCTCTCACACTTCCCACCCCCTCTCCCTCTCTCCACACACTCTCACTCATCCCGCCCCCTCTCCATCTCTCCGCACCCTCTCACGATCTCCGCCCACTCTCACCCTCCCTGCCCCACTCTCCCTCTCCCAGCTCCCTAACGCTATCTCTGCCCCATCTCCATATCCCCGACCCCTCTCACTCTCCCCGCCCCCTTTCACTCTCCCCGCCCCCTCTCCATCTCCCCGCTCCCTCTCACACTCCCCGCCCTCTCTCACTCTCCCCGCCCCCTCTCCTTCTCCCCGCGCCCTCTCACTCTGTCGCCCCCCTCTCCCTCTCCCCGCCCCTTTCACTCTCACTGCCCCCGCTCCCTCTCCCCACCCCCTCTCACTGTCCCAGCCCCCTCTGACTCTCCCCACCTCCTCACCCTCTCCCCGCCTCTCTCCTCACCCCCTCTCACTCTGACCGCCCCCTCTCACTCTCTCCGCCCCATCCCACTCTCCCCGCTCCCTCACACTCTCCCCGCCCCCTCCCACTCTCCCCGTCCCCTCTCACTCTCCCCGCCCCCTCTCCCTCTCCCCGCCCACTCTCACACTTCCCACCCCCTCTCCCTCTCTCCACACACTCTCACTCATCCCGCCCCCTCTCCATCTCTCCGCACCCTCTCACGATCTCCGCCCACTCTCACCCTCCCTGCCCCCCTCTCCCTCTCCCAGCTCCCTAACCCTATCTCTGCCCCCTCTCCATATCCCCGACCCCTCTCACTCTCCCCGCCCCCTTTCACTCTCCCCGCCCCATCTCCATCTCCCCGCTCCCTCTCACACTCCCCATCCTCTCTCACTCTCCACGCCCTCTCTCCATCTCCCCGCCCCCACTCACTCTCCCTCGCCCGCCCCCTCTCACCCTCTCCGCCAACTCTCCCTCTCCCCCCACCTCTCAGACTCCCCGAGGCCTCACCCTCTCCCCACCCCCCTCACTCTCCCCACCCCCTCTCCCTCTCCCCACCCACTTTCACTCTCCCCTCCCCGCTCCCTCTCCCCGCCCTCTCTCAATCTCCCTGCCCCTTCTCACTCTCCCCACCCCCTCTCCCTCTCCCCGCCCCCTCTTCCTCTCCCCGCCCCCTCTCCTTCTCCCCGCGCCCTCTCACTCTCTCCCCCCCCTCTCCCTCTCCCCGCCCCTTCTCTCTCTCCCCGCCCCTTTCACTCTCACTGCCCCCGCACCCTCTCCCCACCCCCTCTCACTGTCCCAGCCCCCTCTGACTCTCCCCGCCACTCTCCTCACCCCCTCTCACTCTGACCGCCGCCTCTCACTCTCTCCGCCCCATCCCACTCTCCCCGCTCCCTCACACTCTCCCCGCCCCCTCTCACTCTCCCCGTCCCCTCTCACTCTCCCCGCCCCCTCTCCCTCTCCCCGCCCCCTCTCACACTTCCCACCCCCTCTCCCTCTCTCCACACACTCTCACTCATCCCGCCCCCTCTCCATCTCTCCGCACCCTCTCACGATCTCCGCCCACTCTCACCCTCCCTGCCCCCCTCTCCCTCTCCCAGCTCCCTAACCCTATCTCTGCCCCCTCTCCATATCCCCGACCCCTCTCACTCTCCCCGCCCCCTTTCACTCTCCCCGCCCCATCTCCATCTCCCCGCTCCCTCTCACACTCCCCACCCTCTCTCACTCTCCCCGCCCCCTCTCCTTCTCCCCGCGCCCACTCACTCTCCCTCTCCCCGCCCCCTCTCAGATTCCCCGAGGCCTCACCCTCTCCCCACCCCCCCTCACTCTCCCCACCCCCCCTCACTCTCCCCACCCCCTCTCCCTCTCCCCACCCACTTTCACTCTCCCCTCCCCGCTCCCTCTCCCCGCCCTCTCTCAATCTCCCTGCCCCTTCTCACTCTCCCCACCCCCTCTCCCTCTCCCCGCCCCCTCTCCCTCTCCCAACCCCCTCTCCCTCTCCCCACCCCCTCTCCCTCTCCCCACCCACTTTCACTCTCCCCTCCCCGCTCCCTCTCCCCGCCCTCTCTCAATCTCCCTGCCCCTTCTCACTCTCCCCACCCCCTCTCCCTCTCCCCGCCCCCTCTCCCTCTCCCCACCCCCTCTCCCTCTCCCCACCCACTTTCACTCTCCCCTCCCCGCTCCCTCTCCCCGCCCTCTCTCAATCTCCCTGCCCCTTCTCACTCTCCCCACCCCCTCTCCCTCTCCCCGCCCCCTCTCCCTCTCCCCACCCCCTCTCCCTCTCCCCACCCCCTCTCCCTCTCCCCACCCACTTTCACTCTCCCCTCCCCGCTCCCTCTCCCCGCCCTCTCTCAATCTCCCTGCCCCTTCTCACTCTCCCCACCCCCTCTCACTCTCCCCACCCCCTCTCCCTCTCCCCGCCCCCTCTCACTCTCCCCGCCCCCTCTCACTCTCTCCCCCCCTCCCTCTCCCCGCCCCTTTCACTCTCACTGCCCCCGCTCCCTCTCCCCACCCCCTCTCACTCTGACCGCCCCCTCACTCTCCCCGCCCCCTCTCACTCTCTCCGCCCCCTCTCACTCTCTCCGCCCCCTCTCACTCTCTCCGCCCCCTTTCACTCTCCCCGCCCCATCTCCATCTCCCCGCTCCCTCTCACACTCCCCACCCTCTCTCACTCTCCCCGCCCCATCCCACTCTCTCCGCCCCCTCTCACTCTCCCCGCCCCCTCTCCCTGTCCCCACCCCCTCCTCCTGTCCCCGCCCCCTCTTCCTATCCCCGCCCCCTCTCCCTTACCCCGCCCCCTCGCCCTGCCCCCGCCCCCTCTCATTTTCCCTCTCAGTTGTCTCCACATTTGGGCAGCCTAATTACTTACGTTCCGCGAATGTGCAGCTCGTTCCGTTTCTGCGCATTTGATGCCGCCCCCAATTTACGCATGTGCAGTTCGCTCTCATTCCGCGCATGTGCAGTTCGCTCTCAGTTCTGGCATGTGCTCATTCCCAGTGGGTGCATGGAGAGCTCGCTCATGGGCAGCCCTCGAGCGCCATCCGCGCATGTGCAGCTCGCTCGCAGTCCGCGCATGTGCAGCTTGCTCACATTCCGCGCACTTGCCGCCCGCTCGCATCTCCCGCATGTGCACCCCTCTCTCGCAGACTCCGCACATGCAGCTCGCTCCCATTCCGCGCATGAGCTGCCGCTCGCAGTACGCGCATGTTTAGCCGCTCCCAGTACGCGCATGGGCAGCTTGCTCACAGTCCGCGCACGTGCAGCCCACTCGCTGACCGCGCGTGTGCAGCTCGCTCACAGTCCGCGCATGTGCAGCTTGCTCACATTCCACGCATGTGCCGTCCGCTCGCATCCCCCGCATGTGCAGCCCGCTCGCAGTCCGCGCATGTGCAGCTCGCTCCCCTTCTGCGCATGTGCAGCTCGCCACCTGACGATGTCAATCCTGGAAAGGGAGGTTTTCTGTTCAATGGGTTAGAACAGGAGCGGAGTTGGATTAAATTTACAGATCATTTAAAGAGGTAGCGGCAATATCATGGGCCAAATGGACTCATTCTGAGCTGTATCATTCTTTAATCCTATGGTTCTGTGATTGTTGTTTCAGTTCTGGTGGATGGAAGATCCCAGACTCTGTTGTCTCAGTGTCTCACTGCTCCACAGAACAGCCAGGCTGGTTACAGGGTAATTTCAGACTTTCTAATATCAGATTTACATTCACTGTCCAGCACTGTTCACATCCCTTACATTCTTCAATATTTATAAACCTCATTTCAGGTTCACATCCCACCCTGGCACAGGGGGTGGTAACCAGGACAGTTTGTTTTAACGCGGGTGGAATTCCCTGCTACTGGACCCGAGAGATAAAGATGAAAAACTGCAGCAGTTACTTCGTTTATGAGCTGAAGCCGGTGTCAGGCTGTAATGCTGCTTATTGCACAGGTACATTGCTGTTTATAAATGACTCAGGAGGGTGACTCTGGATGTGCCGGGTCACTCACTGAAATATTAATGTTCCAACTGCTCCCCGTTGTTGTAAGAACCAAAACGGATAAAGGTCTGAAACATAAAGTGAAACTTTCACCAAAAGTATAGGGAAATGAATCAGACCCTGTTGTCATCACGGACAACAAACAGACACACGGTTTGATCAAGGGGTCGGTTTTATAGAGAGTGTTACAAGGGGAGAGAGGGTTGAAGAGGTGGAGAGGTTTAGGGAGCGATTTCCAATGCTTAGAGCCCAGGCAGCTGAACACAAGCCTGCCAATGTCGGGGATCCGGGATTGGAGGAGTAGAGGTTTATTTGAGGGTTGTGGTTCAGGTAGGAATATTATTGTGATGGGGTGTAGGGGCTGTGGGAGTGAACTGTGGACGGGGTGGGTGGGGGTGCATAACCATCAAGGGTTTGAACACCAACATAACGGCCTGAGTCCTCTAACCTCAGAACCGTCTGAGTTGTGATACAAATGGGGAAATGTGTTAGGATCCTGTGGAATTCCTGATGCACACACATGCAGTGAAATTGCCCGTGAGGATTAAAGTTAGGATGGGCTGATTCCCGTTGCTGGGACTCTCCACAATTCTCTCTGTTAGAATCACCCAGGACTTCCCATCTCCGGTGGGTGTGGGCCTTCGTTCCCGGGAGGTACTCCGGAAGATTCACGGGGGAAACCCCTCGGAGTCCCCATGTGAGGAATACACGGAAATTGCACAGGAAAATGGAACTTCCGATGGAAAATGTTCCTGCACCATGAATATCCGACTCTAACATTTAAGATGAGTAATTTGTTGGTTCTGAGAAATTTAGCAGGGTTAAAACCACTTCCACCTGCTCGGTTAGGGATTTGAGGGGAGTGAGTGTTGTGAATGAGGTGAGTGGGATGTTGTGACGGAGGGGCTTGTGATATAGTGAGTGAGGGGAGTGGGATTTAGTAAGTGAGGGCAGTGGGATATAGTGAGAGAGTGGTGTGGGATATATTGAGTGAGGGGGTGGGATGTAGTGACTGAGGGCAGTGGAATGTAGTGACTGATGGGTGTGAGATTTAGTGACTGGTGTGACTTGGAATTATGTACAGTCATGAGTGACAAAGCAGAATTAATTTGGTGCGGATAAGACTATATAAAATATGAAGTGAATCATTTGCTAAACTTTCCTACCAAGTGAATGCTCTCTGGAAGTGATCCACACTCTTTAATCTCCCATGTCCCCTTACTTAATTGCAGATCCACAGACAGCACCAACTCCAGAACCTGAGGAACACTCGACTGAAGAATCCACTTTCCCTGCATCTTCTAGACCAACAGCATCTGAAAGAACAGGTATCAGGCTGGAGTGGATATTCTACAGAAAATCTTCACACAATATGATCGCTGAAATCTGATGCTCAAGGTTGCGGGATGTACTGACTGAGGGGAGTGAGATGTAGTGAGTGGAGGAATGGAATGCTGCGGCTGAGGGGAATGGGGAGTAGTAACTGAGGGAACTTGGATTCTGTGATCAAGGGTAACTGAATTTTTTGGATTTAACGACTGTGTGAGTGGGATATAGTGAGTTAGGGGAATGGAATGTAGTGACTGTGGGGATTGAAATTTAGTGACTGAGGGCTGGAATCCTAGGTTTTATTTTTTACTTTATTTATTTTACCTTCTTGCCTCGTGCAACCTGCTTTCACTTCCAATCTGCTTCTTGCACCTTTTGACACTTTAAATCTGAAGCATGTTCCATTTTCTCTTTCCCTAAATCTTAACTTCATTTACAGGACCTGCTTCAGACTTTCTCCTGTTTCATTCCCCTAACGTTTGTGTTCTTGTCTTCAAGTGGGGTCTGGTTATCTGTCCCCATTGCACCAGACTCTCTGGCAGCTACTGACAACAAGTTTTCTATTGGGACTAGCAACCTGCCCCTTTTAAGTGGCTTCTGTTTCCCTGGAAAGCTAGCAGAACTCCAACAGCTTCCCAAACAAGATACTGTCTGTCTTCTTCTGTGTGTGTCTGTGGGAGATACCTACCAGCCTGGACATCTGTTGCTAGGTAACGACACCATTTCTTTCTACTGTTGTGTTTGCTGAATTTCTTTACTTGTAAACTCTCATTTGAAATGCAATCACCTATTCAAAGTGAAACCGAAACTCAGTCTGACCTTTCTCATCACACAAACACAGAAATAGAACTCAAACTTAAAATATAAAGCAAACATTCACTCCGAGAACCTACAAGTGCCAATATAAACGACTTAAGCTATCCATATTTACTAAAATGTGTGACGTTCACTCAAGCTTCATGTCAAACGAGTGAAATCTCAACTTATCTCCACTCCTCGCTCCCTCATCTCCCGCGTCCTTTATTACAGATTCAGAGACTTCTCCAACTCAGGAACCCGAGGAACAATCGAGGAAAGAATCTGTTGATACAAAACCTACTATTTTAGCGATGTCTTCAATCACAGATATCTGTAGGGTGGGGTTGCTGCGAAACAAATTCCTCACTTTAATTGACCTCAGGAGGGTTCTATCAAATGTATCATTCAAACGCTTAAAGAGGGAATGTGTAATTATGCCAGGGGACAATGATATGTAATGTTTCGGTAAACTAGAATGTGTTGACTGGGGGGAGTGGGATGTAGTGACTGAGGCGGGTGGGATGTGGTGACATAGTGAAGTGGGATGCAGTAGCTGAGGAGAGTAGGATGTGGTGACTTAGTGGAGTGTGTTTCAGCGACTGAGCGTAGTGGGATGTAGTGACTGAGGGGAGTGGGATGCAGTGACTGAGGGGAGTGGAATGTAGTGACTGAGGGGAGTGGGATGTAATGACTGAGGGGAGTGGGATGTAGTGACTGAGGGGAGTGGAATGTAATGAATGAGGGAAGTGGATTTTAGTGGCAGAGGGGAGTTGGATGTAGTGACTGAGGGGAGAGTGATGTAGTGACTGAGGGGAGAGGGATGTAGTGGCTGAGGGGAATGGGATGTAATGGCTGAGGGGAGAGGGATGTAGTGACTGAGGGGAATGGGATGTAGTGATTGAGGGGAGTGGGATGTAGTGACTGAGGGAAGTGGGATGTAATGACTGAGGGGAGAGGGATGTAGTGACTGAGGGGAGTGGGATGAATTGGAACGCAGGGTGGGACGCACTGTGTCAGGGGAGTGGGGTGGAATTAAAGAAGGGGAACTGACACCGTGTCTCAGGGGAGTCAGGTGGAGTGATTTAGGGGAGAGGGTTTTTTTGACTAAGATAAGTGGGATTTAGTGGCTGAGGGGAATGGAATAGACCAAATGAGGGTAGGAGGATTTAGTGACTGGTGGGATTGGGATGTAGCGACTGAGGGGAGTATGATGTAGTGACTGATGGGACTTGGAGTTAGTCACAGGGGTACAGACAGGAGAGACAGAGCAGGGTAACATTGGTGGTCTTCCAGTTGAATATCTGATTGAATGATGCAGTGAATAATTTCCTCAATTTTCTTAACAATTAAATGATCTCTTGAGTTGATGGGTGCACATCAATCCCCCATGTCTCTTTACCTTATTGAACATCAAGGGACAACTCCAACTCTGGAATCTGAGGAACACACGAGTCGGAAATCTACACTCCCTGAAACAACTAGCCCAACAGGAGCTGAAATACCAGGTATCAGTTTGGAGGAGATATTCCACAGAAAACTTTCACACAACATGTTCACTGAAACCTGGAACTGAAGGCAGTGTGGTGCGCTGACGGAGGGGAATGGGGTATTGCGACTGAGGGGAATACAGTGAAGTAACTGAGAGGAGTGGAATTCAAAGACTGAGCGCAATTGGATGCAGTGATTGAGGGGAGTGCCATGAACTGACTGTGTTGTTTGGGATGTTGTGACTGAATGGAGTGGGATACATTGACAGAGGGAGTTTGAATGCAGCGTATTAGGAGAGCTAGATGCATTGACTGAGGGGATAATTAAGTTGTGACTTTGGGAAGTGGAATGCAGCAATTCAGTGAAGGGGATGCACTGATCGAGGGCAGAGAGATGTAATGATTCAGATGAGCAGCATTTAATGATCATTTCGAGTTGTTTGCAGTGACTGAGTGATGTGAGATGCAGTGATGGACGGGATTGGGGTTCAGCGACACTCTGGAGCCGGATGCCCTAGCTGGGTGGAGTTGAAACCAGTGACTTAGCGGAGTGGGAAATAGTGACTGTGGGGAGTGGGATGAAGAGAATGAGGGGTTTGGTATGTAGTGACTTAGGGGAGTGGGATGTAAAGAATGGGGGGTTTAGGTTGTAGTGACTGAGGGGAGTGGGATGTAATAACTGAGGGGAGTGATAAATTGTGAATGCGGGGAGTGGAATGTGATGACTGAGAGAAGTGGTATGTAGTAACTGACAGGAGTGGAATTTAGTAACTCTGGTGAGTGGGAGGTAGTTACTCAGGGGAGTGGGATGTAGTGACTGAGGGGAGAGGGAGATAGTGACTGAGGGGAGTGGAATTCAGTTACTTAGGGGAGTGGGATGCAGTGACTGAGTGGAGTGGGATGTAGTGACTGAGGGGCGTCAGTTGCGGTGATTGATGGAAGTCAGATGAACTGGCTGAGGGGAGTCTAATTTATTCTCCTGGGGAGTGCAATGCATTGACTGAGGTGAGAATGATGCAGTGGCTGAGGGAAGTGAGATTTAGCGTCTGAGGGAAGTAGAATGTCTTGACCTTGGGGAGTGTGATGCAGTGACAGAGGGGAGAGGGATGGAGTGACTGACGGGAGTGGGATGCAGTGGCTGAGTGGAGTGGGATGTAATTACCGAGGAGAGTGAGAAGTAATGTCTGAGGGGAGTGGGATGCAGTAGTTGAGGTGAGCGTGATGCCGCATCTGAGGGGAGATGGAATGTAGTGAATGGGGCGAGTGGGATGTAGTAGCTTAGGGGAGTGGGATGCGGTGAAAGAGTGCAGTGCGATGCAGTGTCTAATAGGAGAAGGATGTAATGACTTAGTGGACTGTAGGGTCTGAGGGGAGAGGAATGTTGTGACTGAGGGGAGTGAGATTCAGTGAATGAGGGGGAGTGGGATGCAGTGACTGACGGGAGTGAGGATATAGTCACTGAGGTGAGTGGATGCAGTGAATGAGGGGAGTGGGATGCTGTGACTGAGGGGGTGGGTTGTTTTGAATGAGGGGAGTGGGATGCAGTATTTGAGGGGAGAGGGATGTAGTGAATGGGTGATTGGGATATAATGGCTTAGTGGAGTGGGATGCCATGACTGAGGGGAGTGGGATGCAGTGACTGAGGGGTGAGGGATTTAGTGAATGAGGGGAGTGGGATACAGTGACTGAGGGGACTGTGATTTTGCGACTGAGGAGAGTGGGCTGTAGCAATTAAGGGCAGTGGGATGTAGTGACTGAGGGGAGAGTGATGCAGTGACTGAGGGGAGTGTGATTTTGCGACTGAGGGGAGTGGGATGTAGTAATTAAGGGGAGTGGGATGCAGTCACTGAGGGGACTGTGATTTTGCGACTGAGGAAAGTGGGATGTAGTAATTAAGGGGAGTGGGATGTAGTGACTGAGGGGAGAGTGATGCAGTGACTGAGGGGAGTGTGATTTTGCGACTGAGGGGAGTGGGATGTAGTAATTAAGGGGAGTGGGATGCAGTGACTGAGCGGAGTGGGATGTAATAACTGGATGGAGTTGGATGCTGTGATTAAGGGGAGTGGGATGTTAGGACTGATGGCAGTTGGATGCCGTGACTGACGGGAATGGGATATAGTCACTGAGGTGAATGGGATTTAGCGACTGAGGGGATGGATGCAGTGACTGAGGGGAGAGGGATGCAATGGCTAAGGGGAGTGTGATGTAGTGACTGGCGCCAGTGGGATGTAGTGACTGTTGGCAGTGTGATGCAGGGTCTGAGGGGAGTGGGATGCACTGTCTGAGGGGAATGGGATGTTGTGACTGAGGGGAATGTGATGTAGTGATTGAGGTGGGTGGGACAAAGTGACTGTGGGGAGAGGGATGCAGTGACTGAGGGGAGTATGATGTAACAACTGAGGAGTGAGGGATGTAGTGACTGAGGGTAGTTTGATGCAGTGACTGAGGTGACTGGTATGCTTTCACTGACTGGATTGTGATGCAGGGACTGAGGGGAGTGAATTTCAGTTCTCTCCGGATTGGGATGCAGTGACATAGGGGTATGGGATGTAGTTAATCTGTGGAGTGAGACGTAATGTGTGAGTGGAGTGGACTGTAGGGTCTGAGGGGAGAGGAATGTAGTGACTGAGGTGAGCGGATGCAGTGACTGAGGGGAGTGGGATATAGTGACTGAGGGGAGTGGGATGCTGTGACTGAGGGGAGTGGGATGCCGTGACTGAGGGGGGTGGTTTGTTTTGACTGAGGGGAGTGTGATGCAGTGACAGAGGGGAGATGGATGGAGTGACTGAGGGGAGTGGGATGCAGTGACAGAGGGGAGATGGATGAAGTAACTGAGGGGATTGGGATGCAATTACCGAGGGAAGTGAGAAGTAATGTCGGAGGGGAGTGGGGTGCAGTATTTGAGGGGAGAGGGATGTAGTGAATGGGTGAGTGGGATATAATGGCTTAGTGGAGTGGGATGCAGTGACTGAGGGTAGTGCAATGCAGTGTCTGAGGGAAGTGTGATGCAGTGTCTGAGGGGAGAGTGATTTAGTGACTGAGGGGAGTGTGATGCAGTGTCTGAGGGGAGTTGGATGCAGTGTCTGAGGGATGAGGGATTTAGTGACTGAGGGGAGTGGGATGTAGTAATTAAGGGGAGTGGGATGCATGGACAGAGCGGAGTGGAATGTAATAACTGAGTGGAGTGGGATGCTGTGATTAAGGGGAGTGGGATGTTAGGACTGACGGCAGTTGGATGCTGTGAGTGACGGGAATGGGATATAGTCACTGAGGTGAGAGAGATTTAGCGACTGAGGGGAGATGGATGCAGTGACTGAGCGGAGAGGGATGCAATGGCTGAGGGGAGTGGGATGTAGTGACTGTTGGCAGTATGATACAGTGTCTGAGGGTAGTGGGAGGCACTGTCTGAGGGGAATGGGATGTTGTGACTGAGGGGAGTGTGATGTAGGGACTGAGGGGGTTGGGACACAGTGACTGGGGAGAGGGATGCAGTGACTGAAGTGAGTGGGATGTAAAGACTGAGGAGTGAGGGATGTAGTGACTGAGGGGAGTTTGATGCAGTGACTGAGGTGACTGGTATGCTTTCACTGAGTGGATTGTGATGCAGGGACTGAGGGGAGTGAATTGCAGTTCTGACCGGATTGGGATGCAGTGACATAGGGTTATGGGATGTAGTTAATGTGTGGAGTGAGATATAGTGAGTGAGTGGAGTGGGATGTTGTGACTGAGGGGGTGGGATGTAGTGACTGAGTTGTGTGGGATGTAGTGAGTGAGGGGAGTTTGATGCTGTGACTGAAGTGACTGGGATGCAGTAACTAAGGGGAGTGTAATGCAGTGTCTGAGGTGAATGGGATGCGGTGACATAGGCGAGTGGCATGTAGTTACTGAGGGGAGTTGGATGTAGTTACTGAGGGGAGTGGGATGTAATGACTGTGGGCAGTGGGATGCAATGACTGAGGGGAGTGGGATGCAGTGACTGAGTGGAATGGGATTCGGTGACTGTGTAGAGTGGCATGCAGTGGTCGATGGGAGTGGGATGCAATGATTGATTGGGTTAGGATGTAGTGACTGAGCAGTGTCTTGTTCAGTTAGCAAGATGAATGTTATTAGGTAAGTGAGGGGAATGTTATTAAGTAAGCGAGGGAATCGCAATTCAGTGACCGACTGGAGTGTAATTCAGAGACCGAGGGGACTGTTATTAAGTGAGCGAGGGGAGTGTATGTCATTGAGCGGGGGGTGGGGTGGGGGGGGTTTAATTCAGTGAGTGACGGGAGTGGGATGTTGTGACTGAAAGTAGAGCGACTTACTCACTGGGGTATATTCTTGAGTGTCAGGTTTGCATTCTTTGGTTTTAGACTGTATAAATAATGAACTGATTCATTTCCAAAACTTTCCTAAAATTTAAATGATCTCTTGAGATGATCTGCACTCTGCAATCTCCCATGTCTCCTTACTTCATTACAGATCCAGGGACAACACCAACTCCGAAATCTGAGGAACACTCGACTCGAAAATCCACTGCTCCTGCAACATCGAGCCTCACAGCATCTGAAAAAACAGGTATCAGTCTGAAGCGGATATTATTCCAAAAAATCTCCACATGATATGATCGCTGTAATCTCAAACTGAAGAGAGTGTGATGGAGTGACTGAGTTTACTGAGGGTAATGGAATGTAGTGATTGAGGGAAGTGGGATCTCATGACTGAGGGGAGTACGATGCCGTGATCGAGATGATGAGATGTAGTGTCAGAGAGAAGTGGGATTGGAGTGACAGAGGGGAGTGGAATGTAATGACTGAGGGGAATTAATGTATGTGAATGAGGGGATGGGACGCCGTGACTGAGGGAAGTGGAATGCAGAGTCTGAAGGGAGTGGCACAACGTGACTGAGGGTAGTGGAAATTCGTGACTGAGTGGAGAGGAAAGTCATGAATGAGGGGACAGGGTGATCCTAACTGAGGGGCTAGGACGTCGCGCCTGTGGGTAGTGCGATGACTTGCCTGATGGCCCTGGCATGTAGAGACTGAGGAGAGCGGAATGGAGTGATTCAGGATTGAGATAATGTGACTGAGGGGAGCGGGATGCAGTGGCTGAGGCGATTGCGATGTCGGGGCTGAGTAAAGTGGGTTGTAGGTATTCAGGAGTGAAATTAAGTGAATGAGGAAAGCTGTATTTAGTGACCAAGGGGAGACAGATGCAGTAACTGAGGGGAGAGGGATGAAGTGAATGAGGGGTGTGGAATAAGGTCTGAGGGGAGTAGCATGTATTGACTCAGGAGTGAATTTAAGTAACTGAATGGAGTGTTATTTAATGACAAATCTGAGTGGGAAGCAGTGACTGAGGGGAGTGGGATGCAGTGACTTAGAAGCGTGGGATCAGACCTGAGGGCAGTAGCACGCATTGACTCAGGAGTGAATTAAAGTAACTGATTGGAGTGGAATTTAATGACTCAGGGGAGTGGGAAACAGTGACTGAGGGGGAGGGTACAGTGACTGAGCGTGGTGGATCATAGAGGCTGAGGGGAGAGGGGTGTAGGGTGTGAGACATGTCATTGAGCAGATTGAACATCGTGACTTGGTGAATGGGACGTCGTAACTGAGGGAATGAATGTAAATGATTGAGGGGAGTGGTATGCCAGGACTGAAGGGAGTGGGATGCAGTGACTGAGGGGAATGTGATGCAGTAAATGAGGGTGAATGGGATGTCGTAACTGAGGGAATGAATGTAAGTGATTGAGGGGAGTGGTATGCCGGGACTGAAGGGAGTGGGATGCAGTGAGTGAGGGGATTGGGACGTCGTGAGCGTAGGGAGAGGAACACTGTGAATGAGGGGTGGGGGACCTCGTGAACGATGGGAGTGTGACATAGTGACTGAGGGGAGTGGGATGTAATAAGTGAGGGGAGTGGGATGTAGTGACTGATTGGAGCCGTTGGAGTGACTGAGGGGAGCGGGATGGAGCGACTGAGGGTAGCGGGACCTCGTGACTGAGGGAAATTGGATGTAGTGGATGAGGTGAGTGGGATATAGTGCGTGAGGGAAGTCTTATGTAGTTACTGAGGGGACTGGGATTTAGTGAGTGAGGAGAGCTGGATGGAGCGACTGAGGGGAGCACTACCATGTGATTGAGGGGAGCAGGACTTCGTGACTGAGGGAAGTGGGGTGTGGTGGCTGAGGTGAGTGGGATGTAGTGCATGAAGGGGCGTCTTGTGTAGTTACTGAGGGGAGTTGGACGCAATAACTGAGGGGAGTGAGATGTAGTGACTGAGGGAAGTGGGATGGAGTGGCTGAGGGAAGTCGGGCATCTTGACTGAGGGGAGTTGAATGTAATGCCTGAGGGGATTGGAATGTAGTGATTGAGAGGAATGGGATGCAATGAGTGAGGGGACTGGAAGTTAGTGACTGGCAGAGAGTCAGGAGCGATACACCAGAGTGACATTGATTTGTTTCAGACTGAATAAGTGATGAAACGGCGCATTTTCTAAGCTTTCTTACCAAGTAAATGATCTCCTGAGATGATCCGCCCTCTGCAATCTCCCTTGTCTCCTTACTTCATTGCAGATCCAGGGACAACACCAACTCCGGAATCGGTGGACAGCTCATCTGGAGAATCCACTGTCTCTGCAACACTCAGCCCAACAGGATCCGAAACATCAGGTATCAGGCTAGACGGGATGTTCTACAGAAAATCTTCACACAATGTGATCGCTGCCATCTCACAAAGAAGGGGTGGGATGTAGTAACTAAGGGGTGATGAAGAAGGACTGGAGGGAGTGTCAATCAGTGAGGGAGGTGAGTGTTATTCAGTGAGGAGGGGAGTGGGGTGTCGTAACTGAGGGGAGTGGTGTGTAGTTACAGTGGAGCGTTTGATATATTGAGTGAGGGGAGTACGATATATCGTCAGAGAGCAGACTGGGAGTTAGTTACTGGAGTGCAGTCAGGGGTGAGAGAGCACAGTGACATTGGTGGGGTTCAGACTGTACAAAAGATGACGCAAATCATTTTCTAAACTTTCCTACCTAGTAAAAGCTCTCTTGGGGTGATCCGCGCTCTGCAATTTCCCATGTCTCCTTATTTCATTTCAGATCCAGGGGCAACACCAACTCCGAAATCTGAGAAACACACAACTCGAAAAACCACTGCAGCTGCATCCTCTGGCCCAACAGGTTTGCAGTAACATGTATAAGCCTGGAGAGGATAGTCTTCAAAGCATCTTCACACAATTTAGTCGCTTTAAGCTCATACTGAAGGGAGGGGGATTGATAGGGTGAGGGGAGAGGGGTGTTGTGACTGAGGGTAGTGGGATGTCTTCACTGAGGGGAGCGTGATGCAGTGGTTGAGGGGAGTGGGTTGTAGCGACTGAATGGATTATGGTGTAGTGACTGAGGGGAGTGAGATGTAGTGACTGAGGGGAGTGAGATGTAGTGACTGAGGGGAGTGAGATTTAGCGACTGAGGGAAGTGAGATGTACAGACTGAGGGGTTTGGGATGCAGTGACTGAGGGGGGTGTGATGTAGCGGCTGAGGTGTTTGGGAGGTCGAGAATGAGGGGATTGCGATATAGCGACTGACTGGAGTGGGATGTCGCGACTGAGGGTAGTGGGATGTCGCGACTGAGGGGAGTGGGATGTCGCGACTGAGGGGAGTAGGATGTAGTGACTGAGGGGAGTGTGATGTCGTGAGTGAGAGGAGTGGGATGCAGTGAATGGTGTACCATCAGTATTGTCAGAGCAGGCTGACATTGGTGGTTTTCAGACTGTATATCTGATTAGGTGAATTATTTTCTAAACTTTCTTACCAACTAAATTATCTCTTGAGGTTATTCAAACCACAGACATTTGCTGTAACTATTTAACTGATTTAAACCCCTGATAGTCTAGCCTGGAATATGACCCTTACTCCACAACTGAACTTGAAACACATTTACCATTTCAATTCTCACTTTAAACCGAATTCATAGTAATTTTCAATCAGTCTGTAACACTCATGCCAATATCTCCTCTCACTGAGTGTGTGTCCATTACTGACTGCACACTGTAAATGTCCCTGTCTTATACTGAGCTGTGATGAGGCTCTCACTACCTGGGCGTCCTGCTATATTCATCAAAAACTATTCAGGCAAAGGTGATTTACACCAGAGACAGTTGTTTATCTAACTATTTAACTGACTTAAAAATCTGCTAGCTCTAGGTCAGATTCTGGCTCTCACTCTAAAACTGATCTTGAAACATGTTTACCATGCAAATTCTCACAATGAACCAAATTGCCAAACACGCTCACTTTTGTCTCTGTCCCAGATATCACCACTCTTCTTTAGGCCACCGCCTGTTTAACTGGATATTTCTACATCAGAATCAAACTTTTATTCTAAAATTGAAATTGAAATAGAGTTACCAATCTAATTCTCATTTAAAACAAATTCCAACTTCACAAATATTCTCACTCTGTCTCTGTCTCACTCAGGCCAATGTCTCCTCTCACTGGCTGTATGTCCATTACTGACAGCACATTGTGAAATTCCCTGTCTTATATTGAGCTGTGAGAAGTAACTCTCCATCTCAGCTCCTTGGTGCAGTCATGAAAAACTATTCACACAGCGGTGATTGACAGTTAACTGCCACTAAGGCTGCTTGTCCCATCTCAGAATCTGAATCTCACTCTAAAATTGAACTTGAAACAGTGTTCAGTGTTTTGGGTGATTTGGGTTTCAGTGTTTCGGGGTTCAGTGTTAGTGGGGCTTGGGGGTTTGGTGTTGGTGGGATTTGGAGGTTTGGTGTTAGTTGGGCTTGGGAGTTCGGTGTTGGTGGGATTTGGAGGTTTGGTGTTAGTGGGGCTTGGGGGTTCGGTGTTGGTGGGATTTGGAGGTTTGGTGTTAGTGGGGCTTGGGGGTTCGATGTTGGTGGGATTTGGAGGTTTAGTGTTAGTGGGGCTTGGGGGTTCGGTGTTGGTGGGATTTGGAGGATTGGTGTTAGTGGGGCTTGGGGGTTTGGTGTTGGTGGGATTTGGAGGATTGGTGTTAGTGAGGCTTGGGGGATCGGTGTTGGTGGGATTTGGAGGTTTGGTGTTAGTGGGGCTGGGAGTTTCGGTGTTGGTGGGATTTGTGCGCTCGGCGTTAGTGGGGCTGGTGTTTCGCTGGAGGTGGGATTTGGGGGTTCGGTGTTAGTGAAGATTGTGTTTTGTTGATCGTGGAAATAGGGGGTTCAGTGTTAGGGAGATTTTGGGGTTAGCTGTTGGTGGAGTTCGGGGGATCGGTTTAATGATATTTGGACTTTCAGTGTGAGTGCGGCTGGGGGTTTAGTGCCAGTGAGATTTGGTGGTTCAGTGTTATTCAGTTCCCCACAGTCATTCTTGGGGTGTGGGTGTCACCAATTCAATAACCCAAGTTGCTATGATTTAAACATTCCATCGAGTGGGGCTTCAGTGTTTTGTGGGATTCGGTGTTATGATTTTTGGCGGCACAGTGTTTGTGGTGTTTGGGGGCTCAGTGTTTTGGGGTTTGATGGGTTAGGTGTTTTTGGCGTCTGCGCGTTCAGTTTTAGTGGGATTTGGTGTGTTCAGCAAGCACTTATCGCGAGTAACACTCTCTTGTCCTATCACAGACCCGGAGACGTCACACAATGAGGAATCCAAGGAACAATGTAGTCGAGACTCCGCACAGAAACCATCCTTTGTCAGAGTCGGATCATCAGACTCAGGTACCTGACTTGTCAACTCAATTTGAGGATAACCTACTCCCAATACTACTCAATCACGGAGATTCATTCGGTCTGTCAGCGAGGGGAGTGGACGGAGTCTGACCCCCGAGGCTTGCCCATCCCATCCACCCAACCCCCACTCCTCCCCTCCAAACCACCTCTGTACACAGTTCTCACTCCCACCTCTATCCCTGCCCAGGTGCTTTGTGTGTGTGTGTGTGTCTGAAGCATTGTCATCTCGATTTTACAGTGGTCCTGGACTTCAGCAACATGGATTGTGACCAGATCAATGCCAAAGTGCAAGTGATGTACGTCGGGAAGAACAAACTAGACACTGGCGAGGAAAAGGAAGCCCATCACCAGCAGGTGAGGGGATTCATCCTGCAGTCATTCTCGGGATGTGGGCATCACCCATTCAAGAACCCGAGTTGGCTTCATTTAACCTTTCAATTGATTGGCCATCTCCAGTTGGCATTGAGTCGAAGGCAGGGATGAGAATTCCATTCCTCAGTCTCTGGTAGGGGTTTGATTGAACTGATGGGGATGAGGGGAGGGGATGAGAATTCCCCAGACGCTGAATGGGCCGAGAGTGAGTTGGTGTGGAGGGGGCAGGGATTGTTCGGGAGTTGAGGGGAGGGGGAAACGTTCACCCTGGGCCCGCCCCCGGGTTCAGGGTTGGAATTTCCCTCATGCTAAGGGCCTGTCGATGTCTTCTTGGAGCCCCTTGTCAGTTGATCGTCACTGCTTTCCCTGTTATACCCGACCTGACTCCTCATCTGTCCATTCCCAGGTACATGAGATGCTGAAAAAATATCTTCCCTGCAAGAAGCTGGGGCCGAAATTACAAGAGAATCCCAACCAGAATAATAATAAATGAACCGGAAGATTGGAAGGTCAGCGAGTGGATTCCAAACAGATTTCTGGACTAATGGATAGTCTCCAGGAACATGAGGGTGTGGGCTCATTGGTGGTGGTGCGTGGGGTGGGGTGTTGTGTTTCGGGGTTATTGTGTGATTTTGTGTTTGGGGTAGGGGGTTTATTGGTGGTGGTGCGTGGGGTGGGTTGTTGTGTTTCGCTGTTATTATGTGATTTTGGGTTTGGGGTAGGGGGTTTATTGGTGGTGGTGCGTGGGCTGGGGTGTTGTATTTCGGGATAATTTTGTGATTTTGGGTTTGTGTAGGGGGTTTATTGGGGGTGGTGCGTGGGGTGGGGTGTTGTGTTTCGGGGTTATTATGTGATTTTGGGTTTGGGACAGGGTATTTATTGGCGGCGGTGCGTGGGGTGGGGTGTTTCGTGTTTATTATGTTATTTTGGGTTTGGGATAGGGGACATATTGTTGGTGGTGCATGGGGTGGGGTGTTGTGTTTCAGGTTTATTATGTGATTTTTGGTTTGGCAGGGATTGAGGCTGAATCGTCATTGGTGACTGCTCTTGATGTAACTCAAGAACAATTGTTTTGTGATTTAAGACAATAAGGCGTAGAAGCAGAAGTTGGTCATTCAGCCCATCGAGGCTGCTCCGTATTTCAATGAGTTCATGCCTGACCAGATAATCCACTTTCTTGCCTTTGCCCCTTACGCCTTGATTCCCTTTCAGATTAACAATCTATCTCAGCATCGAATATACTTCACTAACCGACCTCTAAAGCCGTCTGCGTAAAGAATTCCACAGATTGACTACCCTCTGAGAGAGGAAATAGCTCCTTGTCTCTGTATTAAATGCGAGGGCCCTTATTCAGAGATTATGCCCTCTGGTCCCAGACTCTCTCACAAGGGGAAACAGCTTCTCAGCATCTACACTTTCAAGACCCCTAAGATTTTTTTTTCAATAAGATCAAATCTCATTCTTCTAATCTACTATGAGTACAGGCACAACTCACTCCAACTCTCCTCATAAGAAAATCCCTCCATCCCCGGGATCAACCTCGTGAACCTTCTCTGGACTGCCTTCAATGTCAATACAACCTTCCTTAGATGGGGGGACCAACACTGTTCATCATATTCTAGATGTGCCGTAAATAGTGCCTTGTATATTTGAGAGAATAAGTTATCTGAAAATTTGGGTTTTTCAACTGCTAGTTAGCGATTCAGTTAATATAAATTTTGCCCTCCTTACTTTAGAAAGGGCCGCATCACATTAGAAGCCGTTGAGAAAGGATTCACTGGTCTGATTCCTGTAATGAAGGGAGGAGCCTAATGGAGGAAAGGTTGGCCAGGTTGGGCCTGTGCCAATTGGACTTTAGAAGAAGGAGAAGAGACCTTATTAAAACAATAGTCGGAGAGGATGTTTCCCCCTTGTTGTTGTGGGGGGGTGAACAGTTTCAGAATAAGGGGTTTCCCATTGAAGACGAGGATGAGGGGCAATATCTTCTCTCAGAGGGTCGTCAGCCTGTGGAATTCTCTCTCCCCCACAGAGCAGTGGAGGCCACGTCACGGAATATATTCAAGGATGAGTTAGATATGTTTCTCATCAACAAGGGGGTCAAAGTTTTATTGGGGCCGGGGGTGGGGTTCACAGACAAGAAAGTTGAGCTGAGTCCACGAGCAGTTCATCCATGATCTTGTTGAAAGGCAGAACAGGCTTGTGGGGCTGAATGGCCGACTCCTGCTCCTCACTCCAATGACCCTAGGGTCTGATTGATCTCTATTCTGTATTTGTGTCTAATCCGTTTGAATTCTCAACCAAACTCTTGGAGCGTTTCACCTGAAGATTTGCCTCTTTTGTTTACTTTATTGATTAATGTTTGCTGAATAAAACTGTGACATCTGACACCCAGTGTTGTGAATCCTTTTGATTTTTGAGGGCTGCGTTATCAGTGAGAGAATGATTTGGCCCTGTTATTAGATGGGCGTAGGCCAGAATCCAACCCCTCTCTGCATCATATGGTCGTATATCCTCAGCTCCTAAGGCACACCTGCAGGTTTGATAGCCTGAATCTCCCTTTGGCCACCAGTTCCTGACGTGCACCGCTATTGCCTCATTGACCCTGCCACGCTTTCCCAGGAGAGGAAGCAGCCAATGGCAGTCTCACCCTCAACCAACGCAGCACACATTGGTCAGCAGCCTCGTTCAACAGTTAACTGTCAATCACTTTTGCCTGAATAGTTTTTTTTATGACTGTAGTAGGAAACTGAGCTAGAGAGAGACTCGTTGCAGCTCAATATAAGACAGGGACTTTTAAAGAGCACAGTCAGTAATAGGCACACAGTCAGTGATGGGAGACTGTGGCATGAATGAGACAGACACTGACTGAGTCTTTTTATGAATCTGGTTCAAATTGAGAATACGAACGGTAAACCTGATAAAAGTTTAATTTTAGAATGAGATTAATTTTGGAGTAAGATTGATTCTGAACCAGAAATATCCAGTTAGACAGGCCCCTACCTTACGAGGTAAGAGTGGAGATTTCTGATACAGAGCCAAGAGTGAGTATGTTTGGCATTTTGTTTCAATGTGAGAATTCAAATGGTAAACCTGATTCAAGATTAGTTTTGCTGTAAGAGTCAGTATCTGACCGAGATCTGGCAGATGTTTAAGCCAGTTAAATAGTTAAACCAGCAGCTCATAAGGAGAGTGACTCATCACTGCTCAATATCAGACAGGGGCTTTTAAAGTGCACAGCTAATATATACAAAGAATAGATATGAGTATTAACTATTCAATAAAATCCTTCAATATGCACATAAAGTGTTAAGCATTATGCTCTCCCTCACTACTGACCCTCCAACAGTGCCGCTGATCCCTCAATACTGAGCCTCTCACAGTGCGGCGCTCCCTCACTAATGACACTCCGACAGTGCGGCGCTCAATGAGTACTGGCCCTCCGTCAGTGTGGCCCTCCATCACTGCTGACCCTCTTATTTTTCGGCCGTCCCTCAGTTCTGAAACTCTGACGTTGCGGCACTCCGTCAGTACTGAGTCTCCGACAGTTTGGCACCCCCTTAGTGCTGACCCTCTGACAGTGTGGCACTTCTTCAGGGCTGACCGTCCACCCAAGTTGTAAACAACTGAAAGGAAATGACCATCTCCAACAAGAGAATGTAACCATCGCCCCTTGACATTCAATCACATTACCATCACTGAATTCCCCACTATCAACATCCTGGGTGTTACCATTGACCAGAAAATGGGCGGGACCAGTACCATATATAGTTTAGAAGCAAGAGCACGTCAAAGGCTTGGAATCCTTTGGTGAGTAACTCACCTCCAGATTCCACAAAGCCTGTCCACCATCTACAAGGCACAAGTCTGGAGTGTGAGGAATACTCACCACTTGCCTGGATGAGTGTGGCAACACTCAAGAAGCTCAACAACATCCTGGACAAAGCAGCCCCACTGTATTTGCACGCCATCCAAAAACATCCCATAGCTGCATCGGTGTCGC
This sequence comes from Cetorhinus maximus, assembly GCF_964194155.1. Classification (NCBI taxonomy): domain Eukaryota; kingdom Metazoa; phylum Chordata; class Chondrichthyes; order Lamniformes; family Cetorhinidae; genus Cetorhinus; species Cetorhinus maximus. Next base: position 33,402 of record NW_027596405.1, read on the forward strand.
ACATTAGTAGCAGTCTCTATACCATCTACAAGAATCACTACAGGAACTCAACACGTCTCCTTGGACAGCACCTTCCAAACCGACAACCTCTACCATCTAGATAGACAAGGACAGCAGTCACATGAGAACACCACCAAGTGGAGGGTTCACTCAAAGCCACTCATCACCCTCAATTGGAAATGTATCGCCGTTCTTTCACTGCCACTGGGTCAAAACTTTGGAACGCCATCCTTAAGAGCCCTGTGGGTGTACCTACACCACAGGGGATGACCCGGTTCAAGGTGACAGCTCACCAATAATTTATCAAGGGCAACTTGGGATGGGGAAGAAATGTGGCATCACCTACAATTCCCACATCGAGCAAATTAATAAAAACAAAGCCAATCAGGCCTGAACTCTCTCAGTGCAGCACTCCCTCAGTATTGACGTTCCCTCACTACTGACCCTCCGAAAAGAGGCGCTCCCTCAGTACTGACACTCGAACAGGTCAGTACTCCCTCAGTAATCACCCTCCAGCTGGTCAGTGTTCCCTCAGTACTGACCCTCCAACTGGTCAGTATTCCCTCAGTACTGACCCTCCAACAGGTCAGTGTTCCCTCTGTACTGACCCTCCAACAGCGCTGCACTCCGGGTGTACTGACTCTCCAACAGGGCAGCCATCCCTCAGTGCTGACCCTCCGACAGTGCGGCACTCCCTCAGTACTGACCCTCCAACAGGCCAGCGCTCCCGGAGTCCTGAGTCTCCAACAGTGCAGCCCTCCCTCAGTGCTGTCCCTCCGATAGTGCGGCACTCCCTCAGTACTGACCCTCCGACAGTGCTCAGGCAGGAAGGAACTGTAAGACAGTTCAATGGAATGAAGGGCGCCCTCTTATTGCGACCAAGTAAAAGGTGAAGGAAATGGTGGCAGTCCCCGCAGCTACACGCCGGTTAAATATTCTGATGACACGATTAAGTCAATATCAGAAATGCAAAAGCCTCAAACCTCACCCGTGATTTCCAACAAAGTGGTCCAGCTCCTAGTTATTGGAATGGGGTGGCGATTAGTGGGGCTTTGGCGGAAGTGCGGTTGGGGGAGAAGTGGCTGTTGGTGGGAGTTGGACTGCTTGGAATTTCCCTCGGACTGATGGACAGGAAATTGCGACTGTTTCTGAGGGAATTATGGCCAGAGTCTGCCCTTCTTTCATACCCACGAGATTTTCCTATGAGAACAATCGATCGGGTCTGAAAGAGTCGACAAATCAGATCGCGGGAGCCTGGGGTTCCAGGCAAATAACGCCAATCAGCTGTCAATATCGAGTCAATTTTAATCTGAAACTTTGACAACGTTATGTCAATTTAATCGTTAAATGCAAGACAAACAGATGGTGGTTATTAATTTTCATTGAGTGCATATAAATAGGGAAAACCCCATTTCAAACTAATTAGATAAGTTCTGTTTAATGGTTTGTTCTTGATTCTGTACCTCTTGCAGATGCTGTCAATTTGTTAATTAGTTTGGAGTTAGCCAACAAAATAAAACAAAGTGTATAAATAGGGGATAGCTGCTTGTTTCGGAGGAAAGCTGAGCGACTGAGCAAGTCAACAGGCTCCCTCAAGGAATAAAAGTTCTGTTCTCGGTTTTAACTTCATAAGCCAGTTTGGGCCTTGTCAAATACCCGGTGCCACGGAAAATCACAGAGCCCCATAGAGACGGATTTCTTCGAGCAACTCTCCGCGTTTTGGGAAACTCCACCAACACACTGGCCCACTCTTCAAAGCACCAACAAACACTACAACGGAGGCAGACAAGTTTGCCATCGTTTTGCCTCCCAACCCATCAGACGGATGTTGGACATTGGTGGGAATAATGGAGCAGATCCCAGCCCTGCCCCCACACAGATGGTGGACAAAGTTAGGGATGATTGAGCAGATGCCAGCCCAGCTCCCACACAGATGGTGGACAATGGTGGGTATGATGTAGCAGATGCCAGCCAGCAGACCCTAGTGACTCTGCATCATTCGCTGGAAGATCAGATGGAGGCGGATGGTGCTCTCCTCGCAGATGGCCGGAACTTTGCCCCGCAGGCCTTGTTGTACCAGCGCTGCAGCCTCATGAGGCCAGAGTTTTCACTCGCCTTCTACGTCCTGGTGAAGGCGTTTTCCGGCTGTCCCGGCCCCCAGAACCTTCCTAAGGCAAAGCAAAACCAAAACAAATTTAAACCAGAAAACGGTCAGTGCTCGCCCGGCGGGATACAGATCCTTCACCTCATCTGAGCAGAAACAGCCCATAACCAGCCCGCCACGTGCAAATCGAACAATTCAACCAATGACTCTCTGCCTAACCCAGTCTGACACCTGACCCCCTGGCCCACATATAACCTCTGACCTTCAAGTGTCCTCATTTCTCTTGACCCAGGATTAGCTCTGCTCCCTTGATCCAGTTCCTAGCTCTGTTACCCCTGACACTGTATCAGAGCCCTGGCTCCCTACCTAACCCTTCACAATCTGGCTAATCCCCCTCATATCTGCCCAATCCCTGACTTTCAGGCTAAACCCTTACCCTTCCCACCCTTTGTTTCACCTCAACACTTTGCCTAACCTCAGCCATTTGCCTAACCCCCGACCCTCTGCCTAACCCCTTACCCCCTGCCCAACCCCTGAAGCACTGCCCAAGACATGATCCCCTGCTCAAACCCGGGCCCCCTGTCTAAATCCTGATCCGATGAGCTTCATGTAACCTTTGATCTTCAAGCTGGCCTTTGATCCCCTGACCGAGTCACATCTCTGCTACCTGGAACATGCATCTCACCTTGATTCTCACGACCTTCTGAATAATCCCTCATCCTCTAATAAGCATTTCTCCTCCCACCCACTGACTAGCCGCAGACCCTCAGCCTATCACTTTCTCTGTCACTCCTCGGTCAATCACATCTCCAAACCCTCCCACCCCTACCCACTCCCGGGCCCACCGTTAGCACAACCTTGGGACTGACTCTTTGCCAACCCGGCCGCTGATGCACTCTGTTACTCACGTTATCCCATCCATATCCTTCGTCCCATCCACCCAGATCCAGCTCCCTTCAGCGCCCGAGTTGGTCATTCCGATCTAATAGGAGGCTTCTTTAGCTTGCTCAAAGAGAAAATTCTGTCGAAGTGAGACAGCATCTTTAGTGTTCATCGGGGTAAACAGGAAATGTGGTAAGGGGAGAAATGGGGTGAAGGGGAAACTGGGGAAAGATTGGAATCATGTGAAAGTGTGCGGAAAACAAGTTGAAGAGCTTTGGACATAAGAAAGGAGCTTACAGACGGCATAGTCACTCGCAAGGATGGAGTTGGGAAGCAGGAGTCAAGGTCGATTTTAAGAACAGTGCGGATGATGGCAGGGTTGAAGGAGAGTTGGACAGCGCCTGAGGAGAGAGGGCTGTTGGCTCCATTGCCTAAAATCGGGGGCCGGGGAGGAGAAGTTCGTTCTGTTGACCGTTCACGTGATTTTGCAGAGGCACGCACTACATTTATATGGACGGTCCCTTAAGGAACTAGGTTCTGATTCCTGGTATGATAGAGAAAACAGCTGAGCCTCGGTAAATGATCACGTGAGCAGGTGGTCTAGGAAATGAAAACTAGAGAAACAAAGGGTCAACAATCGAGATTAGGATGCTAGAGGTGGTGCTCAGCTTTAGCAGTTGAGTTTGAGAGTTTAGAAGAAGCTGGAGTGGAGGAAAGATCTCTCCAGCAGAATACAATTTACGTTCTGGCTGTGTATAAAGAGGGTTCAAAACCTTGTTAATTGAAGGACTCTTATTGGCAGCGAGTTGAACTTCGGATAGAGCAAAGCTGAGAATTGTGTTTGTGTGTGTGTGAGATCGAGAGAGTTTGACATACAAACCTCAAGAGTGATAGAATATTAGAGCCAAGCAAGTCCCAACCCAACTTGGCTACGCCTAAGGCACCAGAAACGTCCATGTCGAATGCGGTGTTTGCAAACTTGGGGCAGTGGAGGAGATTTAAAAGGACCACCTTGTTGGAAGACGTTGGAAGATCTCAGCCAATGTAAAAATCTGTAGCAAAGATAAGGCATGAGGGCAGATACGGGAGAAAGATGCGAGTTCAGGGCATGGGCTGTGTTGGGAGTGGGTGGGCGGTCATAGAGAAAGTTTGGCTAGGTGGGCTAGTGGAAGGGAAGAGGGACTCAGAACATTCAACTGGTTGGATAGTCTCAATCTTAGTGACAAGCGAGTATGGGGGGCGCAGGAACTTTCGGTTGGAGGTAAGAGGAGAGGGGCAACATTTTAACTGCACCTGGTCATGGTTGCCGATGGCCAGGTGTCCCTGCTTCCCTGAGCACAGGTCTCTGCTCTGCTCCCAGATAAGTCTGGTATAAGTTAACAGGAAGCAGCTTCTTGAGCATTGTAGCCACCCAGGATCACAGATCCTCGAGGGGCATTCTGCATTGAGAGAAGGAGAAAGCGGAAGCGTTCAGGAAGCTATGCTGAGCTACGAACTTACAACCTGCTCTCTAAATGGTGAAACTCCTCACCCATCCCCCCATTACCCTGGGACTCCTACCCCATCCCCCAAAAGTGTGGGAATCCTCACCCACCCCCCCAATCTGTGGGACTCGTCAACTCACCCTCCTGCCCAAACTTTGAGACTCTTCAGTCGCCCCTCAAACTGTGGGACTCCTCAGGACCCCACCGCCACCCCACCCCCGACAAACAGTGGGACATCTCAACCCTCCCTGATCAAAACTGGGGAAATTCTGACGCCTACCCCCACCAAACTGTGGAATTCCTCAGCATCTCATCACCCTCCCCCCGAAACTTTGGGACTCCTTAACCACCCAAAAACTGTGGGATTTCTCACCACCTCCCCAATCATTGGGACACATCACCCACACCACACCTGCTGAAAAATGCTGGACTCCTCACCAGCCATCACCGCCCCACACCCCCACCCCCCTCCCCCCACCCCCCAACACTCAAACTGTCCGAATTCTGACTTCCAAATGGACTAGAACGACCGATTGAGCCTCCTCCTCTTACTGTGTCACATGCAGGAGGAGGGGGCTGAATGGACCTCCTCTAATTCCTATCTAACAGGCTCGAGAGAGTGTGGTGGTGAGCTGAACGAGCTTCATCCTCTCTCTCCCTACGCTCCTCGTCAGAGGCGAATAGGACAGATGCTCACCATACTTCTCGAAGAACAGGTGCAGCCAGAACTCGGTAATGTTTTGGAAGCGAGTACAATCCAATTGCTCTTTCAGCTTGGCCTGCTGTTCGAGGTTGAGGAAGCTCTCGGTGGTGTTCTGCAGACTATCCCAGGCGATTTGAAATTCCTCTGAGGCACCCACCCCTTGTGGAGGCGAAGTGAGAGAAAAAGAGAGAGCTGTGTCAGTGGTCAGTCCTTCACCGCACTGGGATATGGCCCTTCCCACACATACTGGGTCTGGGACCAGGGATTGAGATGCTCCTTTCCCTAAATAGCATGCTTCATCATTTCTGAACGGATCCCAGATTGTCAAGTATGTCTGGTCGACAGGGGAGAATATGTATTATGACACAGACGGTGGTAAAGGCTGAATTGTATTGTTCAAATCCCAGGCGGAAACTAGAAGCCACTGTTATAACCCACTTTTGCAGTTGGTATGTTTCGAGGGGCAGGCTTTGAATTCAGGAAGAAAAAGCCACCGATTCTCAAGGGCTTTTTAAATAAAACTAAATTAAACATTTATTGGTGCAACAATGATTGTAAACCCGTATGTACGTACAAAAATTACTACTACATTTACGACAAAATTCCCCTAATTAATCTGACTGTGAGTTAGACCCCCGGTAAAGCAACAGTAAATCCCACAGATTTAAATAGATACCTGGCAAAGCACACTTGGTGGACAGTCAAATTCAAAATAAGTTTCTTTCAGCTCTGGGTCCTTGCAGGCAGCAGCTTGAGGCTTCTCACACTTGTTGGACCTTACAATGCTTCTACCTTACACACAATCTCCTTTCCCCTTTATGCACATCTTTCTCTTTGAATGTAAATTTCCCTTTCTATCACTAGGCTTTTAACTTTACCTCTTCTAACAATAATATCCTTTCATCCCACCAATTTTATTCGTAAGCTGATTAAAATAAACAGATCGTTTGGTGTCTTCTAGCTAGGTGCAAGATTTCACCCATTAGTTTGTGTGGTTTACTTAAAAATGCAAACTGTTCCCTTGATGTTTATAAACTTTCCGATGTTTATCTAATTACCGTTTCAAACCTATTTATTTCTGCACATCGAAACCTCCATAGCAGCTCGTTTCAATCCACACACACATACACAAACATAGACACTGACACCATAAACACGGTTCTAAAAAAATAATTTCCAAACACATTATTGGCATTAATTTCTTCGTGACAGATGACGGTGTCATGGTAACGCCACTCGAACAGCAATTCAGGCTATTGCTCAGGAACCATAGGTTCAAATCCCATCACAGCAACCGATGGAATTTAAATTCAATTAATAATATCAGTAACAAGTGTCTGGAGGGAGTTGAAGAGAGAACCATAGCATCTGGTTGAGAAATCATCTATCATATGAGTTCAGAGTGTGGTCTGCCTGACCACAGGGCGCCTTAGGTTTACATGGACTGAGTAATTACTGTGGACATTAAAGCATAAGATAGCTTTTTTTTAACTTCTGTAATCCTCATAAATCTATAGTAATCTTAAAGCTATAGTGGTGGGTGAAGGTGTAGTGTAGTATGGTTCATCTTTTCTTGTTGAATAAATGCTTCATTCATTTGTTGAATGATGACCAGCTGGCTCCTGTGACTCTGTTTAGTAGCTACTCTCCACATATCTAAACAAACAATTAAATTACGATCGATCAATCTGAGCTCCACACTGGGATCACGCTTATCCAGGGGAAACCTTGGCAAAGGACCATAACACACCCTGATATGAGTACCAAGCATGTACATAAATCAGAACCTGAATGTAAAACAGACACTGATCCCAGTATAGGGTCTGAAAACTAATGAATGAACTCTGAGCCCGAAACAGATTGTGAAACTATTGCAGTCTCTGTAACAAATACAGAGCTTCAGCAGAGGTCTATATATATCCTCGTTCCCCCATTAATCTCATACAAACGCTGCCTCGGGGCAACTTGCATATTACCCCAATTTTTCACTGTAAACGTAAACCGCCATCTGTCCCCGAGGTATATCAACAACCTCCAGTGCAGATCGCATAACAACCCCTCCCCTGGTGTAGCTGGTACATGTATCCATGCCCCTCTATACCTGCTATATTAGCCTCCCTTGCACTGCCTCCGAAATGAATCGCGCCTCCCTACTGCTCCCGTGTAACAGGCCTATTCCCCAGCAGGACCGAGTATGTACCTTGTATATCACTCTGCTCCATTCCTACAGCTGGTATATCTCTCCCTTTCCAAGATTCAACTGCAATATCCACACCGACCCCCAGCTTCGCTCTCTCCCAGAGTGCCTGGCATATCACCTCCTTCCCCCGCCTATCTGGTCTACATCTAACGATGCGTGTACCTCTTCAGTCTACCTCCTGGCCCCGGTGAACTGGGTATACACACCCAACCATAATGCAGCATGTATATCGGCCTTCTCGCTGGGAGTCATGAACATCCTCCCACCCAGTGAAGCTGGTGCACCTCCCCCTATGCGAATACCTGTGATATCAACACTCCTCCCATGTCCCTGTGACATCAGCGCCTGCCTGCTCGTGTTCTGGTTGGACTCCTTTCCAGGTTACTATGGATACCATACTTGGAGGGGCAGCTTATGACCACGTGGCCGAGAGGGGCTGTTCCACTCTGCTTCAAAAGGTGAGCACCCAACCCATATCCACACCCACTATCTCACTGCAACAACAGGCCCCGCCGATAAGTGACATCACAATGGCCGTGCCCGATACCTCGCTGACAAAGGTAGAACAGGCTCCGCCCCCGCTCTGAAAATGAGGCTACAGACCGCGCCCCCATTCTGAGAATGCAGCAACAATCCCCGCCCCCGTTCTGAGAATGGAGCAACAGGCCCCGCCCCCTCTGACAAGAGGGCAACAGGCCACGCCTGCGATTAAAGGAATGCATGCCCAACCTAAGCTGGCAGCTCATCGCCACTATTGCTCTTTGCCAGACAAAGAGAAGTTCAGTTACTGCATGTCTGCATCTGGAAGCAGATTAATGAAGTGTGAATATTTAACATTACAATAAGGGATTGAAGTTTGCAGCAGGGTTCACAGTTCACTCGGGTGGGGCATTCGCTCTTCTACCAACTGACCCTGTACATGAACTCTCTCCTCATTCTCCATTGGAGATATTAGCTGGAGATGGTAGTTTGTGAATATTCCAGACAGCAATGTGCACATTCGATACAGTTATCAGACACTAATCCCATTCAGAATGGGAGTAGATGAACTTTGCTGTGCTCTGTAATTCCTCTGCAATATATTGTCAATGTTTAACCCGACACATTGCATCTTGCTAAAAGTTTCTATTTGTTTCCAAGATCGTTTTCTCAATTCCTCACACTGATTATTTGGCTGTAGAAAATATATTGAAAACACAAACAATATATGGGATGGAATTTATTGTTACATTTATTTTTATAATAATCACCCAGTGATGCAGCTGTTCACACACCCCAGTACACCATCTTCCTGCTATGTTTCACTCTGCCCCAGAAAAGTTCAGTCGAAGCAAGTTCGCGCAGTGTACCTGGTTTGACATCCCCACTTCCTTTTCATATTTCTCTGCAGGCCGACGGTGGCATTACCCCCACTCCCCCACCCACATTCCATACAGGCTCCAATTTTTTAGGGCCCAAAAGGGAGGCAGCGGACGCCAGGATTGGGATTAGGCTACGCAAATGATGACAGGCGCTAGATTGGCTCTGTCCCCATAGAGGGAGCGCCCTTCCCATTTTGTTACCACAGTCAGAGACTCCGCTCGCCACCCACCAACACCCCCCCACCTCTGTCAAAAGAGCCAGAGGTAATGCCTCGCTCTACCCACTTCAGCGACAGGCCCTGCCCCTCACTGACACCACAGCGCCAGGCTCCATTCGCTCTTCGTTTCCTCTGCAAAGCCACGAGCCTCATTGTCCCCATGGCCGCAGGGCCCTCCCCGCTCTCTAACCATAGTCACAGTATCCATCATCCTCTCTGTCACCAGGGCGATAGGCAGCAGCCCGCTCTGCCGTGACAGAGAAACGCCCTGGCCCCCACATTTTACAATGGGGACATGGCTGGTCCCCACTCTGACACAACAGAGGCAGCTTACCGCCCCGCTGGAAGAGTGATATCAAATGGAAGAAAAGTAGAAACACTCACAGATTAATTTCTTCAAATCATCGAAAGCATCGAGGAATTGGAGTAAAGGGATATTTCAACACATTCACCAACTCTCCCTGAACTTAGTCTGGGTCACAGCGTAAATCCCAGAGTTTGTGCAGCAGCTCAGGAGCTGCAGCATGAAGCCCAATTCCCGCACATAGTTATCCATCCATACAGAATAAGCCTCCATATAAATCATTCGCCTGCTGATAGAATACACCATTGACATCGCCCAAAACAGAATGAAATTGGCCGAGATAACAAACAGTAAAATGATGGATTTCCTCCAACTCTCCATCTCTGGGTCTCTGGGACTCTCTCCACTGCTGTGAGCCCGGAGTTTCCTGCGGGCTCTGCTGCTCATTGAAATGTGTCTGACGGTGAGAACATTGAGCAGCAGAATCAGGATGAATGAGACACAGGGAGTAAGAATGTCATGGAGGAATTTGATGATTATCCACACCGGATTATCCTGAACTGTGAATGTTACAATACAAAAACAGGATTTGTTCCTCAGCGTATACAAACCTGTTAGCATAAAATACCAGAAAATATTCTTTATGAAGCTCAGCACAGTCACTGATCCTAGAACCACAGCCGCCGTTGTCTCTGTGCAATATTTACCTTTTAACTTCTGGCAACAAATGGCCACAAACCGATCAAATGTGAAAGTGACCGTGAACCAGAAAGAACAGTCAGAGGCTGCATAAAGCAGGACGGCATGAATATTACACACACACATGGCCCGCAGGAAATTAAAATATTCCCAATAAACAATTGCAATGTGTCTCAATATCAGGTCCAAGTTAATGACCGGCAGATCCGCTTCTGCCATGGACGCCAGGTAGCGAGTGACACAGTTGGAGAGACCACAATTTCCCTGAGTTAAGATCACAATTGTCACGAAGTTCGTGTAGGAAAGAGAGAAAACAGTGGAATTATGCATCGAGATTAAAGGAAAAATAATATCAGCTTGGCTGAAGGTGCTGAATTGATCCATGATATTGTTGCATCCAGTGAATTATTGAAATTACTGTACATGCGACAATAACTTGAAATGTCTGTGATATGGTGGAAGACAGCAGATATTAAAGAGGAATACATATGATACTGACATTTCTGAACAAGATGTTAATCATTGATCTGTCGCCCCAGCTCTCTTGGACTAGTTTAGACAAATTTGCAACCTCAAAACAACTCTAATTTTGGTGAAGAAGATTAATGCAGTTAAACATGGCTTATAAAATTGATCGTCGGACACAATCAGACTTACAAGGGACGCCAATAATACCGAGGATCGGATAGTAAAATGGCAGAATAAGCTGGATTGCCCAATAGATCCGGTAATTTATTGGCATTCAATTATAATATGCGGAAAGCTCATAAAGTGCTTCCGATAAACTCCTGCTTATTGTTGTAACATTCCAATATGTTGTTCTCAGGTTCTAATCCATTGTTTTAACTTTCCAATCCATTGCTCTCAGATTCTGAGATCGCCTCTCACTCTCTTGAAATTGTAGTTCCCTGTTAGTGACAGGCCCAGGCTCGCGCTGACAATGTCAGGTAACGCCTTGAAGGGACTCCCTTATAAACATGAGTGGGAAGCTCTCCAACTAGATAATTAGGGTCCATGGAGACTGGCATTAATTCCTACCACAGAACAAACAGCTTCACATAACCCTTTCAATACAATTATACTTGCACCAATCTAAAGGGGTGAAGTTGAGATGTACGATGGCTTTAGAGGGACGGAATATTGTAAATAGAAGAGTGTAAAGTAGACACATTTTGGAGCTGCCCAACAATAAGTTCGGCAGATATAAGCAAATCATTGAAGAAGGTAGAACAAGCTTTTTAGTGCATTAAAACAAAAATTCGTGTTTATTGATCAAGAGAATCAGAGTTTACAAAAATATGAAATTCAGGCAAAGGATGCATAAATCATAAAGCCTTGGTGAGGCTTGGTGAGTATAATGCCTAATTCTGTTGTGCACATTTCTGGAAGGATGTTATAGTCTTGGAGAGGGCGCAGAGGAATGTTACTGGAACTGAAAGAGGGCTGAGGGATTTGAATTGCGTGGAGAGACTGCAGAAGCTGTGGTTGTTTTCCTTCGAGCAGATCAGGCAAAGGGGAGGTTTAATAGTGTGATTTAAACTCACGATGGGTTTTGATCAGCTAAATAACAAGGAACTGGCGATCCTGGAATAGGGGCCAGTCACGGGCTGACAGGGTTCTAAAGTGATTGACAAAGAAGCAGAAAAGGAATGAAGAATTGTTGGTTCAAAAAAATCTGCAATATACTGTATTAAGCGAATACAGATCCTGAAACTAATACAGATCCTCAAAATAATAAAGATCCTTAAACCAATACAGATCTTTAATTTAATACAGATCTTTAAATTAATACAGATCTTTAATTTAAAACAGATCCTGAAACTAATACAGATGGTTAAATTAATGCAGATATTTAATTTAATACAGATCCTGAAACTAATACAGAATTTAAAATTAATGCAGTCACCTAAACTGATATTGAAGCAAAAAACAGACCCTGAAACTGATACAGATCTTTATGCTAATATATAACCTGAAATTAATACAGGTCCTGAAAATATAACAGATCCCGATACCAATACAAATACTGAAAATAATGCAGACCCTGAAATTTATACAAATCCTACAACTAACAGAGGTGTGTGAGTGTGTGTCTGTGCAACCTATGTGTCTGTGTCTGCGTGTGAGTTATTTGTGTCTGTGTTTGCGCCTGTCTATGTGTGTGCGTCTGTGTGTGTGTCTCTGTGTGTGTGTGGCTGTGTGTCTGTGTGTGTGAGAGCGTATCTGTGTGTGTCTGTGTGTGCGTGTGCGTGTGCTTGTCTGAGTTGGTGCCTCTGAGTGTGTGCGTGTGGGTGTGTCTGTGTGTGTGTCTGTATGTGAGTGTCTATGTTGTGTTTGTCTGTGTTTGCGCCTGTGAATGTGTGCGGATGCATTTGTCTGTTTGTGTGTGTCCGTGTGTGTCTGTGTGTCTGTGGGTGTATGTATGTTTGTGTGTGTGTGTGTATGCACCTGTGAGTGTGTGTGTGTGTGTGTGTATGTTTCTGCGTGTGTATGTGTCCTCCATGTGCGTGTAGATGTGTCTGTGTGTGTCGGGGGTCTCTCAATATATGCCGCTGCCAATGCTTATCATTTCCGATCCTGTGGATTCTAACTGGGGCGTGTTTGCTGTGTGATGTTGGTGAAATATTCACGGTGTAACTCGCGGAGGTACCCCTGGCCAGAATTTGACTTTGGTACAACCAGATTCCTCTTTATTGCTTCTCCTGGGTATTGTTTAAACATCAAAGGGTAACTGAAGGGCTTAACGGAAGGCAACGCAGGAGAAATATTCAGCATAAATTTTCACAATGCCTTTTCTATACCTGTTGCTGCTGGTCCATTGGTTGTTCAGGAGAGCGTCGGTGGGAATGGTGGCGCGGTGACCATTTGCGCCCTCACATTTTCTGCCTGCTCCAATGGCTGAGCGTCATGGACGGGGCCGGCGGGAGACCTGCTCCAAACCAGTCCAGCTTACCCTGGCCAAGGGAAGGAGGGCGCGCCCATTTCCAATGTGCCTTCATCAAAGGTGCAAGGTCACTGCCCCATCAAATGGTCCGCTTCCGGACACGCCCCTCTCTGTTATGCCGTCATCTTGGGGAGCAGGCCCCAACCCCTGTCCATTGTGCCGTCACAAGGCCCACGCCTCCATATTATGCCGTCATCATGGGGACCATTTCCTTCCACTTTTCCATTGTGCAGTCAAAGAGCACGCCCCTCCAATTAAGCCGTCATCATGGGGGCCAGGTCCCGCCACCCTGTCTATTGTGTCGCCAGAGGACCTGGACCTAACGTAGGGCGTTCGTCATGGGCACAAGGTCCCGCCTCCTGCCCATGTTGCCGTCACACCATTCGCCCCTCCCATTACGCGGTCATCACGGGGACCAGGACGACCCCCTGCTCATTGTGACGTTTAAAGATGCCCCGCCAATTATGCCGTCGCCTTGGAGACCAGATCCGACCCCTTGCTCTTTGTTTCGTTTAGGATCCGCCCTCCCATGATACGGTCACCATGGTGAGCAGTTCCCGCCCCCTTCCCCTTGTGAAAGTTAGAAGTCGCCACTCCCATGATGCCGTCATCATGGGGACCAGGTCCCGCCCCTTGCAGTTCGTGACGTGTAGGAGCCGCCCCTCCCATGATAACGTCACGATGGTGAGCAGGTCTCTCCCCCTGCTCGTTGTGACTTTTGGAAGCCGCCCCTCCATGATGCCGTCACCCTGGGGAACATTTTCTGCCCCCTGCCCGTTGTACGACCAGCAAAGCGAATATGCGCAGCCCCAATTTCGCTGCCGAACAGCAACATGTCCCTGCAGCCCCCTCCCCGGGCTCTGTGCTGGTCAGACTCCACACCACAAGCCGGTCACCATGGGAAACAGATTTCGCCCGCCCGCCCGCACCCAAGGACCTGTCGGGATCAGGCTCCACAGCACAAGCCAGAACACCATGGGGAACAGGTCCCTCCCGCACTGTCCAAAGCCATTGGGGGAGAGATTTAACTGCTCCAACCACTCGGTCGAAAAGCAACCCGCCCCTCCCCAGCCCCAAATCCCCTGCACCCCACTCATGCATTGGGAATGGGAATTAAAATGAGATAATGCTGGAAACTCCCTGTCTCAGCTCCTCTCTCCTTTTTGAATGAATTTTGCAACAGGGCCAAAGGGACATCTCAGCACATCCTTGAATTGCTGCCGGAATTTAGTCGGGGCAGAAATGCAAGAATGTGTGGAGCAATTCAGGAGCCCAATTCCTGCGCAGAAGGATGCCGCAATATGGACTCACAGCGCAAATTATACATCCGCACTCATACAGAACACAACATATCGTGCCCACTACAGGAGGAAACTGGCGAGATAACAAACAGTAAAATGATGGATATCTATCGACTCTCCATCTCTGTCTCTCTGGCACTCTCCCCACTTCTGCGATCCCGGAGTCTCCTGCGGGCTCTGCTTCTCACTAAAATGTGTCTGACGGTAAGAACATTGAGCAGCAGAATCAGGATAAATGAGGCTAACGGGTATAGAATGTAATGGACAAACGCGATTGTACAGTAATAAAAATCTAGTATTACAGAACCTAACCAGGGTTCGTTTACCAGTTGATACATTCCTGTGAGCATGGAATAGCAGAAAAGGTTCTTTAAAAAGATCAGCACAGTCACTGTCCCAAGAACCACGCCTATTTTGTCGTTCATTGCAAAACACCAACTAATTAATTAACAAACTCAACACTGAAAAACACGAACAAATTCAACAATCAGGTTAGCATTGCAAAGCAACAACAAATTCAATAAGTGGTTTAACATTGGAAAAACTCAATGAAATTCAACAACAACTTCAACATTAAGAAGCACCAGCAAATCTACAACAACCTCAACATTGACAAATAGGTATACATTCAGCAAAAAACTTCTACATTGTAAATCACCAACACATTCAGCAACATAAACATTGAAAAACACCCAGAAATTCAACAACAGCAACAATGAAAACAGCAAGAAATTCAACAAGCTCGTGAACATTGAAAAAACATTTGAAATTGAAATTCAAAATTGAAATTCAACCACAACCTCAAAAATGAGAAACACCAACAAATTGAACAACAACCTCAAAATTCAGAAACACCAACAAATTCAATAACAAGCCCAACATTGGAAAACAGCAATAAATTCAACAACAACTCAACATTGGAAACAACAACAAATTCAGCAACTACTACAACATTCAAAAACCCCAGCAAATTCATAAAGAAACTCAATACTGATTATCACCAACATATTCTGCTACAACCTTAACATTGTAAAACATCAAGAAATTCACCAACAACTTCAACATTGAAATACAACAGCAAATTCAAATAGATTGAAATACACCAGTAAATTCAGAAACCACGTCGCCATAGAAAATGAAGAACGAACCGATGAACAACTTCAGCATTGATAAATATCAAAAAATTCATCAACAACTTCATCAATGAAAAAATCAACAAATTCAACAAGCTTAACAATGAAAAACATTAACACTTTTAAGAGCAACCTCGTCATTGAAAAACACCTACAAATTCACGTTAACATTGAAAAACATCTAGAAATTCAACAACAGCGTGGAAAAACACCAAGTTCTACAAACAAGTCATCAACTAAAAGTGCAAAGATTTTCAATCACAACCGTAACGTTTAACAAACAATTGCTGAATTTGTTGATGGTTCTCAATTGTGACTCTGTTTATGAATTTGATGTTGTTTTACAATTTTTTTAACTTTGCTGCTGTTTTTCAAAGGTGAATTTGTTGTTATGTTTGCTGATTTTTTTTTCAATGTTGTAGCTGCTGTTGAATATGTTGATGTTTTCAATGTTGAAGTCGTTGTAGAATTTGTCAGTGTTCTACAATATTCAGGTTGTTGTTGAATATGTTGGTGATGTTCAATGTTGCCGTTTTTGAATTTGTCGTTGTTGTTCTCGGTGTTGAGTCTGTTGTTGAATTTGTTGCTCATTTTCAATGTTGAGCTTGTTGTTGAATTAGTCGATGTTTTCAATGTTAACATTATTGAATTTGTTGGTGCTTATTAATGTTGAAGTTATGTTTCAATTTGTTGCTTTTGATCAAAGCTGAGGTTGTAGTTGGATTTGTTGGGGTTATTCAATGTTGACATTGCTTAAGTTGTTGATGAGTTTCAATGTTCAGATTGTTGCTGATTTTCAATGTTGAAGTTGTTGATGACTTTGTCAGAGTTTTTACAAAGTTGAGGTTGTTGCTGAATGTGTGCACTATTACAACGTGGAAATTGTTGTGGAATTTCTTGGTGATTTTCAACGTTACAGTTGTTGAATTTCTTTGTGTTTTTCAATGCTAATCTTCCTATTTAACTTGTTAGTGTTTTTCAATGTTATGTTTGTTAATTAATTCCTTGGAGTTTTGCAATGTTCAGGCTCCTGTTGAAATTGTTGGTGGTTTTCAATCTTTTTGACTTTGCTGGTGTCCTTCAAAGTTAAAGTTGTCGGTAAATTTGTTGGTGATTTTCAATCCTGATGTTGCTATTAAACATGTTGATATTTTACAATATTGATTTTGTTTAATTTGTTGGTGATTTTCAATGTTGACGTTGTTGTTGAGTATGCAGTTGTGTTTTTTTTCAAAAGCTGAGGTTGTTGCTGAATTTGTTGGTGTTTTTCAGTCTTGAGATTGTTCTTGAATTTGTTGGTGTTTTTCAATGTTGAAGATATTGCTGAATTTGTTTGTGTTTTTCAGTGTTGAGGTTGTTTTTGAATTTGTCTGTGTTTTTCATTGCTGAGGTTGTTGTTGAATTTGTTGGTGTATTTCAAGGTTGAGGTTGTTGTTGAATTTGTTGGTGTTTTTAAATGGTGAGTTTGATTGAATTTGTTGGTGGTTTTCAATATTGAGTTTGTTGAATTTGTTGGTATTTTTCAAAGTTGAGGTTCTTGTTGAATTTGTTTCACTTTTTTCAATGTTCAGGTTGTTGTTGAATTTGCCGGCGGTTTTCAATGTTGATTTTATTGTTGAACTTGTTGGTGTTATTCAATGTTGAGTTTGTTGTAGTTGTTGGTGTTTTTCAAATCTGAGGTTGTTTTTGAATATGTTCGTGTTTTTCAATATTGTTGTGGTTGTTGAATTTGTTGTTATTTTTTAAAAGTCGCAGGCTCGCGGGCTAAATGACCTTCTCCTGTTCCCATGAATAAAGTCCCTGTTAGTGGCTGACCGGGGCTCCAGGATTGCTTTCCCCAATGCATAATCAACATCTGGGACAGCTGATACTCTGGAAGTACGGCGACGACTCTGCAGAATACAGTTTGGTTTCTGTACATGTGCCTGCTCCAGCAAGGGATGCTTTGACCCATCTACTGCCCCTTTTCCATCCACTCCTGAGCCTTCACCTCCCCACAAGGGATCAGCGACACAGTGGCACGTGCCGATTGGAGGTTTGTGGTTAAATAGACCATTTATTGCCGGGAAACCGTGAACGCCGCCTCTGGGCTATTTTCAGTTGTTTTGATTCTTCAACAAATGAATATATGATGTTAGCGGATATTTCACTGCATCCGTTAGCTGCTTTCTGAACTTGGACTGAGTCACTCCGTAAATAAATGTGTTTGTGCAGCAACTTAAACTCCGCAGCATCATTCCGAATTGTTTACATATATATTCAGAATCTGTGTAATCACTGGGATCTCTTCCCGTAATGGTATAAAATAAGCAATCTATAACATACACCGACCACAGCAGTCCAAAGCTGCCCGAGATGGTGAAGAGTAAAATCACAGACTTCCTCCTGCTCTCCATCTCTGGGTCACTGCGATTCTCTCCCCTGCTCTGACCCCTCAGCCCCTTACGGACTCGACTGGCCACTAAAATGTGTCTGAATGTCAGAGCGTTGAGCAGCAGAATTAAAGCGAATGGGAGCAATGGGGTTAAAAGCGTTTCAAACAAGTCAAATCCCAACCACCCGGGGTTAGTAAAATAGCTTGGCTTTGGATAACAGAACCACGGAACATTGTCGATTATCTCTCCATGTTCCTGTGTAAAGTGGTGCGGGATGTTTTTTAAACAGTGCAGAATGCCGATTGATGCTAGAACCACAGCCGCAGTTTTCTCGGTGCAATATTTTGTTTTCAGCTTCTGCCAACAAATGCCACAAATCGGTCAAAGGAGAAAGTGACGGTGAACCAGGCTGAACAGTCTGTGACTGCACGTGTCAGGACAACGAGAACACTACACACTGGGGTGATTAGCAGGAAACTCTGTCCAAAATAATAATAAATTACCCTCCACATGATGACCTCAGTGATAGTGACCAGTAGGTCCGCCGTTGCCATGGCCACCAGATAGCGGGTGGTGCAGTTGGAGAGGCCACACTTGCCCCGGGTTAAAATCACAATCGCCAATAAATTAACTGTAAGAGAGAGAAGGGTAAAGAGACTGGAAATTAGCTGATCAAACATTCACGCTCAATAAGGCCAATATTCAATCAACAACATAGATCATTCTGGACCCTGCCAGAGGCTAAACTTTGAAATTAAAACTCCAAATCCCTCCCCAACCCATCCCCATCCTGTGAAATCCCGAGCTCAGACGGGGAAGCATTAAATATGATTGGTCGGATATAAAGAACAGAAACAGGCCATTCGCCCTAAGCAGCTCATTTCAGTGTTGATGATCCACTGGAGCCTCCGCCCAGATTTGATCAGTTGAATCTAACAACGTAACACTCTATTCCTTATTTCCTCATATCCTTGTTCATATTCCCTTAAATGAATCTAAAGTATTCACAACAAACACTCTGTGTGGTAGCGAGTTGCACATTCTCACCGCTCTTTGGATGAAACAGTTTCCTCTGAACTCCCTATCGGCTTTATTGGTAATTTTCTCAAAACGATGGCCTCCATTTATGCCCCTCCCCACGGGAAGAAATATTCTCTCTGTGTCCACTCTATCAAATCCTTTCTTCATTTCACATTTCTAATTAGCTCACGCCTCAGCCTTCCATTTTCAAGAGATAAAGTCACAGACTGTCAATCCGTTCCTGGTATTTATTACCACTTATGTTTGATATGATCGATGTATACAGTCTCTCCACCCTCGACAGTGCCTCCGTACCCTTGGCTCTATAATAACCGAACTGAACTTTATCCAGTATTCAATATGTGCTCTGGCTAAGGATTGATGCAGATTTATCATAAATGATCTACATTTGCAATCCACCTCAGTATTGACCACACCCTGTCTCAAGCTGGTCTCATCTGTAATCTTCGACATTGTGCTTTGATTACAAAATTCAACTCATTAATGCATCTTGATGAGCACTGATCAGAGCACTGAACCTTCTGGAACACCAGTTCCCACCTTCTGCCACTCTGAATAAAGACCCTTTATTCCTCCTGTCTGCTTTCTGTCCTCAATACAGCTAACAATCCATTCAGCCACTTCTCCCTTGACGCCACATTTTATGACCTTATTCATTAGTCTGTTTTGCTCTCCTGTTTAACTGACAGTAAATATCTCTTTCTCGTGGAGCAGTTGAATCGGCGACAGACCCACATCAATCATTTAAACTGTATACACTTACACTTATACAAGCCACAACAATAATCCACCCATCGTTTTAAGGTGACATCCGTAAAAACAAAAGCGAGAGCTATATGAAATGGAGAAACCCGTCACCTTAAACAAGCATTCACAACCAAAGCAGTTTGTTTAATGGCAGTTATTGAACCAAATTCAGCATAGGTCTACCCTAACAGTTACTCCCGGTAATACATGGTCACTGGGTATCCCCTCCTCAGCTCCTCATTCCATGGGTTAGTGACCCACAGCCTCTGGAGTTTTGCACTAACACATATTCCCAGTCACCCATAGGCACAGTGGCTGGGTGTTCCATTTCAGCTAGTTAACCACACTCAGTACAACTGTACACTTACAGATAATAGAACGTTATGTTCCACTGGAGAATATAACTTGATATTATCGTTTCTATGCAAGTTATAAGCAGAACTTGATCTTCAGTTGGGGCAATATAATGAATCGATAGAGATAATTCAGGGTATTTGACAGTAGATAATGCTACGACTGATCGACTGCCCATTTAGATCCACCATATATGTAATATTATGAGTAGCAGAATAAAATCACAAATCAGCTCACGTGCATCTTCACAGACATTAAGTGTTTATATTCACTTACCGGGTACACCAATTATTGCCAAGATCAGGTAATATATTTTTCTAAAACTGTTAAACTGCTCAATCATATTTCACTGAAGTGATGTGTCCCTTCGTCTCGTGTCAATCTCCCTGTATTAAACTGTGGGGCGATATATTCGCAAAGCCTTTAATTAATACTCTGTACGAACACCTCCGGGAATTTGAAGTTGCAGCTTATTTGTTTAAAACTTGAGCAAACAGGTCTTCGAAAGTGAGTTAATTGCCTGCTGTACAGTCTATATTTAGCTCTGGGATTTCACTGGATAATTCTGAACACATCATCAGCTAACAACTTTCGTTCGCCCAGCATTGACCCTGTTCACTCAAAAATAGGAAACATCAGTCCAAAAACAACATCTAAAATTGTCTCCTAAATGCTGATCCCAATGCTGTGGCTATTCAATCATTGAATTGCAATTAATCGAGTCTCTCTCTCTCCCTCTCTCCCCCTCTCTCCCCTTGTTTCACTCTTATTGCCTGTCTCTCTGTACCTCCATCCCTCTCTCTGTCGCTCTGTCATTGCCTCAATCTCTGCCTTCTTCTTCTTGACTCTCACTCTTCTCTCTCTCACTCCACGCTCTCTCCTCTCTCTCCAATTCACTATTTCTCTTTCTCTCTCATTACCTCACTCTGTCTCTCACTCTCCATATCTCTCAGTCCTTCTCTCTCTCTCTCACTCACTCACTCTCCCACACCGTCTTTCTTGTCTTTCTCTCCTGCCTTTCTTGTCTCACTTTCTCTCTCTCGCTTTTGTCTCTTCCTCTCTGTGTCTCACTCTCTCATTCTCTCAGGGGCGTGACTGCCCTATTTAACTGCCATTATCCTATCAAAGTGTAGAATGCCTCACTAAGGAACAAAGATTTATACATTCGAACATTGAATCATTCACTTAGACTTGGAAAGGAATTAGGGCAGATAGACGGATTAAAAACGGGGATAATAAATGAATCAAATTAAGAATAAATAAAAATTAGTGGGTAAAAAAGAAAAATCTAGGGAAAGGGTTTAAAATGTGCTGAGGATAGAGGAGAGAGCTCATGGTCTGAAGTTATTGAACTCAACTTAATGTCCGGAAGGCTGTAAAGTGCCCAGTCGGAAGATGAGGTGCTGTTCCTCCAGTTTGCATTGGGCTTCACTGGAACATTGCAGCAGGCCGAAGACGGACATGTGGGCTGAGATCAGGATGGAGTGTTGAAATGGCAAGCGGCAAGGAGGTCTGGGTCATGCTTGCAGACAGACCCAATGTGCTCCACAAAGAGGTCACCCAATTCTCTTTTAGTCTCCCAATCATAGAGGAGTCCGAATTTGGAGCAACGAAAGCTATGGACAAAATTGAAGGAAGTGCAAGTGAAGCACTGGTTCACCTGAAAGGGTTGCTTGAGCCCTAGGAAAGTGAGGAAGGATGAGGACGGTGAGGTAAATGGGCAGGTGTTGCGCCTTCTGTGATTGCATGTGAAGTTGCCGTGGGAAGGGGTGAGGTGTTGGTGGTGATGGAGGCGTGGAACAGAGCGTCCCTGTGGGAGCGGTTACATTGGAATTCTGATGGAGGGGTTGAGAGGAAGATGTGTTTGGTGGTGGCATCATGCTGGAATAGGCGGAAATGGTGCTGAATGATCCTTTGAATGCAGAGGTTGTTGGGGTGTAAAATAAGGTCAAGGCGGGCCCAATCATTGTTCGGGGTGGGAGGGAAGCGGGTGAGGGCAGAGGCGGGGGAGATGGGTCAGACACGTTTGATGACCTTGTCAAGCACTGTGGGGGAGGGTGGATTCCTCGGTTAAGGAAGATGCAAGACATGTCAGAAGCGATTTGGAAAGTGGTATCATCCGAACACATGTGAAGGAACTGAGAGAATGAGATGGAGTCCTTACAGGAAGAGTGTTGTGAGGAGCTGTAGTCGAGGCAGCTGTAGGAGCTGGTGAACTTGTAATGAACATTGCTGGGCAGTCCATCAACAGAATTGGAAACAGAGTTCAAGGATGGTAAGGGAACTGTCGGAGATTTTCCATATGAAGGTGATAGAGGGGCCCAAATTTGAAGCAGAATTGATACATCTTTCCAGGCCCAGACAAGAACACAAAGCGCCACCAATTCAGTCATCGATGCACCTAAAAAAGCTTTTTCAGTGGGATGTGGACTGAGTAGGACAGGAACAAGGATTGTTCCACATTACCCATAAATAAACAGGCATAACTAGTGACCTTGTGGTTGCCCATAGCCATCCCTTTTATTTGGAGGGCGAGGGATAAGTTAAAGGAGATCTTTTTCAGTGAGAAAACAAGTACAGCCAGGGGGAGAAGAGAGGTGGTGGATGTTGATTTTTTGGGCCTCTGTTCAAGGAAGAAGCGGAGATCCCTCAGACCAACCTGGTGGTTGGAGGATGTGTAGAGGGATTGGGCGCTCATGGTTACGAGGAGGCGTCATATCAATGTCAACAATTTCCAGTTCCCTGGCCCAAAGCGGCTGGGAAGGACTTTGGTAAGATCACAATTGGATTAATTTTTATTGAACATCGAATTTAGAACTGTTCTGAAAACAGGCTCATGCTAATCTGTATCAATGCCATCATGTAAAAATATTACATGTAGAAAGCCACCACCGGACCCTGTAAATTTCAGCATACCATGTGGGAGTCGTTGGCAAAGTTGCGTCGTCGCCAGAGGAGTCATCCAGAGACCCAGGGTAATGATCGGGGGACACGGATTCGGATCTCACTCGAATTTGAATATAATACAAATCTGGAAATAAACGTCTACAAATCACTGTGAATCCATCGTTGATTGTGGTACAAATCCATCTGGTTAACTAATTCTCCTTTGGGCAAAGGAATCTGAAGTTCTTATCTGTGGGACTTTATCTGACTCCAGATCCACAGCAATGGCAATAAGTTGCTTCAGAACACGAAAAATCCCAAAAGCAATGAGACCGGAGAAATCACCAGGCATCGACCAAGGCACTGGAAATGACAACAAGAAATCTAATTCTGTCGACCCTGCAATATCCTCTTTACTAACATGGGGGCCGGGAGCGAGCTGTCTCACAGGCAGGTCAAGCAACAGCCTGACATAGTCATCCTACCGGAATCATACAGAGAGAAAATGTCCCAGACACCACCATCACCATCCCTGAGTATCCCCTGTTCTACTGGCATGACAGTCCCACCGCAGACGCAGGGCCACAGAATAAATAGTTAGGAGGGAGTTGCGGTGGGTGAGCTCCACATGAAGTTCGGAACCGATGAAATCTCATGGCATCAGATGAAACATGGGCAAGGAAACATCCTGCTGATTACCACGGACCGCAGTCCCTCAGCTGATGAACCAGTGCTCCTCCATGTTGAATAAGGAGGAAGCACTGATAGTAAAAGGGCGCAGAATTTCCTCTGGGTTGGGGACTTTACTGTTCATCACAAAGAGTGACTAGTTAGTACCTCTACTGACCGAGATGGCCGAATACTAAAGGACATAGCGGTGTCTGCGGTAGGTGGTGAGGGAACCAACAGGAGGGAGAAAATATGTTTCACCTCATCCTCATCAATCTGCCTGCCGCAGATGCATCTGTCCATGGCAGTGTTGGTAGGAGTCACCACCGCACAGTCATTTTGGTGACCAAGTCCCACTTTCACATTGAGGATACCCTCCATCGTGCTGTGTGGCACTACCAACGTGCTGAATGGGATAGATTTCGAACAGATGCAGCAACTTAAGGCTGGGCCTCCATGAAACACTGAGGGCCATCAGCAGCAGCAGAATTGTCCTGGAACACAATCTGTAACCTCACGGCCCGGCATATCCCCCACTCTACTATTACCATCAAGCGAGGGGGTCAACCCTGGTTCAATGAAGAGTGCAGAAGGGCAAACCAGAAGCAGCGGCAGCCATACCTGAAAAAGATGTGTCAGCCTGGTGACGCTATAACACAGGACTACTTGCATGTCAAACTTGCATAAGCACCAAGTGATAGACAGAGCTAATTGATCTCACAACCAAATAATTTTATCAAATCTCTGCAGTCATGCCACAAGCATTCGTGAATGGTGTTGGATGAGGGGGCTCCAGAAATATCCCCATCCTCAATGAAGGAGGAACCCAGCACATCAGTGCAAAACATAAAGCTGAAACAGAAGCAACAATCTTCAGCCAGAAGTGCCAAGTGAATTATCTATCTCGACCTCCTCCGGGGTTCCACACCGTTAGAGATGCCAGTTTTCAGCCAAATCGATTTATTCCACGTGATATGAAGAACTGGCTGAAGGCACTAGATAATGAAAAGATTATGTACCGTGACGGTATTCTGACAATTACACTGCAGACATGAGCTCCAGAACATTCTGCGGCACTAGCCGAACTGTTCCAGTACATGTAAAACACGGGCACCTTACTGCCAATGTGCAAACATTCCCAGGTATTTTCTGTGCACAAAAAGCAAGACAAATCCTACCCGGCCAATTACTGCCCCATCAGTCTACTCTCGATCTTCAGTAAAGTAACGGAAGGGGCTATCTTCCTATAGAAGATAGCCCTATACGGCCCTATAATGCCGTACATACTTAGCGTTAACCTGCTCACTGACGTCCAGTTGGGGTCCTGCCAGGGCCGCTCAGCTCCCGAACCCATTACACTCTTGGTTCAAACATGGACACTAGAACTTAATTCAAGATGTGAGATGAGAGTGACTGCCCTTGACATCAAGGCAGCGTTTGACTGAGTGTGACGTCAAGGGGCCCTAACATAACTGGAGTCATTGGGAATCAGTGAAGAATTCTCTACGCTGGTTGGAGTCATACATAGCACAAAGGAAGATTATTGTAATTGTTAGAGGTCCAACATCTCAGTTCCAGGTCATCATTGCAGGAGATGTTCAGGGTAGAGTCCTCGGCCCAGCATCTTCAGCTGCTCACCAATGACCTTCCCTCCATCATAAGGTCAGAAGTTGCGATGTTCGCTGATGATTGCACAATGTTCAGCACCATTTGCGACTCCTCAGGCACTGAAGCAGCCCATGTCCAAATGCAGCAACACCTGGACAATATCCTAGCTTAGGCAGATTTTAGGAACGAGAGAGTTGAAGTAAGTTATATTTTCATTTGTTGGTTTAGGAAATATTTTTTGCTTTAATTTTCAAGTATGATTTTTGTTTCTCGATGTGTGGGTTAAAGTGGTGAATCCTTGGATATCGTTACATTTTTGAGAGGCGAGAGCAAGTGTAAGCTCGGTTTGTGTGCCTGCATTTTCAAAAACTTTTATGATCCTTGAGGTGGAGAGCTGTGTTATCAAATGGGGTAGTGGTTTAGGGAAGTTTTAGCACAAAGAATTTGCTATTTCCTAGCAATCGGATTCCGGAGAGGGTGGCGACACACACACATACACACAGACACACACGCATATGCACACGTACACAAACACATAAACACAGGTATAAACCGAAAGCAGTTTGAGTTCATTTGGTGTGGGTGTTCCAAGGCTGAAAGCACTTGCCAGGAGAAGGAACCTTGGCGAGGGGCTGGTAACAAGTCCGAAATGAAATTTGAAACCAGCTGGCAGGAGAAGCAGAAAGAGAAGTAGAGAGGTCTGATGAAGACCTACTAATCAAAAGAAGCAAACAGGAATCTGGACAAGTTCCTATTAGGTAGGTTTGGGAGTGAGAAGCAGAGAAAGGTTTCAAATTTCAAGGGGGAAGTTTCAGCATACAGATTTAAAGGTACTTCGGCTTCCAAAAAACAGAAGATCCAAAGAGACAGCTCGAGTTCGGTAAGGCCTTGCATTCGGCGCGTGAAGCAATGGTGTTCTTTTGGCATGGCTTAGACAGTGAGAGCGAATGCATGGCAGGAATCTTCAATGACGTGGCGATCCAGGAGAGCTCGGAGCCCTGCAGATGGACCGTTATGGAAGGCGTCTGAGAGAAAGCAGGGTTTGCGAGGATTCCAAATGGGTTTTTCGAGAGTGGAGGTTGGGAAGCCTCGTGTGAAAGACGGAGCTCAATGAGACAGGTTGGCTCAGGATTTGACAAGCGATTGGGGGGAGATGTCAGGTATCCATAGCATCTGTTCGGAATGGAACCAGACACTTGGTTTCAGGGTGTTGTATGCATTACCACATGTCGCAGATTGTTTTGCATGGACTGTGTAACGACTGTGAACATTAGAGTATAAGATAGATGTTCTAACTTGTGCTTTCTTAGTAAATCTGAATATATCTGGAAAGGCACAGTTATGGTGAAGGACTATTGTAATATTGTTCGTATTTTCAAGTTTAATAAATGTTTTATTCATTGTTAAAAATCCATCAGCTGCCTCCTGTAACTGTTCAGTCGGCACTCTCCACGCAACTAAACAAAAAATAAAACTTAAGATCTCTCAAGCTAGGTACCACCCTGGGATCAGACTTTTCCCTTAGGAACATCACCAAGGATCATACCACTGACAACTGGCAAGTGACATTCACGCAACGCATGTGCCAGGCAATGACAATCTCCAAGAAGAGAGAATACAACCATTGCCTCTTTTCATTCAAAGGCGTCCAACACTATGAACATCCTGGGGGTTACAATTGACCAGAAACTGAACTGGAGCAGCCATATAAATACTGTGGCTATAACAGCATGTCATTGGTTCAGAATTCTGCGGATAGTAACTCACCTCTTGTCTACAGAAGGCCTGTCCACCATCTACAAGGCACAATTCAGGAGTGTGATGGAATACTCTTCTCTTGCCAACATAGGTAGAGCTCCAACAACAGTCAGGAAGCGTGAGAAAATCTAGGACATAGCAGCGCTCTTGATTGGCACCACATCCACAAACAGTAACTCCCTCCACCACCGACCCACAGTAGCAGCAGTGTGTACGATGTACAAGGTGCACTGCAGGAATTCTCTGAGCCTCGTTAGACAGCATCTTCCAAGCCCACGACCATTATCATGTAGATGGACAAGGGGAGCAGACACATTGGAACACCACCACCTGGGAGTTCCCCTCAAGTCACTCAAAATCCCGCTTTGGAAACTTATCGCTGTTCCTTCCCTGTCGCTGAGTCAAAATCCGGGAACTTGCTCCGTAACAGCACTGTGGGTGCCTCTGTACCTCAGGGACCCCGGCGGTTCGAGAAGGCTGCTCAGCACCACCTCCTCAAGTGCTATTAGAGTTGGGCAAAAAATGTTGACCTAGAAAGCGACGCCCACATCCAATTAACCAATGTAAACAATAATCTAAAAGGAAACAGTGGATTGGCAGAAATGGGTCTTCTTCTAATTGGCCAGATCTAATGAATGGTCTGCCAAAGCGATCAGTGTAGGGCGCTAATTTTTTTAAAATTTATATGAACGATTAAATGAAGGTATTTAGTAAATTTGCTGATGACACAAAGATTGGGAGAATAGTAAGTTGTGAAGAGGACATAAGGAGGCTACAAGGTATGTAGATAGGTTAAGTGAGTCGTCAAATGCGTGGCTAAAGGAGAATAACATGGGAAAATGTGAAATTGTCAATGTTTTCAGGAAAATGTATTTAAACAAGAATCTTATTATCCAAATGGTGAGGGATTGCAGAGCTCTGAGATGCAGAGGGGTCGCGGTGTTCTAGTGCAGGAATCACTAAAGGCTAGTATGTAGGTACCGCAGTTAAATAGGAAACTTAATAGAAGTTGATCATTTATTGCGAAGGGTTTTGAATGCAATAGTAGGGATGTTATATTTGAGTTGCACAGATCACTGGTGAGAAAACAACTTGAATATTGTGTAGAGTAGTGGTCTCGTTATTTAAGGAAGGATGGAATCCGTTGGAAGCCATTCAGAGAAGGTTTAACAGACTAATATCTTGAATGGGCGTGTTTTCTGATGAGGAAAAATTGGGCAGGCTAATCTTGTATCCACTGGAGTTTAGAAGCGTGAATGAAAGATAAAAGGTTCTGAGGGATCATGGCAGGGTCAATCTGGAGAGGATCCTTCCTGCTGTGAGAGAATTTAGAACTGGGGCCCACTGTTTAATAATAAGGCGTCACCCATTGTGCACAGAGATAAGGAGAGTTTTTCTTTCTCTCAGAGGGTCATGAGCCTTTGGAACTCTGTTTCTCAAAAGGTGGTTGGTGAAGAGTCTTTGAATTCTTTTAAGGCAGAGGTGGATCGGTCTTTGATAAGCAATGGAGGTAAGAGATTTTCAAGGATAGGCAGGGCTGTGGAGTTGAGTTTACAATCAGATCATACACGATCTGCTGCAGCAGTCTCCAAGTCTTCTGGCTCATGAGATATGGACTAAATCAAGTGTGTCTCAGTACTCAGGTTAGACATGTATAAGTGGTGCCTGCTTTCACTGCCTGTCACACCTTCCATCACATTGTTGATGACTGAGATTGATCCCGCTTTTCCATACATTTTGTGTGTGCGTGTGTACAGGACATAACAGGCCAATTACCCTCTTCTCCCAGAAGGTGCCTGTCATGTAGTTGTCCTACAGCAGCTTGGCTGGAGCTGCGGCTTATTCTGGGGCACAAGTCCTCAATGCTCTGGCAGTGATGCAGCCAGCCCCTGGGGCCTTTGCTGTGCCCAGAGACTTCACAAGTACCTTGATATTATCGAAGTGAATCGTGTGGCTTCAGTCTGGCATCTGTGATTCAGAGGAAGTGAGGTGGATGCCGGGATGGATCATCCACTCGGACCTTCTGGCCGAATATGGTTGCAAATCTTGCAGCCCAGTCTTTTGTGCTGACATGCTGTGCGCCCAGATCATTGAGGATATGGGTGTTTGCAGAGCCTCTACCTCCGGTCTGAATATTATGTTTTAATGGAACCAACATTAGATGTTGCAGAAATGCAGAGCTTTAATCTGATCGTTTGATTGAGGGCTGGCTTATATCTTCCAGTCGCATTGGACACCGCTGTTTGGGTTCCTGTAATATTCATGCCGTTTTGCCACATTCTTAACTCATTTTGAGGGGCGACTTGTGCTGATGGATTAACCCATTGCGGATATTAATAAACATTGAGTGGTTTACATTATTTAAAAACAAAAGCTTTCTGCAGATGATAGCGGTGTCATGCGCAGAAGCATTTGCAGATATAACTGGGTACCACGAGGCATTTAAAAAATGCAACCATATTATGTTAAACTGGTAACTCGTCCCAGCCTGAAGATTAATTTAGCTGTTTGTCTCCCTTCCTCACATTTAATGTACTGACGATAGTGGTTATTTCTCGGGGAAAGTGTGGTCTCTCGAAATGTGCCACTTACTACCTTGTGGCCATGCAAGGAGCAGATAAATTGGACGTTATCATCGATCTGATTCTGGAGCATCTTCCAATTCGTTATACTATCGAGTTTACGTTCCTGTTTTTTATGCCCGTGTGTAATATCCATGCTGTTCTGCTTTACACAGTCACAGACTGTTCTGTCTGGTTCACTGTCACTTTTACATTCGATCGATTTGTGGCTACTTGTTGCAGTAAGTTAAGAGCAAAATATTGCGACATAAATACTGCATCTGTGGTTCTGGGAACAGTCAGTTTATTGAGCTGTTTGAAGAATGTGTTCTGGTATTTTATGTATACAGCTCAGTATTGGGGCATGAATTTCCCCTGGTTTAGTTTTGTGTCATTGGATGTTCAGAATTTACGGACATGGGCAACAATCGAGTTTCTTCATTACATTGTAACGCCGGGAGTCCAATTTTTCCTGGTTTTAGTGCTCAATGCTTTACTGGACAGGTATATTTTAGTGAGAAGCAGAGCCCGCAGGAGACTCCGGGCTCAGAGCAGTGGGGAGAGTCCCAAAGACACAGCGATGGAGAGTCTAAGGATATCCATCATTATACTCTTTATTATCTCAGGAAATTTCATCCTGTTATGAGCTGTCTTCACAATGTTTTCCATATGGTTGCGATTGGTAGGTTCGGGTTACACTTACGTAAGACCACCACCTTATATTCGGGAAATAGGCTTCATGCTGCAGCTCCTGAGCTGCTGCACAAACACTAGTTTGTATGCAGTCACCCAGACGAAGTTCAGAGAGCAGCTGAAGGCTGGGCTGTAATTCCCCTTTACTCCGATTCTAAAACTCATTCAATGCTGAGCTGAACTGAATGAATTCACAAGCAGAACACGCTCACTCCCCATGCTCTGCCCGACCCAGCTCTCCACAGCAGGTCCAGTGAGAGAGGTTAATACGAAGTCTCTGACTGACACAGGCTGAGCCATCCTCAGCCCGTGTCAGAGATATACTGAGGACTGGGAAAAGACTCCGGCTACCACCTAAATTGGATATTGGGCTTCAGGAAAGTGTAGGGTGTGATTATTCTACCTGGAGCCTCTGTTGGAAAAGCCCATATATCAGCATCTCACACAAAGTACCATGTGACTGCCCCCCACACCAATCAGAAAGTGACTTCCATCACACCCAGCACAAAGTCTCCCTCCACAGCAAAAATCAAATTGATTCCTGTGGACCCAACACACAGCAACAAGCTGGACCTCCACTTCTGAGCACAATAATTCAAATCAAATTAATTCCCTCCAGTCAGCCTGATCATGTTCAATAGAAACCTCAGCGCTCACGTCATTCTGTTTCATTGTGTCATCAATGTGTATTCAGACATCAGTGTCACTTCACATGGGCTATAAAGGCTTCCATCCCAATTCGACAATGACTGCCTCAGCCTGGACTCGCATCTTTTGTCAGAGTTTTTGTCTCTTTGGATCGTCTGATCAAGGAATGAATTTAAAAAGGGTGAAATCCTCTTGTCAAACCCGTTTCACCGTCTTCGGATTAATGTGATACAACCCTACCCTCTGCTGGCCGCTCACCGCCACTACAGGCACAGCTCTTTTCCAGTCTCAGAGAAGTTCAGTTACTGCATGGCAGCATCTTGAAACAGATTGAAGAAGTCTGAATATGGAACAATACTGTAAGGGATTGAAGATTGCAGCAGGGTGCACAGTATCACAGTATCACAGTATCACATATCACATCCACTCTGCAACTGCCTCTATACCCCATGGGTTTCCGTTTCCATTACATTTCTAACTAATGACTTCTGACCGCACGCCTTTGGCAATACTATCTGTATGACAAGAAACGGACTATCATCATCACTTTCAGCTGTTCTGGAAGCGGCCACGATCCAATTCAACAGATATGTTTGCTTTGCTATTAAGACTCCCATGTCCCTTGTATTCTATGAACCGATACATTGTTTACGGAGCGGCCTCGATTTTTGCCCTACAGCATGTCCTGTAGAAATTGAGCCACCAGCGACTGCCTGGCTGCAGTTACAGTGTTTGTTCTTTTTTCAAAGCAGGGTGTAACATTTTCAAGCTTCAAGTCATCGGGCGTCACTCCCGTATACAAGGAAGAATGAAAGATTATGATCAGTGCCTCCGCTAAGACCACCACTCTTCACTCAGCAACCCTCGTACATCTCTGTTCTGACACAAGAGCGCTGGAATGAAACGGGTTAACCTAACCTGTTTGTTCGGTGGCTGTAATTAATGTCAGTCTCCATGGAATTTAACTGTGCCTCTGCCAGGTTGCCCTCTTCTGTTTATAAGTGGCGCCTTTCAATGCGTTATCACATAGTATTATCGGGAGCATTCAATCCGCCACAAGCCGGGATCATCGGCTTAATAGAGAGGCAGAGGAGAGGACAGAATCTGAGAAGAATAGGTTGGAATGTTACAACAATTAATCAGAGACTGAGAATAATAGATTGGAATGTTACAACAATGGATCAGGACCTGAGAATAATAGATTGGAATGTTACAACAATGGATCAGGACCTGAGAATTAAAGATTGGAATGTTACAACAATGGATCAGGACCTGAGAATAATAGATTGGAATGTTACAACAATGAGCAAGAGGTTCACCACGGCGCTAAACTTACTTTCTGCAGAAGATCATTGGATAACATTAAATTTGCGCATTTTATTTGCGCTTTTGGTTATTCAAGGAGTTTACTATCCCATCCTCGCTATTCTCGGTGTCCCTGGTAAGTCTTTACATTCAGAAATTAACTTGTGCAGCATGTTTAACTTCATTACAGTGCATGTCGTCTAAATTCTGGTAAGACCAGTGTCATTTTGTGAAGTTCTGACCACAAACTCCATTCCTGATCCACGGACCCCATACATCGTATCTGCTCATTTCTGTGGGTCATGGCTGTACTTCAGGGCTCAGTTGGCCCTCCATTCTCTGCATTGTCAAGGGGGTTGTCAGGCGTAGCACCCGGCGGGGAGAATTAAAATTGAGTCACACACAAACTGCCAGCCAACATTCCCAATTCGGGCCCACAGGTGAGCAGTTCTGCGCCACAATTTAGTCTCCTCAGTTTCTTCCTTTGACTGACATTTGCCAACAGCCCCCAGCAGACCAGAACGCACGGCCCATTCCCTTTCCACTTTCCATGTCCCTACCTCCACGGCACCCACTGCCCCGGCGCTGCCTCATCCCTGCTGGAGCCCAGCATCCATGGCACGCTGGAGTTCGGGTACGAGGTGGGGGTCAGTTGGGGAATGAACAACCGCAGCTCCTCCAGTCTGTCCATGTATCAAACATCACTGGATCCACTCTTGTAAATAACGCCTATACTCCCTCCCAAACCTTTGTATCTTTCTGAAAGTGTGGCGCCCGATGTTTGAAACAACATACAGGACGGGACCAAAATACTGCTTTACGTAGCTTTATTATACCACCGTGCATTGTGTTCCCTCTGCCTCTATTAACACTGTGGATGATGCCATAAGCTCTATTCAGAGCGTTCTTAGCCTGTCCTGCCCCCGGCAGAGATTTGTGCACAAACAGCCCAGGTCTCTCTGTCCTTGCACTGCCTCTGATTTGGACAGTGGAGTTTGTATTCGTTACCTTATACTGGATTGTATCCTCTCCAATATTTTCCCCATCCCAACCTCTCTTTCTTCCTTTTAAAACTTTTTGTAAATTGTAATTCTGTTTTCCAGCTCTGGTTTAATGGGTTCAATACCTTCTTCTTCAGATCGGTGTAGTATTTGGTCCGATGTTGCTCCTGTCAAAAGCCTAGAAATGTTTGGTTATACTAAAGGTGCTATATTATTGTAAACTGTCTTTGTTGTTGTTTTTTAAATGCTCCACATGTCAGGCAGAAACTGCAGCGAGGAAGCAAATGTGATGTTTCAGGCCGGTGAGCCTTGATAATGGAGGGGTTTAGGACCTGTCAGATACAGCCCAGCCGAAGCCCCGGGTTTGAGATCCACTCACAAAACTGTTGGCAACAGGAGAACCCAGTCAGTAATCCAGGCAAACCAGCGTTTGTGTTACCAGCCCCTGGGCGAATAAAGGAGAAGGGCAGCGGAAGGAGGATTACACAGCTGGAAGAAAAGCACCTGTCCAGTCCAAAACTCATAGTTTAGCGTTCAGCATTGTGACAACTCAATTTCACCAGGGATAGTAGGAAGGGGGGAAGGTTGCTTAGATTTGGTTGAGGGTAGGGGGTCAACAGATTTTAAGCCATGCAGGGAAAGTAAAACAGAATTTGGAATAGATTTTAATTCAAATATTTCAGTAACAACCTTTTATCGCTTTAATCTCTCCAGCCTTCCAGATCATCACTGGCTTTTCCTTTATTCGTTCAGGCACAATCATATTCACACAGCTCAGGAAAGAAGAGCACAATTCAACATTTCAAGACTTGCCTAATCAAACTGGTCACTTTTGTCCCAAGCTAATTTCTATGCTTATCTTTCTTCCACACAGTTAATTTATTGTCAATTGTCATCCTGAATCGGGGAAACTGCGGTCTATCTAAATGTGTCTCTCGCTACCTGGTGGCCATGTCAACGGCAGATCTACTGGTCGTGATCCTCGACCTGATATTGAGACACATTCCAATCGTTTTTGCGGAACAGTTTCGTTTCCTGTATTCTATCCCTGTGTGTAATATCCATGCTGTCTTCCTATATGCCGCCACTGACTGTTCCGTCTGGTTCACTGTCACTTTCACCTTTGATCGATTTGTGGCTATTTGTCACCAGAATATGAAAGTTAATTATTGTACCGAGAAAACTGCGACTGTTGTTCTGGGAACAGTGACTGTGCTGAGCTGTTTAAAGAACATCATCTGGTATTTTACCCTCACAGGTCGGTATTTTCTGAGGAACGGGCCCTGGTTTTGTTTTATACCTTTTGCTGTTCAGCTCTCTACGGTCTGGATGACTATAGAATTTCTCCATTACATTCTTACCCCCTGTGCCCCATTTTTCTTGATTCTGCTGCTCAATGTTCTCACCGTCAGACATATTTTAGTCAGCAGCAGAGCACGCAGGAGACTCCGGGCTCACAGAAGTGGGGAGAGTCCCAGAGACCCAGAGATGGAGAGTCGGAGGAAATCCATCATTTTACTAGTCGTTATCTCAGCCAATTTCATCCTGTTGTGGGCATTGTTAATATTGTTTTCTATATGGAGCCGGATATCATTCTTGGGGAATGTGCAAGTTGACCTAGATTATATTGTGATGGAACTGGGCTTCATGCTGCAGCTCCTGAGTTGCTGCACAAACACTGGGATTTACGCCGTGACCCAGACTAAGTTCAGGGAGCAGTTGAAGAATGTGCTGAAATATCCCTTTACTCCAATTCTTCAATCCATTGAATGACATTAACACTGACTGACTGAAAATGTCCATTTAATTTTGTATTTCCATTGGCGGCGGGTCTGTTACTGTGCCGACAGCAGGCAAAGAGGAGGGTGGTGCTGTTATCTTTATGGTGACAGAGCAAATGGACAGAGTCTGTTCCACATGATGTTGTTTGCTAGCCCTGCACAGAGGCCCATACTGACTGGAGCACAGAGATATAAAGGGTCGTGTCATCATTGAGCCCGCCCACTCCTGGTTGTCATAGCAACCAGGGCATCAACAAAAGCAGCAACAACAAGTAGTGATGGTGTCTATCACTGGCCGGGGGAGTGCTAAGTCAGGTAATTGTGTTT
Source organism: Cetorhinus maximus (assembly GCF_964194155.1). NCBI lineage: Eukaryota > Metazoa > Chordata > Chondrichthyes > Lamniformes > Cetorhinidae > Cetorhinus > Cetorhinus maximus. The sequence goes on from NW_027596405.1 coordinate 68,489, forward strand.
GGCGGGTATTCCGGGCACACCAGGGCAGGAGGGTAATATAGCAGCAACAGTGGGGGAGGCGCCCATAACTGTTACACCGAGTAAGTGGGGTCATACAACAGGTGCAGCGTCGGAAGGTGTATGGTATTCCAGGAAATCGAATGAGGAAAGGTAATATACCGGGTACACAAGCTGTGGGGGTACGGCGATGTGATAATCCAGGTATACTGCGGGAGGAAGGATATCATACCTTGTGCACTAGATGTGGCGGTGTAGCGATGTGATATATCAAGTATAGCGTGCGAGGAAACGTGGTATAACGGGCTTTTATACCAATACCGACCCTCTAACTGTGCAGCAATACCTCAGTACTGACCCATGACAGCACATCACTGATCAGTACTGTGATTCTCCAACAATGTATCGCTCCCTCAGTACTCATCCGTCCACAGTGCTGGCATTCACTCAATGATGCCTCTCTTACAGTGCACTGCTCCCTCAGTACTGACCCTCTCATAATGGAGCACTGTGACAGCACTGAGCCTATATCAGTGAAGCAGTCCCTCAGTTCTGACCCTCTATCTGTGCAGCACTGTTGCAGTTATCACCCTCTGACAATGCGGCGCTTCTTCCGTGCTGAACCTCTGACAGTGCCGCACTCACTCCGCACTGACATTGCAATAGTGCGGCTATCCGTCAGTGCTGATCCTCCGATAGTGCAGCACTCCATTAGTACTGACCGTCTGACAGTGCAGCATTGGCTGAGTATTGAACCTTCAACAGTGCAGGTCTCCCTCACAATGACCCTCTGACAGTGAAGCTCTCCCTAAACACTGACCCTCGAGCAGTGCAGCACTACTTCGCTACTGACCATCTGATAGTGCAGCCCTTTGTGCTCCCCCAATAACACTGTGGAGCTTTCTCAGTATTGACCCTCTGGCAGTTCAGCACTCTCTCATTACAATCCACGCAAAAATGCAACACTACCTCAGTACTAACTCGATGACAATGCAGCACTCCATCAGTAGTCGCCTTTTAACAGTGCAGCACTCGCTCTGTTCTAACCTTCCAGCAGTGCAACAATCCCTCAGCATTTACCAACTGAAAGTATAGCACTCCCTTAATACTGACTCTCCAGCAATACAGCTATCCCTCAGTACTGACCATCTGATCGTGCAGCACTTCCTCAGTGCTCCCTCAGCGGACACTTCATAGCTCCTTCAGTACTCACCCTCTGTCAGTTCAGCACGCTCTCGGTACTGGACATCCGACAGTGCAGCACTCCTTCAGCTCTGAACCTCTGACAGTGTGGCGCACCCTCAGCACTGACCCACCGATAGTACAGCACTCCCCTGTGCCGACCCTCTGACAGTGCAGCACTCTCTCAACACTCACCCTTTGACAGCACAGCTTTCCATCAGTACGGCCTCTCCCATAGAGCAGAGCTCCATCAGTACTGACCGTCTCACAGTGCAGCTCTCCGAAAATGTTGACGCCACAACACTGCAGAATCCCCTTTTTACTGACCCGCCTTTATATCAGCTCTCACTGTCTATGACCTCCTAATCAGTGCATCAATGTCTAAATACTGACCCTCCCACAGTGCAGCACTACCTCAATACTGAACCACAAACAGTGCAACACCAGCTGATTACACACCCTCCCGACAGTGCAACACTTCCTCAGTACTGACTCTCCGACACGCTGGCACTCCCTCAGCACTGAAGCTCCGACAGGGCAGAATTCCACCTGTCCTAACTCACCGACTGTGCATCATTCTCTAATTCTCCACCTTTCAAGAGTGCATTATTCTCCCACCACTGACCCTCCAGCCTGTGGTGGAAGATAGAAATAGTGAGGTTGAATATCATTAGGACATTTTACTTTAGAGTTAAATCAGTGGTCACTCTTTGTTAAGGCGTACAAAACGGTTAAAGTCTTCACACAGGATACTTTGCACGTACAGTCATTTCAGAGGACCATTGGAACATTCCCTGATGATGTGAGAATTCACTGACATTTCAGAAGCCTTTTCGGAATCCAATACCAGATATGGGCAATCTCCAGGGAAAAAAAAATCAGGAAATGTAAATTCTGTCCATGTGATAAAGTTTCACCCTTTAGCAAAGGCATGTTAAAACGATAGTACCATTCATTAATTATAAGTTAATGTGCAATTTGGAGTCATTGAAGTTTCAAGAATGAATCCTTTTAACCTGGTCCAGTGTATCACTAAGCTCTAGTGGACTATATTCAATAAGAAATGAACATTATCAGAAACCATTATGAAGGGCCGATGCAGCGGGGATATAGCCTTTCAATGACCGAATTGGAAAAATATATATATATATATAGTAGGAGCATTCTGTAAAAATTTAATAATCTAGTTCACACAAATACAGATGATGAGAATTCTAAAACAAGGTATACTGATTGTAAGAGTTGTTATTAGAACATATTAGAAAAAAATATTTACCATTTAAACACTCAGAGTGACCATATAATGACACAGTCCTCAATAATTACACCATTATCAAAAACACTGAATAATAGAACCTTAAAAGGATGATTAAAGAGAAAGCAGCTTAGACAAAGAAGCAACACCACAGTTGCCAAGGGCAACGTAATTCAATCAGAATTGACAGATAAAGAGGAAATCATACCGCTGAAAAAGCTAGCAGTGTTAAAATCCTCATTTTACCGCTTCTCACTAGAGCTGTCTGCATGGCTAGACATTTCGAACTTCATTGCGCTGACCATAATCGGCTCACTCTTCTTGGCACTGAAAGTAATAATTTGCTTTAAAGCTTGATGCAACATTATAAGATATTTCTGACTGTACATTGTAAAGTTTTATGTTATGGATTCTATATTAAAACTAAGATTATGCTTTCCATCTGTGTGTATCTTTAACGTTTCATGTACTTAACTATTTAAGGTAACTTGCATGTTCTGGCTCTTGAATAAATATTTGAATAATGTAGGAAACATAATGTCTCACTCAGTATTCTGTATACGACTTCACAGAGCTCCACAGTGCACCTTCCTAATGAGGGAATTAACTTTTATAACGAGAGCCACGGACCATTATAATATCTGTGTATTTGTTACATAGCTGAGCATTATATTGTTTTCAAAGGACAACCTTACTGAAGGGTACGATCGCTGCTGGAATCTTTCACTCAGTGTGTGGTGGATCATTTCTTCAGTCCCCAAGCAAGAGTATGTGAGAGGTGTACATTTTAAATTCAGGTGAAAGTAATTATCAGGGAAGAGGTCGTTATCTGGGACAGCCCCTTATGGATCAAGGTAATAATCCACATCAGACCCTGTGGCATTGCAGCACTCCCTCCGCAATGACCATTTGACAGTGCACTGCCCCCTCAGTACAGAGTCTCTGACAGTGCGTCACTCCCTCAGTACTGACACTCCGATTGTGCAGCACTTCCTCATTACTGAACGTCTGACATTCCCCCGCTCCCTTCAATTAGCACTGAGCCCCACCTCCACCGCTCTTATACAATAAGGTAGTCGTGAATTCAGTGGACCTACATGTTCTCACTGTTAAAGGTTTGGACACCTGAAATAATAAGAGAATCACAGAATCGCCGCATTGCGACTGAGCAGAAAGAGGCCATGCGGCCCATCGTGTCTCTACCTGCCGCCCGAATGTGCATCATGGCTCAGTGCCGTCCTCCTGACTTTTCCCTGTAACTCTGCACATTGTGTCCATATGAATAATCATGTAATGGCCTCTTGAATGCCTCGATTGAACCTGCACCCAACACACTTCCAGTTAGTCCACTGCAGTCCAGAACCATTTGCTATGTGAATCAATCTTTCCATCCCCTCAAGCCAGATTTAACAGGCCGGATTGGAAAGGTAAGAGTCACAAGGCAACGGTACTGAAACAATGGATGATCTCTCTGTGAGCTTTGTTGTCTAGAGTTGGCCGTTGCAATCATTTCACTCAGGGCCGGCGGTCAAAATATTTTTTTTTTTAAGTATTGGAGCTAAATTAGTTCAAGTGTAATCAATGGACATTGAGGGTCTGTAGGGTCGATATGTTTCTTCATATCAGTGAAATATTTTCAAATTAAGGATGCGTTAACTAAAGGTTTATTTGACAAGATACCAGAAAATGCCAGGTCACCGTGGAGACTGTTGGAGTTTTCGGAGATTCTCTGGTTTCAGTAGATCTGCCAGATTCTTGAGATTGTTTAGCAGCAAGTGGGAGAGCCGCAGTGAAGCAATCCCCAACTAGATTGTGACACAAGTATATTGTCCCTTTAATGTGGGGGCCAGACAGCACCCAATGGAACAGGTGTCTCCTTCCTGAGTGCTGCTATGACTCGAAATATGTATTTTCTAACAATCTTATCCACGTGCATGGTCACATTCACAGGCCTGAGACGTGGACAGGTTCTGTTTCTGCAACGTTCGGTGTAGAGGTCGGGTATGTGTGGGCATTAATTTTCCAAAATTCGCTGGATTCTGGAAAGGTCCCATCAGACTGGAAAGCAATAAATTTAACCCCTCTGAACACGAAGGGAGGGAGAGGAAATCAGGGAACGATATGCCAGTTAGCTTGACGCCTGTCGTGGGGAAGGTGTTAGAATTGATCGTTAACGGGGTTCTAGCTGGGCACTTGCAAAACCTCAAGGTAATGGGCGAGAGTCAGCATGGTTTTGTGCAAGAAGTATCATGGTTAACCGATTTATTTGATTTGTTTGATGTTGCAACTTGCGCCGTGGGTAAAGCGGGACCTGTAGATGTGCTGTGCTTGGGCTTCCAGAAGCATTTGATAAGCTGCCACATGAAAGGCTATTGCAGAAAACAAAAGCTCAGTGTATAGCGGGTAACACAGTAGCACGGATAGAACATTGGCTGGCTCGAACATTGGCAGGGGCGGGGCATGATGCTCCTTTGTCTGAGTGGGGGCGGAACATGTTGATCCACTGTGAGAGCGGGAGCGAGGCCTGTTGCTCCATTGTCAGAGCGAAGGCGAGGCCTGTTGCTCCATTGTCAGAGCGAAGGCGAGGCCTGTTGCTCCATTGTCAGAGCGGAGGCGGGGCCTTTTGCTGTTTTGCCAGAGCTGGGTGGGGCCCGTTTGTCCATTGTCAGAGCGGAGGCTTGGCCTGGTGCTACATCGTCGGAGAGGAGCTGGGCCTTTTATTTTTTGTCAAAGTGGAGGCGGGGCCAGTTGCTCCATTGTCAGAGCAGAGGCGGGGCCTGTTGCTCTATTGTCAGAGCAGAGGCGGGGCCTGTTGCTCCATTGTCAGAGCAGAGGCGGGGCCTGTTGCTCCATTGACAGAGCAGAGCCGGGGCCTGGTGCTCCATTTCCGGACCTGAAGCGGGACCTGTTGCTTCAGTGTCAGAGGGGTGGCGCGGCCGGTTGCTCCATTTTCAGAACGGAGGCGGGGCATTTTGCTCCATTTTTGAAGCGGAGGCGGGGCCTGTTCCTATATTGTTAGAGCGGAGATGTGACCAGATACTCTGTTGCCTGTTACTGCATTGGCAGAGCGGAGGCGGGGCCTGTTGATCCAGTGACAGGGCGGGGGGGGGACAGTTTATCAAATGTCAGAGCGGGGTCGGGCCTGTTACTCCACTGTCAGTGCGCAGCATGGGCCTTTTGATGCATTGTCAGCGCTGGGGCTGCGCCGGATGCTCTTTTGTCATAGCAGGGGCGGGGACAGTTGCTACGTTGTCAGAGCGGGGATGGGACCTGTTGCTCGATTGTCATAGTAGGGGCGGGTCATGTTACTCCAATGTCAGAGCGGAGGTGGGGCCTGTTAATCCATTGTCTGAGCGCGGGCGGGGACAGTTACTACATTGTCAGAGCGGGGGCGGGGCCTATTACTTCATTCTCAGAGCGGACACGGGGTCTGTTGATCAATTGTCAGAGCGCGGGCGGAGCCTGTTACTTCATTGTCAGAGCGGGGGCGGGGCCTGTTACTTCATTGTCAGAACGGAGGCGGGGCCTGTTGATCTTTTGCCAGAGCGGGTCGGGGCCTGTTGCTCCATTGTCAGAGCGTGGGAGGGGCCTGTTGCTCAATTCTCAGATCGGAGGCTGGGCATGCTGCTCCATGGTCGGAGCTGAGTTGGGGCCTGTTCCTTTTTTGTCAGCGCGGAAGCGGGGCCTGTTGCTCTTTTGTCAGCGCGGAAGCGAGGCCTGTTGCTCTTTTGTCAGCGCGGAAGCGGGGCCTATTGCTCTTTTGTCTGCGCGGAAGCGGGGCCTGTTGCTCTTTTGTCAGCGCGGAAGCGGGACCTGTTGCTCTTTTGTCTGCGCGGAAGCGGGGCCTGTTGCTCTTTTGTCAGCGCGGAAGCGAGGCCTGTTGCTCTTTTGCCAGAGTGGGGCGGGTCGTGTTGCTCTTTTGCAAGGGCGGGGCGGGGCCTGTTGCTCTTTTGCCAGAGCGGGGCGGGGCCTGTTGCTCTTTTGCCAGAGCGGGGCGGGGCCTGTTGCTCCATTGAAAGATCGGACGCTGGGCATGCTGCGCCATGGTCGGAGCGGACGTGGGGCCTGTTCCTTTTTTGTCAGAGAGGAGGCGGGGCATGTTGCTCCATTGTCAGAGCAGAGCCCGGGTCTATTGCTCCATTTTCGAACCTGAGGCGGGGTCTCTTGTTCCATTGTCGAAGCGGAGGCGGGGCCTGTTCCTGGATTGTCAGAGGGGAGACGTGACCTGTTACTGTGTTGTCAAAGAGGAGGCGTTGCCTGTTATTCTATTGTCAGAGCGGGGGCGTTGCCTGTTACTCCATTGTCAGAGTGGAGGCGGGGCCTGTTGCTATTTTGCCAGAGCGGGTCGGAGACTGAAGCACTCATGAAAGAGCGGGGGCGGGGCCTGTTACTTCATTGTCAGAGCTGGATCAGTTCCTGTTACTTCATTGTCAGAGCGGGACCAGTTCCTGTTACTCCATTGTCAGAGCGGAGGTGGGGCCTGTTGATCAATTGTCAGAGTGGGGGCGGGGCCTGTAGCCCCATTGACAGAGCGCGGGCGGTGCCTGTAATTAATTGTCAGAGCGGGGGCGGGGCCTCTTGATGCATTGTCAGAGGCGGGGCTGCGCCCGATGCTATTTTGTCAGAGCAGGGGCGGGGCATAAAGCTGTTTTGTCACAGGAGAGGAAGGCCTGTTGCTCTATTGTTGAGCAGAGGCGGGGCCTTTCGCACCATTTCGGAGAGGATGCGGGGCCTGTTACAGCATTGTCAGCACGGGGGCGGGGCCTGTTGCTGTATTGTCAGAGTGGGGACAGGGCCTGTTGCTCCATTGACAGAGCGGGGGCGTGGCATGTTTCACTGTTGCCATACCGGGGGTGGGGCGAGGAACTTTTTTTTCAGAGCAGGGTGGGGCATGATGATCTTTTGTCAGAGCAGAGGAAGGCCCGTTCCTCCATTGTCGAGCAGAGAAATGCCTGTTCATCCATTGTCGGAGATAATGCGTGGCCTGTTCCTGCATTGCCAGCACGGGGGCCCGGCATGTTGCTCTATTGTTAGAGTGGGGACAGGGCCTGTTACTCCATTGACAGAGCGGGGGCGTGGCATGTTTCTCTGTTGCCATACCGGGGGCGGGGCCAGTAACTTTGTTTTCAGAGCTGGGTGGGGCCTGTTTCTCTATTGTCAGAGCGGAAGCGGGGCCTGTTGATCCATTGTCAGAGCGGTGGCTGCGCCCGCTGCTCTTTTATCAGAGCAGGAGCGGGGCATGATGCTCTTCTGTCAGAGCGGAGGGTGGTCTGTTGCTCCATTGTCAGAGCGGATGCATGGGCCTGTACCTGAATTGTCAGAGCAGAGGCGGGGCCTGTTGCTCCATTGTTAGAGCGGAGGCGAGGCCTGTTTCTCCAGCGTCAGAGAGGAAGCGGGAACTGTTGCTCCATTGTCAGCACGGGGGCCGGGCATGTTGCTGTGTTGTCAGAGTGGTGACGGGGCCTACTACTCCAATGTCAGAGCGGGACCGTGGAATGTTACTCCATTGCCATAATGGGGGCGGGGCCTGTTACACTGTTTTCAGAGCGGGGGCGGGGCCTGTTTCTCCGTTGTCAGAGAGGGGGCGGGGAATAACACCCCATTTTCAGAACAGGGTTGGTTCCTGTTACTCCATTATCAGAGCGGAGGCGGAGTCTCTTGATCCATCTTCAGAATCTGGGCCGCGCCCCATGCTCTTTTGTCAGAGCAGGGGTGGGGCTTGACGCTCCATTGTCGGAGCGGAGGCGGGGCCTATTCCTTTTTGTCCAAGCTGAGGCGTGTCCTGTTGCTCCATTCTATAAGCGCGCAGCGGTGACGTTTGATTCATTGTCTTACCCGAGCCGGGCATTTTGCTCCATTGCCTGCGCGGGGGCGGAGCCTGTTGGCTTCATTGTCAGAGCGGGGCGGAGCCTGTTTGCTTCATTGTCAGAGCGGGGCGGAGCCTGTTTGCTTCATTGTCAGAGCGGGGCCGGGCCCTGTTGCTTTATTGTCAGACGGGGCCGGGTCCTGTTGCTTCATCGCCTGGGCGGGCCGGGTCCTGTTGCTTCATTGTCAGAGCGGGGCCGGGTCCTGTTGCTTCATTGTAGAGCGTGGCCGGGTCCTGTTTCTTCATTGCCAGAGCGGGGCCGGGTCCTGTTGCTTCATTGTCAGAGCCTGGCAGGGTCCTGTTGCTTCATTGTCAGAGCGGGGCCGGGTCCTGTTGCTTCATTGTCAGAGCGGGGCCGGGTCCTGTTGCTTCATTGTCAGAGCGGGGCGGAGCCTGTTGCTCCATTGTCAGGGTGCGTGCGGGTGCTGCCATTGTGATGTCAGGGTTGGGTGGGGCCTGTCGGTTCAGTGATTTAGTGGGTGTGGCTATGGGGAAAGCGCTCACCTTTTCAAGTTGAGTGGACAAGCCCCTCTCGAACACGTGGGTCACAAGTGACCGCTCCCATTGCTGCCGCCGTAGCAACCAGGAAAGTTGTCCAAACAGAAAACGCACAGTTAGGGGCTGGTATCTCAGGGACATTGGATGAGTGGTGATATCACAGGAATCCGTCGTTAGGGGGAGATATACCAGCTGCTCCGGGTGGGAGGTGGTCTTTGTCCACAAGTGAGAAAGGAGATATACTTGCTGCACATTGCGCGTGGGGTGGGGGGTTATATCCTGTACACTGGGGCAGGGAGTTAGATAGAAGAGGTACACGCATCGTTAGAGATAGACTTGACTGACCGAGTTAGCATCAAGTTTTCTCGGCACCCTTGGAGAGGGAGATAATGCAGAAAGGGAGATTTATAAAAGCTGCAGAGAAAGAACACTGTGATATATAAGTTACACAAGGGGACAGATTTACTCCATACACAGGGTGAATATCTGATAGATCAGGTACACAGGAGGATGGGAACTGCTACAATGGGTGAGAGGGGAGGTTTACCAGGTACACCAGGGCGAAGGTGGGGTGAATATTTAAGTTCGACCGGGAGAGGGTATATACGAGCTTGTTGGAAGAATGAGAAAATATGTGATTTGAAACTCGGTATTTACTTCAGGGACTGTTAGAGTTACCGGGTCTCTTTCAGGCTCAGGTTCTGCGCTGGTGTCAGAGTCTTTATTAGAATCTGTTTTAGATTCAGGGTCTGATTTAGTTACGCCTGGTCTTCAGGTGAGATTGTACATTATTTTAAGGCTAAGTGGCTTTATTAGATACATGGATTGTCATAAATTCAGTGCCTGAGGGAGACAAAGATAGTGTGCGTGTTTGAGAGAAAGATAGAGATAAGGATAGCGTGTGTGAGACAAAGAGAGAGAGATTGAGACAGAGTCATGGGGAGATGGAGTGAGAGAGAGAGAGAGACGCAGAAAGTGAAATAGAGACAGAGTGACCGAGGCAGCTTGAGTAAACCAGACAGACACAGTGAAACAGCACAGGGCAGAAACAAAGAAGTAAAACAGGCAGAAAAAAATGTTTCTAAGGAATAGACAGAGATTAAGGAAAGGGACAGAGAAAGGGAGAGAGACAGACAGCGGAGGAGACTGAAAACAGAAACAAAGAGTGACAGAAACAACAAGGTAGAGCAACATTGGAGAAACAGGGAGTCAATGGGATGCAGGGAGACAGATAGAAAGAAAGTGCCAGATAAAAATAGAGAGAGCAACAGGGAGTGAGAGAGACAGAAATAGGGAGTGTCAGGCAGGTAAAAATTCAGACAGAGAGAGGGAGAGATGTTGCCACACACAGAGTGTTAGGGTGAGAAAACAGTGAAAGAAAGCAAGAGGCTTGGACAGTAACTGATAGTGAAATGGAAAGAGTGGCACAGAGAAGCAGGGGCAGGGAAAGAGACAGGGTGAGAGGGACAGGGCAGGGCATAGAGAGAGGAAGCGGAAGGGGAGTGATGGCACTGGACTCAGAGGCTCCGAGGGAGATGCAGGGAAAGCATGTTTAGAGATACAGAGATTGATACATGGACAGAAATATAGGCAACGTGTGGGACTCAGATACTACGATGGATAGGATCCTCTATCTGTTTTATGGAAATGTCATCCCCCAGCAAGGGCCTGTTTTCTGATCTCCCAAATGATCACTATTGCAGGCGAAGACAAAGGAAACTACAAAGGAGCTCTGAAATTCCCTGCAAAGCGTGGCAGCATTGAAGGCAATGAGTGGCAGGAGCTTGTTCCCAATCGATCAGAATGGCAACATCTTGTCCATCAAGCTGCATTGCGTTTCGTGCCTTACCGGCTTAATGATGAGGCAGAGCGGCAGCAGAGAAGGGAAGGCAGTGGAACAACGTAGTACTCTAGGGCAGTGCCTCGCGTGTCGCCCTGCCTCATGCGCCCAGAGATCTGCAGGTCAAGAATCAGCCTCTTCACCCACACGGTGACAATGGCAGATACTCTGGAGTCCGAGCAGATGTAATCCTAGAATCCAGGGACAGTCGGCGATGACCAATTAGTTTCAGGGCGTGTGTTAACTTCAAGGCCTGGTGTAGTTTGAGGTCCTGCAATAGTCACAGGGTCTGTATTCGATTCACAGTCTGAATCATTACCGGGGCCTGTAATGGTCTCATTTCTGCATTATTTTCAGGGTATTCATTAGATTCGGGGCCTACGTTTGTTTCACGGGTTTGATCTGTTTGGGAGACTGCAGTTGTTGCTGGGTGCAATTGCTTCTGTTCTTTATTCATTACCGTATAAGTAAGATCAGCCTCTGGCACAAAGAAACTGTTCAACACAAGTGTAACCATGACATAAGGGCCTCTGGCCTTTGTTAGGCCTCTGGCTTCCGATGGCCACTGTAGGCACTCAGTCATCGAATCATACAGCAGCGGGAGAGGCAACATGTCTATCCTGTCAGTAATAAATTAATGGCCTCTTATTCGTCTCAGGGCCCGTGTTGTTCTTAGTGTTCAATATTAAGTGTGTGATACTACATTTTCCAAGGCCAATAAAATCAATCGTTCTCTCCTCCCCTCCATTAGATGAGCAAATTTCCACTGTCTGTACACGTGCAATTCTATTTTGAAGGTTATGTGTCCATCTGCCTCCACCAGTCTTTCAGGCTGAAAATCCCTGACTTCTTCCGCCAACAACTGTTTATCCCATCTCTGCTTCTTTGTCAATCATTTTAAATCTCTGCTCGTCACTGACACTAATTCTAGGTTCACTCGTTATTTACTGCAACAAATCACTTCATGAATTTTAATGTATCTTTTAAACCTCCCCTTAATTCTCTCCACCTAATTCAAGCCTCTCACCCCTGCTGCAATTCCAGTAAAATTCCTCTCTTGCAGCCTCTCCAAGGCCTTGACATCCTTCCTGAAATGGGCTCACCGGAAAGATACACAATACTTTAGCTAAGGCTTCACCAAGTCTTAAAAATTGACACATCTTTTGGTCTGCATTTCTGAATTTTGTAAAATCTGAATCTCTATCAATGAAAATATATTGTTTTTTAATACTCTAGAAAGTGTGCCTGGCATATATATTGCATTGGTTATATCAACCCCTTATTTATTATTGATCAACTCCTACATTAGCCCTATTTTCTCCTTCTCAATCCTCTCTATACACTATCCCACTCCTCAAAAACTCTCAGTCTCTTAAAACCCTCAGAATATTAAAACAATGGATCAGAATCTTAGAACAATAGATTTGAATGTTACAACAATGGATGAGAATCTGATAAAAATAGATTGGAATTGTACAACGATGGATCGGAATCTGAGAACAATGGATTGGAATGTTACAGCAATGGATTAGAATCTGAGAATTACAAAATGGAATGTTACAGCAATGAGCAGGAGTTTATCGCCTGTGCTTTGTGAACTTAATTCATATTTTGATTGGATGTCATTGAAACGCCGGATCTATTGGCCACTCCAGTTTATTTAAGAGGGTTGCTATCCATTCCTCGCTATTAGTGGCGTCCCTGGTACGTCTCACTATGTATGGTCATTAATTCCACAAACAATGTTTAACTGAATTACTCATCTCCATCAAATATATAAGTGTTTCGCGATTGCAAATAGTTTCACCCAGTTCAGGAAAACAGAGACAACAGGATGATGATTATCATCGAGTTATGCAATTTCAGTATCATATTTCAACTCTTTTGTCTTTCACCATGTAACATACATTACAGTTTATTAGTGCGAATACAGTAGTTTCAACACTTCACTAGATGCAGCAACATAGTGGAACATTCAGCGCCTTCAGGCAAACATTTTTTTTTAAATTAAGCTTGTATATAATTCCATTATTTTCACTCTTCCTTATAGTAAACATATTGACGATTGTGATCTTAATTCAGAGAAATTGTGGCCTTTCCAAATGTGTCATTCGATACCTGGTGTCCCTGGCATCAGCAGATCTACTGGTCATTATTGTCGACCTGATATTGAGACACATTCCGATTGTTCATTGGGAATATTTTAATTTCCTGCAGGGCCATGCCTGTATGTAATATTCATGCTGTCCTGCTTTATGAAGCCACTGGCTATTCTGGCTGGTTCACCGTCTCTTTGACCTTGGAACTGTTCGTGGCCATTTGTTGCCAGAAGTTGAAAAGTAAACATTGCACTGAGAAAATGGTTCGTGGTTCGAGGAACAGTGACTGTGCTGAGCTTGGTAATTAATGTTTTCTGATATTTTATGCTATCATATTGTTATTTGCTAATGAACTGTCCATGGTTTTGTATTTTGACTTTCTAATTTCAGTCTCTAGGGCCTGGGTACCTATAGAAATTACCCATCACATTTTTAACCCCTGTGTCCCATTTGTCCTGATTCTGCTGCTCAATGTTCTCACCGTCAGACACATTTTAGTGAGCAGCAGAAGCCGCAGGAGACTCCGCGCTCACAGCAGTGGGGAGAGTCCCAGAGACCCAGAGATGGAGAGTCGGAAGAAATCCATCAATTTACTATTCGTTATCTCGGCCAAATTCATCCATTTGTGAACGATGTTGAGTGTTTTCTATATGCAGGCAGATATTTTATATGATGCCTGGTCCTGTATTGATGGGTGACTCTTTTTCGAGAATTGGGCTTCATGCAGCAGCTCCTGAGTTGCTGCACAAACACAGGGATTTAGGCCGTGATCCATACAAGGTTGAGGCAGAAGTTGAAGAATGTTTTGAAGTTTGCCTTTACTCCAAGTCTTCGATGCTTTTGAGGATTTGAAGAAATTAATCACTGAGAGTTTCCACCATTTTACCATTTGATTTTTCTCTTCCAGCGGGGCGGTGAGCTGCCTCTGTTGTGACACAGTGGGGACCGGTCCTGCCCCTATTGTAAAATATGGGGGACAGGATGTGTCCTTGTCGCGACAGAGCGGGCTGCTGCCTATCTCTCTGGTGACGGGGGGATGGTGGAGCCTGTGACTATGATTAGAGAGCGGGGAGGACTCTTCTGCTAGGGGGACATTGAGGCAGGTGGCTTTGCTATGGTAACAGAGAGGGAATGGGCCCGTCGCTCTGATGTCAGTGAGGGCAGGGCCTGTCACTGTTAATGCGAAGCCCGGAATTCCCTCTGGCTCTATTGGCAGACGTGGGAGCAGAGACTCTGACTCTGGAAACAGAGTGAAGATGTCCCTCTCTCTATGGGTACAGAGCTAAACTCGTAACTGCCTTTATGGTCACTGGTCGGACAACGGCCTAGTAACAATCCTGGTGGCAGCTGCCTTCCTCCAGTCTCCTAACAAATTGGAGCCTAGATATGGGGGTGGGGGGTGGGGGTGAGGGTGAGAACAATTGCCACCGCCGAATTGCGGGGAAACAAGAAGAGGAAGAGGGAATGCCATGCCAGGTAAACTGGGAAATCTTGCTCCTGACACAGGTTCACTGGCGAAGAGTGAGTTAACGCAGGAAGATGGGGGAGAGGGTATGTGAGCACGGTGGGGTTCTTATAAAAATAAATGCAGCAATAATTTTTCGATATTGTTTGTGCTTTAAAAATATTTTCCTTTTGAAAAGAATCAGTGTGAGAAACGTTGAAAACTTTATTGAAAACTTATAGAAAATTTTAGCAAGATGCATTTTGTAACGGTTAATCATTGATCATGTATTGCAGAGGAATTACAGAATAGGGATTAGGGTCTGATAACTGAACCAGATGTGCACATTGCAGTCTGGAATAATCCAAAACTACCATCTCCAGCCAATATTTCCATTGTGGAATGAGGAGAGAGTTCATGTACAGGATCTGGTGGTAAAAGAGTGAATGCACCACCCTAGTGAACTGCGCACAGTGCTGCAAATTTCAACCCTTTTCAGCATTGTTCAATATTCTAACTTCATCAAACTGCTTCCAGAGGCAATCATGCAGTATTCTCTGAAACTGGCAAAGACCAGCGCCTGTTTTGGCGGTGAGGGGCCAGCAGAGGCTGGGGTTGTATCACTTTAATTACACGGCAGTAAATGGGTTTGAGAAAAGCCTTGGAACCTGGGCGCTGGGAATGTGGAATCAACTAATCACTTACACTCCCATCCTGTCTGATGCTGAGCCTCACCACTCAGTGAGCAGCCCTTATAGAGAAAGAGAGGCAGTAATATTTCAGAAGATCCAGTAAAAAAATAAGCTTCTTAAAACGTTCAGGTTAAGCTTTCAGGAGTTTATTAAGCACGAAATCGAAGTAACAACCATTACACACATAGTACAAAAACATCCAGATTCCCCTTCAAAGCGGATTATCACAGACTCAAGCGTGTTCCAGTTGTAAACTCAGTATTCAGCCACTCAATCCTTTGCAATTGTAATGCTCATTGCATTCTGCCGCTTCACTGATGCCTTTCTAACTGAGAGATTTCCTTGTCTGATTGTCCATCAATGGAAGCCCTTACTGCTGACCTGTAGGGTCAATGTACCATTTCACAACATTTCTATTGATGGTCGTCAGTGAAAATGTGTTAGAAAACAGACTTTTCACTTCCACAGAATAAAATGCTGATCAGGGAAATTTCATTCAATCCACCTCTTTTCTGTAACTTCAGTTAATTCAGCTGCTCCCCTTACATTTACGTTCAATCACTTCAACATGAACTTAAATTTACACAGCAGGTCTAACACCGCTAATGTAACACAAAATCATTCTTATATCCATTAAAAAAGCTTGACTTGTGAGTTTATATCTGATTCTGCAAAGCCCAGCACCAAATTATTCCCCCATTCAATAGAAGCGTTGATTAAAAACACCATATCTTCCCAGAGACTGACCTTTAAAAAGGGACTCTCTGTTGTCCCTGTGCCCGTTCTCAGTGCTGACAGGTTGATGAAGCTTTAGGACCTGCACACAGTGGGAGATCTTTGATCGAAAGGCCTCATTAAACAAGAAATCACTTCATTGCTGAAACGGGCTGGAGCTGAGGATCAGTCTGGCTTCAGACTGACCAGAGCTCACTAATTTAAAAAAGGGACTCATCCTCTATTTAACAAAGCAAAGGCTGAATAACTCCCCCACTCTAGCAGTTTGGAGCTGAATCAATAGCGGTATCAGAATCACACATGTCTAGCTGCAGATGATCACATTGCTGACAGAATCATTATGTTAAAGAAGCTGAAGATAAAGCATAGCCGCTATCGAGCGAGTATGTAAAACAGATAGAGACGGGATTACGGCTGCTCGGGGAAACTCTCCATCTCTTTCACGGTTCCGGTGGGTCCACACCTGAGCACTGAATGTCTTCCCGCTTCAAGCCGATTATACATTGATCCTTCTGGAGCTGCGGAAAACAGAAGAAATGATGGATGGATGTCACAAGCAAGGGAGGAATTGGGCAGAATGACTGGATGTGTGAGAGAAGGATCGATCATGAGAATTATCTCCTTTTTAATCATTCATGGAATGAGGGCTTTCAGGTGGTGGTGTTCACATCTGTCTGTTGTCCTTGTCCTTCCCGATGGTAGTGGTCTTTTGATTGGAACGTGCTGTCGAAGCAGCCCTGGTCAATTCATGCAGAACATCTTGTAGATGGTACACACTGCTGCTACTGTGTGTCGGTGGTGGAGGGAGTGTATGTTTGTGGATGGGGTGCAAATCATGCGGGGCTATTTTGCGCTGGATGGTCTCGAGCTTCACAAGTGTTATGGGAGTTCACTCATCTAGGCTAGTGAGGAGTATTCTATCAACACCTGACTTGTGCCTCGTAGATTATGGACAGGCTTTGGGGAGTCAGGAGGTGAGTTACGTGCCGCAGGATTCCCAGCCTCTGTCCTATCCTTGTAGCCACAGTGTTAATATGGCTGGTCGAGTTCAAATTCTGGTCAAATGAGAGGAGAATATCCAAAGGGTAAATTGGGACAGTTATATGAGGGGGAAGTTCATGATCAGTGATTACAGTTTGTGAAAGGGATTATCTGGGGCTTCTCATGTTTGTCCTGAGTGCAGTGCAGTCTCTCACCCGATCCATAATGATATCCTTCGCGCTCTCTTCCTTGAGCCCTCTCACTGAAGTGACCATCACTCGAATCGTCTTGTACTTACCATCTAAACACAACAGTAAGAACATGAACAGGTTATACACACCCATAATTCCACTCTCCCTCTCTCCATACCTCTCTTCATCTCATTCCATCTGATCTCAGTTCTGCCCTTTCAGTATTATCATTCTCCAACCTTTCTCTTCACTGTCAGATCCTTGTCAGCTTTCCTTATATCATTTACGTCCCGTGTTTACGTCTTTTAGGAGAGAATGAGATTGAGAGAGAGAGAGAAAGAGCGGGGGGACGGATAGATAGATAGGAAGACAGACAGGGAGAGAGAGCGAGTCAGAAAGAGAGGGCGAGACAGGGTGAGATGAAGAGAGAGAGACAGAGTGCGAGACAGAGAGAGAAAAATTAAGAGAGGAAGGAAAGAAAGGCAGAAAGAGAGAGACTGAAAGAGAGAGACGGAGAGGTGTACAGAGAAACAGAGAGGAAGAAAGAGAGATACAGAGGTCGATAGAATGATAGATAGAAAGAACTATAGAGAGAAACAGAGAGAGAGAGAGAGAGTTGGAGAAACAGAGAGAGAGGGAGAAAGGAAGCGAGTCATGGAACGAGGGATAGAGAGAGGGAGGGAGAGACAGGAGAGGGCAAGGTGGGTGTTGTTGGAGAAGCGAAAATCTGAGAGAGTGATTGGGGAGAACAGAGGCTGCGAGAAAAAGAACGGAAAATGCAGAGGAAGCCAGTCGGACAGAGGGAAAAAGAGATAGATAGAGAGGGTGAGGTAAAGTGATAGACAGAGGGAGTGAGAGACAGAGTGAGACAAAAGTGAGAACTCTAGAAAAAGAGAGATGAGGAGAGTCACAGAGACATAAAGAGATGGAGCAACAAAGGAGGAGGGGGAGAGTGGCAGGTAGGGAGAGTACATAAATATTATACATGTATCAGCATAAAAATCTGTGAAAGAGGGAAAGACAGACGGAGGAAGAAACAGAGAATGCGACAGAGAGAGACAGAGAGTTGAAGCCACGATTGACACAGAAGCACAGAGTGACATAGAGGCTCAAAAAATATTTCCAAAGTTGCAGCCTTTATTTCCAATGATTTCACACAAAGCGATTCTACGGTTTTGTTTTGTTTTAATTTGTTGTATGTCTGCATTGCGGGCAAGGCCAGCATTTACTATCCATCCATAACTGAACTTGAGAAGGTGGTTGGCAGGCGCCTTCTTGAAGCGCTGCAGTCAGTCTGGTCTCCCTTCTCTCTAGCGGCTGGATACAACTGAGTGTCTGCCTCGGCCATTTCAGAGGACAGTGAGGAGTCAGTCACATTGCTGTGGATCTGGAGTCACACATAGGCCACAGCGGGAAAGGGCCGAATATTTATTTCCCTAAAAGCACATCCCGAAAGTATAGGGATTTTACAGCGATTAGGAATGATTGACCAGTGCCAGGAATGGCTTCCTGCAATTAATTTTAATACTGAGAAAGGCAGAGTTTTGGTGCCTCAAGAGATCAAGGGATATGGGGAGCGGGCAGGAAAGTGCAGTTGAATCCCAAGATCCGCCATGAGCGTATTGAATGGGGAAGCAGGCTCGAGGGGCCGAATGGTCTTCTCCTGCTCCTATTCGTTCTGTTCTGCACATGCACACTTACTGAATAACCTGACATCACTGCTTCACCACAGCGAGTCAATCTGGACCATTACTCACCAGGGGATTCGTCAGAAATCCTCAACTGCAGATCATCTACATCTCAACTGAGAAATGAACTGGCCGGACCAAAAATCTCCAAATTCGGGCAGAAACCAGCCAAGCTAAAACTTCAGATTGGAGTGGGGAACAGGGGGATGAGAACAAGCAGCGAACAACTCGAGTAAGAGAGGAGAGATTGAAACAAGTGTGAGAGTGAAGAGATGTGAATGGAAAATGAAGGAAGAGAGAAAAGGAGCCACATGAGGCAAATTACGCAAAATACCACAATCACTGAATTCAAATGTATTGACTCAATGCATCTCACTCCCCTTATTCACTTCGTGCCACTCCCCATACTCACTACGCTCAAATCCCCTCAGTCACTGCGTCCCACACAACTCAAACACTGCACCTCACTCACTGCATCCCACTACCCTCAGTCACTGCATCCCACACCCCGCAGTCCATTCTACCCACTCCCCTCAGTCACTGCGTCCCACTCCCCGCTGTCACTGCATCCCACTCCCCTCAGTCACTGCATCCCAATCTCCTCAGTCACTGCGTGCCACTATCCTCAGTAACTGCGTCCCACTACCGTCAGTCATTGTGTCCCGCTGCCCTCAGTTACTGTCTTTCACTGGGCTCATTCAAAACATCCCCCAGCCCTCATTCGGTAAATCCCACTTTACTCAACCGCTAAATTCCACGCCCCTCAGTCGCTGCATCCCACTGCCCTCAATCACTGCAATCCACTCCCCTCAGCCATTCATCCCGCTCCCCTGAACCACGTGCCCCCACTGCCCTCAGTGAATGCGTGCTACTCGCCTCAATCTCTACATCCCCTCCCCTGATACGATACCTCCCACCCTCCTCATTCACCACAAACCCCTCCCTTCATTCAGTGCATCCCATGGTCGTCTGTTACTGTGTCTCACTCCCCCTCAGTAACTACACCCCATGCCCTCAGTATAAAATGTCACACCCCTCAGTCACTACATCCTCAAGGTGTCCCATTCCCCTCAATCATACATCCCACTCGGCTCAGCCACGGCGTCCGACTCCCCTCAGTTGCTGCATCCCTCTCGACTCAGGCACTACTTCCCACTCCACTCATTCACTTTGTCCTACTCCCCGCAGTAAATGCGCCTCAATCCCCTCAATTCAACATCCCATCCCCTCAGCCATGCCATCGCACTCCCCTCAGTCACTGGGTCCCATTCGCCTCAATCATTACTTTCCATTCCCCTCATTCACATCCGTCCACACCCCTCAGTCAATGCATCTGCCCTCCCTCAGTCACTGCTGCCACTCCCAGGAGTCAGGCATTTCACTCCCCTCAGTCTGTAAATCCCTCTCCCCTCAGTTCTGCTTCCGACACCCCTCAAACACTACATTCCACTTCTGTCAGTAACTGATTCCCACTCGCCTCATTCAGTACACCTCAATCACCTCAGTCACTGTCCGCCACACCTCCCAGTCACTACATCCCACTCCTTTGATTCACTACCTCCCAGAACCCTCAACCACGACATTCCATTCCATCACTCACTGAATCTCACTGCCCTCATTTACTTGGCCTCATTCCCCTCAGTCACAACATCCCGCTCCCTCAACTCACTACATCCTGCATCCCTCAGTCAGGACACCCTGCACCCTTCAGTTCCAGCTTTCAGTGGTCATGTTGTGTGAAGATTTTCTGTGGTATATGTCCTCCAAACAGATACCTGATGTTTCACATTCTTTTGGACTAGTTGATTCAGGGAGAGCGGATTTTCGAGTCGAGTTCTCCTCAGATTCCGGAGTTGGCGTTGTCCCTGGATCTGCAGTGAAGGAAGGAAACATGGAAGATTGATGTGCGTGTATCACCTCAAGAGATCATTTAATTTGTAGGACAGCTTAGATAATGATTCACCTATTATCATACAGCCTGACGCTCGCCAAAATCACTCTGCTCCGTCACTAATGGCTGTACCCCAGTCACTAAGTCCAAGTCTCATCAATCACTGCTTCCCACTCCCCTCATTCACTGCATCCCACTTCCCTCAGTCACTACATCCCACTCCCCTGAGTCACCATGTCCCATTCCCCTAAGTCACTGCATCTCACTCCTCACAGTCACTCCATGCCCCTCCCCTCATGAGCTACCTCCAATTCCCCTCAGTCACAACATCAATATGACCTCAGTCATTGCTTGCCGATCCTCTCAGTCACTACATTCAACTACTCTAATTCACTCCTGCCCACTCCCCTTAGTCACTGATTCACACAGACATCAGTCTCTACATCCCACTGGCGTCAGTCACATTGCCCGCTCGCCTCAATAAATGAATTCCACCTCCCCTCATTCTGTACCTCCTACTCCCCTCAGTAACAACATCCCACTCCCCTCAGTCATTATATCCCTCTCCCCTCAGTCAGTACATCCTGCACACTTCTGTACCAGATTTCAGCGATCATTTTTTCTGAAGGTTTTCTGCGGGTAACCTCCACAAAACTGATACCTGATATATCAGATCCTTTTGGCCTACTAGATTCGTGGAGAGTGGATTTTAGAGTGGACTGCTCCTCAGATTCCGGAGTTGGTGTTGTCCCTGGGCCTGCAGTGAAGTAAGGAGACATGGGAGATTTAAGTGCGCATATCACCTCAGGAGACCATTTAATTGGTAGTAATATTTAGGGATGATTGACGTCATCAAATGGAAAATTTGAAACCGGCCAAGGTCACTGTGCTCTTTCTTTCCTGGTTGTACCCCAGTAACTAACTCCAAGTCCCCTCAGTCACGACCTCCCACTCCCTCCTGTCATTAAACCATACTCCTCTCAATCACTTTATTCCACTCAACTTAGCCACTAAATCCCACATCCCATTCACAACAACCCTCCTCCCTCACTCACTCCAGCTCAACCCTGTAGTTCCTGCATCCCATCTCCCAATGTAATGCCATCCCACTCCCCTTACTCAGTGCGTCCAACACTCGGATCCATTACGTACCAGTCCCCTCAGTCGCTGCATCACACTCGGCTCAGTCATGACATACCAATCCCCTGAATCACTGCATCCCATTCCCCACAGTCACTATATCCCTCTCCCCTCAGCCACTACAACCCACTCCCCTCAGTCGCTGTTTCAGACTTTGCTCAATCACCACATAACAACCCACTCAATCACTGCATCCCATTTCCCTCTGTCACTGCATCCCACTCCCCTCAGCCAGTACAGCCCACTCCCCTTCGTCACCAACTTCTTGTTTAACGTAATATTACATGCATTGTCCTCTGACACTATTACACATTCGCTCTGGAATAGATTGAGTAATGTATTGGAGTGAATAATCCCGGAGTCAAATTAAGTGAAGAATTCCTTTCGGAACGACCCCACTTTGCAGTTACCTGAGCTTGAAGACTTCGGAGAAATAGAGGGTGAAATTCCAACAGATTCTTTCATCGATTCTTTCTCGGGCCTCTTTGTTGGTGAAGTCACGGAATCTATAATAAAGGAAGAAGGAGATGAGGAAGCGAGTAGTGGACATAACTGGAAATTTCACCGATTGACATGAAGATTCAGTGAATGTCACACATTTTAGGGAATGGAGATTGTTAAGGGATGTTATAATGTTTCTTGTAGGTGCTAGGATTGTTTGTTTTATAGTTTTAGTTTGAACTGTATATCTGTATTTGACTTTTTGTTTCACTTTAAAAAGGTGCTTGCATTACAAATGGGAGTTTGCGACATAAAAACTAAAGAAAACACAAGTGTTGTAAAAAAAAATGTTGCTTTTGCCTAGCAACAGCTGTCCAGTCTGGCAGGTATCTCCTACACACACACAGGGAAGAAGCAAGCTAACAGCTTATTTGGGACGCTGTTGGACTTCAGCTAGCTTTCAAAAACATTGCCAAAGTGCAGGCAACGAAAAAGGGGCAGATAACATGCCTCAAGCTAAAACTGTTTGAAGGTAGCTGCCAGAGAGACTGGTGCAAATTGAGCAGATAACCACGCCCAACTTGAAGATAAGACCACAAAATTTAGGGGAGTGGAAAAGGAGAAAGTCTCAAGCAGGTCCTGTTAATGAAGTTAAGAGTGAGAGGAAGAGAACAATGCGACATGCTTCAGAATTAAAGTGTCAAAAGCTGCATAAAGCAAATTGTAAGTGAGAGCAGATAGCCAGAGTCAAGACGGTAAAATAAAGAAAGGAAAAAATGTAAGTTAATATGCCAGCCCTCAGTCACTACTTCCCACTCCCCTAAGTCACTACTTCCCATCCCAAACACTTAGTCGCTACATCCCACTCACTCAGTCGTTACATCCCTCACCCTTCAGTTACGACATCTCTCTCCCCTTACTCACTGAAACACAATCCCCTCAGTTACTACACCACATTCCCCTCAGCCATAGCATCCCACTCCCCCTACTCACTACATCACACTCCCCTCTGTCAGTACATCCTGCACCCTTCAGCATCAGATTTCAGCGATCATACTGTGTGAAGAGTTTATGTTTAATATCACCTCCAAACTAATACCAGATATTTCAGATCCTTTTAGGCAATTTCAAACTCACCAATGACACCATGCTCTGTCACCCCTCAGTCAGAACTCCACACACCACAAACTCTATGCACGCCATTACCCTCAGTCACTCCATCTCACTCCCCTCAGTCACTGCATCCCACTCCATTCAGTCACTGCATCCCACTCGCCTCAATCACTGGATCTCACTCCCCGAAGTCACTACATCCCACTCCCCTCATTCACTGCTTCCCACTCTCCTCACATGTTACATCTAACCCCCTCAGTCACCACAAACACGTTAAATGAAACATTAGATATCATTGTCCTCAGGCACGTATTCATGTCCCCTCTGTGAGAAGTGGAATAAACCACTTGGACTGAACCTTGCTGGAGTCAAATTAATTGTTGAACCAGTTTAGAATCAACTCCACCGTGCCGATAACTGCGCGTGAACACTTCGCTGTATTGGAGGACGAAATATCAATTGTTTCACTTGTCGATTGTTCTCCGGGTTCCTTATTTGGGGAAGCCTCTGAACCTTCAATGAAGTAAGAGGGAGATGAGGGAGTGAAGACTGGTGGCACCTGCAAATTTCAGAATTATTTTTATTTGTCGGTGTTGGCCATGACTTAAAGTCTATGTTTGTTTCCTATTTCTGTATCTGTGTGTTAAGGAAGGTCAAAATAAGTTTTAAGATTCACTTTATAAAAGGTGCTTGAATTGCTAATGAGAATTTACGACTTAAGATTAGCAAACACAAGAGTAAACAAAATATTGTTGTTGCCGAGCAACGGGGGTACAGACCGACAAGTCCCTCCCACAAGCGCAGAAATAAAGAAGAAAGACAGCAGTCTTTTTGGAAGCTGTTGGAGTTCATCTAGCTTGGACCACATTTGCCGAACAGAATCCACCTAAATGACAAAGGTCGCTAGCCCCAGTGTGGAGTTAGTTGAAAGTAGCTGCCACAGAGACTGTGGCAAAGGGGGAAGAAAGTAATTCCCAGGCTAATGAAACACTGCAAAATCCAAGGGAGTGGAGCAGTAGAAATTCTCAAGCAGATCTGTTAGTCAAAGGAAAGTCAGGAACCAGGAAAAGGTCCTTTTATTGAAGTTCATAGAGAGCCTCAAAGCTTCAGTTTTAAAGAAACAAACGGCGCAGAAAGCAGAGTTAAAGCAAGGTCAGCTAGAATGCCACAAATACCATTGAAAGACATTAACTTTTTGCCAGGTCATGTGAAGCAATGGTATTGTTGTCAGCTGAATCGGCGAGAGAGAGAGAGAGAGTGCGTGGAAGGCAGCTGGGGGGCATGTGGCGACCAAAAGAAGAGGAGCATCACAAGGAGAGTTCAAAATCATGGACGTGGCGCCTTGCCGACGACATCTGAGAGAAAGCATCAGTTTGGGAGAAGATTCCAAGGTGATGCATTGGAGATTGGAATTCCTCCTGTGAAATACAGAGTGTAGTGAGAATAGTTGGCTTCTGGAGTGACAAGTGTCTGGGAGGACTTGATGAGAGATCCATAGCACAAGTTTATGTTTCATTTGGTTTCAGGCTGTGGTAGGTCTGACCACAGGGTGCCATAGGTTTACATGTACTATGTGCTTATTGTGAACATTAAAGTATGAGACACCTTTGTTACTTGTGTTATCCTTAAAAATATATCTGTAAAAGTTACACTTGTGGGTGAAATAGGATGGTAATATAATTTCCTGTTTAATACATATTTTATACTTTTGATAAAACATCAGCAGCAGCGTCATGCTACTCCGTTCAGTAGCTACTCACCGCGTATCTACTAAAAATAAACACATTGAACGTTACCTTCTATAAGGCGGGTTTCAGCATGATTTTCCACGGGTAACCACAGCTGGGATCCTAACACTCAGCAGTCAGCATTTCACTTGTATTGATCAAATACGCTTCATTTCTATCACTGCAGTCTGTGCTGTAACTGAAGAAATCCCAGGCTCTCAAACAGGACAGCTAACTGTTGAAAATCGCTTTATCCCACTTCCCCGTACACGGCACCCCAAACTCTCTAGCCATTAATAAACACCAACATTAGCTACTGAATTAAATTCCCTTCACTCACTAATTCACACAACCTTCAGTCCTTCAATCTCACACTGCTCAGCCTCTGCACACCAATCCACTCAGTCCATGCATTGCACTCCCATCAGTCACTACATCCCGCTCAGCTCAGTCCCTGCATTCCACTCACTTAAGTTACTGCACCGCACTCCACTCAGTCACGACATCCCACTCACCTCAGTAACGACATCCCACTCGCATCAATCACTGCATCTCACTCCCCTCAGTCACTGAATTCCACTCCCCTCAGTCACTGCATCCCACTCCTCTCAGTCATTACATCCCACTGCCATCAGTCATACACCCCACTCCCCTCAGTCACTGAATCCCACTCACCTCAGTTACTGCATCCCACTGCCCTCAGTCACCGTTAACCAATTCCCGGCATCATCACATTCTACAACCGGAACAGGATATTTCCCCCCAGCACGACCAGGAAGGTACAGGGTAAATCCCTGGGGCTGTCTAATTTTGTAGACACGTTGCGTGATGAATCATTTTAGAATAAACCTCACAGAGCAGATACCTGAGTATGGAGACACGGCAGAGATAGAAGATGGTTTCTCAGTGGATTCTCTTGTCGATGGTTCCTCTGGTTGCTGAGGTGTCGATGCCCCAGCATCTCGAATCAAAGTAGAGGGAAATGATGGAAAATGGGGATCTCCTTTAGAAGCTCAACCTTGTTAGGCACAAGTGTCTGCAGAACATGACATTGCTCGACTTCTAACAACATTAACCATCAAATGAATTTCCATCTGTCGCTGTAAACTGTGAATTGAGTAACTAAAGGCTACAGCTTCAATCAATTCATTCAACTTCACAAATTCGCTCAGTGCGAAATATCACAGAATTAACATCCCAATCACTTCAGTCAATGCATCCCGCTCCCCTCACTCACAATATCCCACTCCGCTCAGACACTGCATTCTACTCCCCTCAGACACTGCATTCTACTCCCATCAGTCACTGCATTCTACTCCCCTCAGTCACAGCATCCTACTCCCCTCACTCCCTGCCTCCCACTGCCCTCAGTCACTGCATCCCACCCCCTCAGTTAGCACATTCCACTCCACTCACTCAATGATTGCCAGAAACCTCACTCACTGTATCGAACTCCCTTCAGCCACTACACCCCACTCCCCTCAGTCACTGAATCCCACTCAGACCATTCGCTACACCCCAATCCCCTCAGTGACTACACCCCACTGCACTCAGTCTCTCCAACCCACTCCTGTCAGTAACTACACCCAACCCCGCTTAGTCACCACACTACAGTTTAATGAAACGTTGCATAGCACTGTCCTCAGGCTCTATTTCACATCCCCTTTGTTAGATGTGGAATAACCCTCTTTGGCCCAATCCTCCTTGTATCAAATTAAGTCAAGAATCAGTTAGAATCAACCACACCGTGCAGACTCCTGAGCTTGAACACTTCGCTGAATGAGAGGGCAACATATCAATGGATTCACTGGTCGATCTTTCTTCGGGTTCATGAGTTGGGGCAGGTTTTGAATCCATAGTAAATGAAGAGGGATATGAGGGATCAAAGAGTGGGGTCATCTAGAAATTTCACCGTTTTTTGTCACGAAGCTTCAGTGAACGTTTCACATGTTTGGAAATAGAGATAGTTTAAGTAATTTATAATGGTATTTTTAATTGTAAAGAATGAGTTTAGGCTTCGCAATTTAAGCTTGATTTGTTTTGACTGATCCGTGCGTTAAGAAAGGTCAAAATTAGTTCCAGATTCCCTTTTGAAAAGGTGCTTGCATGCCTAATGAGGGTTTACGACTTGATAAGCTGAGCAAACACAAGTGTAGACAAAATGGTGCTGTTGCCTAGGAATAAGGACGCAGACAGGCAGGTCCCTCCCATAGGCGCACACAGAGGAAGAAAGGCAGACGTTTTTTTGGAAACTGTTGGAGTTCAGCTGGCTTGGAAGATATTTGCCAAACAGAAACCACCTAAATGAGGTGGATAGCTAGTCCCAGTGTAAAACTGGTTGAAAGTACCTTCCATAGAGACCGGAGCAAGGTGGGCTGATAACGAGCCGCAAGCTAAAGAAACGGCCGCACAATCCAGGGTTGTGGAGCAGTAGACACTCGCCAGCAGATCTTCTAGTCAAAGGAACGGCAGGGACCTGGAAAAGGTTCTGTTAATGAAGTTGATGGGGCGGGATAGAGGGAAAGGCTCCAGGCTTCAGTATTAAAGAGAGAAACTCTGTTGAAACCAGATTTAAAGAGAGAACGGCTTCCAAGAGGCAAGAAGGTCTGAAAATACCGTTGACGATCGGTAACTCTTTGCTAGTACATATGAAGCATTGGTATTGTTGTCCGCTGAGTCGGTGAGAGAATAGTCCATGCAGGATAATTTAGATGCACTTGGCACTTCAGGGAAGAAGAACATCCGTTGGAGAGTGGGAAACCCTGGAGGTGGCGCCTTGCAGATGGCATCTGAGAGAAACTGTCAGTTTGGGAGAAGGTTCCAATGCGAGGCATTGGTGAGTGGAAATTGGTAACCCTCGTGTCAAAGACAGAGTGTGGTGAGACTGCTTGGCTCCCGGTGTGAAAAGCGTCGGGGAGCAGCTGATGAGGGACACATAACATCTGGTGAACTGATATATGTCTCTTGCTTTTAGAATGTAAGATGTCTGACCACAGTGTGCCAAAGGTTTAAATGGACTGTGTGCATTCTGCGAACGCCAGAACATAAGGTGCGTTGGAACTTGTGTTATATTTGAAAAAAAAATATATATATAGGTAAAATCAGCTGTGAACATTACACATGGCAGTGTGTATTGAACTTGTATTTAACCAATACATATTATTTATATCACTGCAGACTGCTGTAAATGAAGACATCCCACCATCTGAAACAGGAACCCAACTGCCGCCAATCACTGAACACTACACTAAACGACATGCCAATCAATCCAGTCATTAATAAACACACTGGTTGGCTACTGAATTCCAATCTCCTCACTCACGAAATCACACAGACTTCAGTTACCGCATCCTACTCCCCTCAGTCACTGCAGCCACCTCCCCTAAGTCACTGCATCCCACTCCCCTCGGCCACTACATCTCACTGTGCTCCGTCACTACATCCCACTCCCCTCGGTCACTACATCCCACTCCCCTCGGTTACTACATCCCACACACGTCATTCGCTACATCCCACTCCCCTCAGTCAATGCATCCCACTCACCTCAGTCACTACATCCCACTGCCCTCACTAACTGCAACCCTCTCCCCTCAGTCACTCCACCCTACACCCTCAGTTTCTCAGCCGCTGTCCCTCAGTGGGAAGTGGATGCTTCTGCTGGACTGAGCTCTCAATAGGTGAAGAGCTTGTTTTGAATCGTTGCCCTCTGATGGATACCTGAGGTTATATAAGCTGCTGGAGCCGATGATGAACGGTCAGCCGGCTTTGCACTCGACTGTTCCGGCTTTTCCTGAGTTTGGGCTGTATTTGGATCTGCAATGAAGAAAGAGTAACGTATGGATTGTGCCGAAACGTGCCGCCTTTTTCGTGGTGGTGAATGACAGAGACAACTTCATCAGATCCTAGACCACCAACACTACTCTTCATTAGCAGTCTGTCCCACTGAGGGAGCGGCTGTTGCCCAGCTCCACATTCAGAGCCTTCCTCTACCGCATGGTCCTAATTGGAGTGGAGTGTCTGGTAGACACAGACAACAGTGACTGGTGCAAATCACCATAGTTCTGGTGGAACGTTCATTGTGTGTCAGATCTATTATTCCTCGTGTACCTTACGCAAAGGATAGAGGCTTTGTCAATTTCTTAGTTGTATTGGTGACATGGGGCTTCCTGAACAAAACTTCTGAATCATTTAGAAATGACATTTTACCTGTACAATAAGCAGAGCAACCGAATAACGAATCCAACTCATAAACGAAGTAGCTGCTGCAGTTTCTAACTTTGATCTCATGGACCCAGTTGCAGTGATTTCTACCCCAGTTCACACAAACTGTCCTGGTTACTTGCTTCTGTCCCACGGTGGGATGTGGACCTGAAATGAGGTATATCAATATTTAAGAACGTAACAGATGTGAACAATGCTGGACAGTGAATGTAAATCTAATATTAGAAATTCTGAAATTACCACTTAACCAGCCTGTGCCATGTGTGGAGCAGTGTCTCACTTTGACAACAGTCTCCGGAATCTTCCATCCACCAGAAGTGAAACGACAATCACAGAGAATGAGGAGGAAGGTATGGAACTCGGAGAGAGAGACTGCGAGGTTCTTGAGCAAATTCAGAGAGGGAGTGACAAGTTATTGGAGGTTTTGGCAGGCTTGGAATTGGATAAATCTCCAGGTCCAGATGATCTGTGTCGCAGACTGCTGAGGGAGGCAAGGGAGGAGATCACATGGGCTCTGAACCAATTTTTTTATTCCGCTCTGGATATGGAAGAGGTGCTAGTATACTGGAGAACACCCAGTGGGTTTCCGGTATGTAAGAATCGTTGTAGAGATAAGCCAGGGGACTACAGATCAGTGAGCCTAAAGTCAGTGGTGTTGAAATTATTGCAGAAAATTCTGAAGGAGACAATCTATCTTCAATTGGAGAGGCAAGGTTTGACAAGGGATAGTCAGCATGGCTTTGTCAGAGGATGGTAATGACTGACGAATTTGACTGAATTTTTTGAGAAGGTGACCAGGTGGGTAGATGACGATAGTGCTGTTGATATATCTTATATGCATTACAGCAAAGTCTTTGACAAGGTCCCACATGGGAAATTTATAATGAAGGCAAATGCACATGATATGCATGGTTATATGATAAGGTGGATTCAAATTTGGCTTAGTTGGAGGAAAAACAACGTGATGAAAGAAGGATGATTTAGTTACTGGAAGCCAATTTCCGGTGGCGTCCCAAAGGAATCTGTGCTGTATTCACTATTATTCGTTATTTATATAAAATACATAGATGACTATGTGGGGTGGGGGATGTGTGTGGGTTGGGCGGGGTGGTGTGGTGGTATTGGGAATATTAAGTTTGCGGATAACACAAAGATTTGCCGGGTGATTAACAGTGAGGATGAGTGTCTTGGGCTACAGGAAGATATAGACGGGATGGTCAAGTGGGCAGATATATGGCAGTTAAAATTTAAGCGTCATAAGTGAGAGGTAATACACTTTAAGAAGTAACTTGACATGACACTAAGAAGTTCTAACGTAAAATGGGACCTTGCCGTGTGTGTCCATAGATCTCTGAAGTAGGAGAGGCATGTTAGTGAGTTGGTGAAAAAGGCACATGGGACACATCCCTTTAGTAATCGAGCAATAGATTGCAAAAGTAGGGAGATCATGTTGGAGGTGTCATGGTGAGGCCACAGCTGGAGTAATGTGTGCAGTTCTGGACGCCAGATTATAGGAAGGATTTGATTAAAATTGTTGGGGAGCAGAGGGAATTCACCAAGATGTTTCCTGCGATGAAAAATTTAAGTTATGAAGATGGGTTGGATAGACTTGGGTTGTTTTCAATGGAGCAGAGAAGACAGCGGGGCGACCTGATCGATGTGTACAAGATTATGAGGGGCATGGAAACAGTAGATAGGGAGCAGCTGTAGCCCTTAGTTGAAGGGTCAGTCACGAGGGGGCACAAGGACAAGGTGAGAGGCGGGAGGTTTAGGGGAAATGTGAGGAAAAAATTTTTACACAAAGGATTGTGACGATCTGGACTGCAATGTC
Source organism: Cetorhinus maximus (assembly GCF_964194155.1). Classification (NCBI taxonomy): domain Eukaryota; kingdom Metazoa; phylum Chordata; class Chondrichthyes; order Lamniformes; family Cetorhinidae; genus Cetorhinus; species Cetorhinus maximus. Next base: position 99,321 of record NW_027596405.1, read on the forward strand.
TGGGAGGGTGGTGGAACTGGGCTGCCTCTCCTATTTGAAAAAATGCCTGGATGAGCACTTGGCAAATCATAACATTCAAGGTTGTGGGCCAAGTGCTGGTAAATGGGATTAGGTATGTAGGTCAGATTTTCCTCATATGTCAGTGCAGACTTGATAGGCTGAAGGGCATCTTTCCACTATGATTATGTGTGTCAGCTCCTGGACTGCAACCGCCCACGGCATTATTTCTGACATAACTTCCTGCTCCCTCAGCTGACTCCCAGCACCCTGACTCCCCACCCTCTCACTGCTTAGACAGGGACATTGATCACGTCCATCCTATTGCCCCCACTACAGCCCTCACATCTCCCCCTCCATCCCACATTCAACCTCAGCGCACCCTTTTCCGTCCTCCTTCCATCCCAGCATTGTCCACCTTCAACGGATCATCCGCCGCCATTTACACAACCTCCAGTCTGATGTCACCGCCAAACGCAACTTCATCTCCAGGTTCAGAAATCGGAAGTGAACAATCACTTCGCGTAACCCTGGCCCAGTTCTTCGTCACCCCTAACTTCCCTTTACATCCACAGCACACTTACACATCCTCTCTATCCAGTGATATCCCCTTTCAGACTCTGTTCCTGTCTTATAACCCCCTCTGTCCAGGTTTATCTCCCTTTACACTCTGTCTATTTTCTGAATCGCCCTACATCTAGCGTTATCCCCCTTTACTCTCTTTCCTGTATATATATCCGGCTCTGTCCAATGTTGTCTCCATTTTTTCCCGTTCTATATTCCACTCCATTAGGATCTGACTGTATTTTCCCTGTAACTCTCTCTCTCTGGCTCTTCCCCATTCCCTGTATCCTTTCCTTCCATCATTGTTCTGCCTGACGGACAAGACCACTCTCACTTTATGTTCCTCCTCTGATGTTTTTATCATTTATACAGGTGGTTCCAAACCCAAAGCCCCTAGTTCACCTTAAATTGGCTCCTTTTGTTACCTTTTGAATCTGTACCATCCGTGGTTCAGTTTGTCATCACATTTCGGACCCGTGCACCGGTGTCAGTACAATCCGTGCTCCACCAGGGCTGGTCCAGGACTGTGTGATTTACACACGGGTCAGTCACTGCAGAGTCTGTGACTGAGTGACAGACAGGTGTTTAATGTTATTAAAAAGTATAGTGATTATTACACAGAGATTGGTATCCTCTGAAGAGACGGTAACCGTTTTCTCACAAGCTCCAACATGCAGGAATGCCACCCACTTAACACTGGAATCTTTCTTCCTTCTCCAAAGCAGTTTTCCCTCTGTCTCCGAGTTCGGCCTCCCCCTCTAACTCACGGCTCACAGGCCGTCCCCATTCGAGATTCACCCCCAGCCCCCAGTTAACAGAAAGCAGCACTGATCTCAGATTCACTTTGTCCCAGCGGAGAAGCTGCAGTTTTGAAACAGGCATTTTGTTAATCCCGTCACCAATGGAAGATTGGGCTGCGTTTCGATTTTATTATCCAGTGGACCCGTTAGGTTGCTGTTCAAGCCCTGCAGGGCTTTGCAGTCCCGCATCCCCCACACCCAACCCCACGACGTCCGCCAACCCCACAGCCCATTTCCCAACTTCCAACACCACTCCCTCTGTCCTGTTTCCCGTGGTCAGGACCAGCCCTGTCCACCCTCCATGGTCTATAAAGAGGGTAATACCCGGATTTCCATGCCTCTCTATTCTTGACTCGGATCAGAAACGATCATCAATGCCCCTCTGTCCTCGACTGAGGTTCAGATCCGGCCCCACGTGCACCTTTATCCTTGTCCCGGCGGTAGATACGGCCCCACATGCCTCTTTATCCTTGCCCGAGGGTGAGATCCGGCACCAATTTTTCTGTATCCATGTCCCGGTGTCAGATGCGGCCCCCACATGCCTCTCTATGCTTGTCCCGGTGTCAGATACCGCACCAATGCGTCGCTATCCTGGACCCGGGTCATATCCGATCATTAATGCCTCTCCATCCTGCAGCCTGGTTCAGATTTGGGCCCTCATGCCTCTCTATCCTGTCTCCCGATCACATCTGGGCCCCCATGCCTCTCTCTCCTCTCTCCCGGTCAGCTCCGGCCCCCCATGCCTCTCTATCCTGTCTCCCGATCAGATCCGGGCCCCCCATGGCTCTCTATCCTGTCTCCCGGTCACATCCGGGCCCCCATGCGTCTCTAGCCTGTCTCCCGGTCAGATCCGGCCCCCCATGCCTCTCTATCCTGTCACCCGATCAGATCCGGGCCCCCATGCCTCTCTATGCTGTCTCCCGGTCACATCCGGCCCCCCATGCCTCACTATCCTGTCTCCCGGACAAATCCGGGCCCCCATGCCTCTCTATGCTGTCTCCTGGTCACATCCGGCCCCCCATGCCTCTCTCTCCTGTCTCCCGGTCAGATACGGCCCCCCATGCCTCTCTATCCTGTCTCCCGATCAGATCCGGGCCCCCATGCCTCTCTAGCCTGTCTCCCGGTCAGATCCGGTCTCCCATGCCTCTCTATCCTGTCTCCTGATCAGATCCGGGCCCCCATGCCTCTCTATCCTGTCTCCCGGTCACATCCGGCCCCCCATGCCTCACTATCCTCTCTCCCGGACAGATCCGGGCGCCCATGCCTCTCTATCCTGTCTCCCGATCAGATCCGGGCCCCCCATGCCTCACTATCCTTTGTCCCGGACAGATCCGGCCCCCCATGCCTCACTATCCGGTCTCCCGGACAGATCAGGGGCCCCCTTTCTCCCTAGCCTGTCTCCTGGTTAGATCCGGGCCCCCATGCCTCACTATCCTGTCTCCCAGTTAGATCCGGGTCCCCATGCCTCACTATCCTGTCTCCCAGTTAGATCCGGGCCCCCATGCCTCACTATCCTTTCTCCTAGTTAGATCCGGGACCCATGACTCACTATACTGTCTCCGGGTCAGTTCCGGGCCCGCATGCCTCACTATCCTGTCTCCCGGTCACATCCGGGCCCCCATGCCTCACTATCCTGTTTCCCGGACAGATCCGGGCCCTCATGTCTCACTATCCTGTCTCCCGGACAGATCCGGGCCTGCATGCCTCTCTATCCTGTCTCTCGGTCACATCCGGGCCCCCATGCCTCACTATCCTATCTCCCGGTGAGTTCATGGCGCCCATGCCTCACTGCCCTGTCTCACGGTCAGATAGGGCCCCCATGCCTCACTGCCCTGTCTCGCGGTCAGATCCGGGCCCCTATGCCTCACTGCCCTTTCTCCCCATCAGATAGGGCTCATGCCTCACTGCCCTGTATCCCCGTCAGATAGGGCCCCCATGCCTCACTGCCCTGTCTCCCGGTCAGATAGGGCCCCCATGCCTCTCTATCCTGTCTCCCAGTTATATCCGGGCCCCCATGCCTCTCTATGCTGTCTCCCGGTCTGAGTGTCTGGAATTCGCTGCCAGAGGAGGTGGTGGAAGCTGGTACGATAGTGGTGTTTAAGAGGCAGCTTGACAAATACATGAATAGGATGGGATAGAGCGATAGGGACCCCGGAAGTGCAAAATGTTTTAGTTGACGGGCAACATGAGCGGCGCAGGCTTGGAGGGCCGAAAGGCCTGTTCCTGTCCTGTACTTTTCCTTGTTCTTTGTTCTTTGTCCTTTGTTCCTTGCATCACCATCTGTATCCAGGGCACTTTAATAAAACCGCGTGCCTCAGAAACGACATCGGCACAAGTCATACCAGATATTGTGATAACCGATCAGGACGACATACTTCACAGCCCGCCCACAATTGTGGATCATGGGCGAGCTGACGGCAACAAGTTCCAAGGAGCATCACAGCTAAAGGCCCCCTGTACCCGATGCTGTTGAAGCATCAAGTATGTGATGGCGAGAGCGACAACTGAAATGAATGCAATAAGTTTCATTGATCTTCAAACTGGCAGACTCAGAAAAGAAAGAACATTTGAAGGCAAATTTCCATTAAGTGCAATAGGGAGCAAAAATAAAAACTTATATCAAGAGCTACTCATTCAATCGCACTTCCCCTTCTTTCGCGCCATTCCTGAATGTGTACATTCCATATGGTATGTGAACAATTCATTGAGGTCAAAACAAATCAAATCGAATAAAAAGCAAACTCGCATTCATTCTCTTCGCTCGGCCAAGTAAAAGCCAAGTTTCGCCAAGAAACCCCACTTTCTCTCAGCAACGCCTCAAATCATTGCCGCCGAATGACTCATCGTTCTGCAAATAAAGTCCTGACTGCAAAATTGGGTCTGGATTTTGCACGCCGCTCCATAACCTCTTTAGAATATAGTGGGCTTAAAGGTAAGATAAACTATTCGATTTCAGCTTTACATGTGGCCCGAATCTTGCATTGATTGTTCCACACAACTAAGAGGCTCCCTCCCAAGTCTGAAGCCCAAATGTCAATGATGTCCGCTAGCTGAGACAATCGGGACATTTTACACAAAAACAAAAACTGCTGGAAAAACTCAGCGGGCCTGACAGCCTCTGTGGGGAGAAAGACATGGTCAACGTTTCGAGGCAATCGGATTCTTCTACATCTTCTACATCGTCCTACACATCCCGGATAAAGTTGAGACTAGGTTAGAGCCTCAGGCGATGTCTCATGTTTCACTCCTATTGTAGGTCATTTATCTTTGCAGCACTATTAGCCCACAAAGCACAGAGACGGATCTGGGCCTCGTCAAGCCTGCGGAATCGGTTTGTCATGTGTCACCATAGCTGGTACATCCGATCGTGTTATCTGAAACCCAGCAAGGAATATTTCATTAGTCTATATTTCTGCGTGCTGGAATGTAGGGAGAAGAGCAGGGACTAAACAGGCCCAGTCTGTCAACGTTACTCTCACCTGAGGGTGATTCGAACGGTGCTGTTGTTATTTTCCTCCATCAGGTGTTTACCTGGCTTCCCCTTGAATAAATCTACACTCTTCAAAGCATCTGCTTCCTGTGGTGGCGAGTTTCAAATTTTCAATTAATTTTCGCACTAAATGTAAAAACGTGGAAAATAACAGCAGCAGGAGTGGACCATTCGGCCCTTCCAGCCTCTGCTCCTCCATTCAAAATGATCATGGCAGATCCTATATTGCAACGTCGTACTACCTCTGTCTCTCCCCATCCCCATGGACGCCTTTAGTGTATAGAAATCTATCTATTTCCTACTTAGCTATATTCAGTGACATGCCCCCCACAGCATCCTGTTGTCGAGAATATCACAGGTTCAGCACCATCTGAGTGAAATAATTTCCCCATCATCTCATTGCTGAATGTCCCGACCCCGTATCCTCAGATTGGGGCCGCAGGTTCCAGATGCCCCATTCCAGGGGGAGGGGGAAATCCACCCCTTGCCCCCTCACACCCCCGCACCTACTCCGCCCAAATCTCTCAGAATTGTATACGCTTCAACCACATCACACCTCATTCTTCTAATCTCCACTGAATACAGGCAGAATCGACCCATTCTCAGCTCAATCGACAATCCTGCCACCCCAGTCATCATTCCGGTGAACCTTCGCTGCTATTCCCTCTGTGACAATATATATCCTTTGTTAGCTGTGGGGGGAATAAACTGCGCAGCAATATTCCAGGTGTGTTCTCAGAGAGGCCCATGTACAGCTGCCGTAAGGCATCGTTCCTCTTGACTAAGTTGCTTACTGGATTCATCAGTGAATCTGTTGCATTGATGACCATTAGGTTTGGCCGCCTAGACAAACAACAGAAACATCTTTCCAAGATGGATCATATCAGAACCTTCCTTAGACTTCACAACAAAAACGTATATTTATATGTCGTTGATAGCCTAGTGTAGAGTCTAAAAGTGCTTCACAGGAACACTGTGAAAAGTCAGAATGGCAGTTGATGAAAACATTTGCCCAATGCTTTGGGGTGTTAAAGGAGCGTAGTGTTGGAGGAGAAGGAGAGGTGGAGAGGGAATTCCAGGTTTTAGAGTTCCGCAGGCAGCTGAAGGCACTGCAACCAATGGCTGAGCGATGGACATCGGGAGATGATCACAAGGCCAGGCCTGGATTGGCACAGAGATTTCGGATAATTGTGGTGTGGAGGAAATGGGAGACAAAGAGGGGCCCGGCTATGGAGGGATTGGAAAGCGAGTATGCACCTGATAAAATCGAGGCATCTGGCTCTGGATAAGACAAGACATATAGCTTCTGAAACAATATTAAAAGCTGCATCTGAATACATCGTCCCAGGCAACATCAAACCCACAATAATGCAAAGTTTTATAATAAATTATGGTCATGGGATTTGAACTCTCACTAGCCAAGAGACTGTGTTCTGTCTCCACAGACAGACAGTGAGCTGCTGCTTCATATTAAGGTACAGCTCATTCCTTTCTATTAGCTAACGAGTGTCAGACAGGATGGCGACTGGTGACAGGGACAGTTCCGTATCAGAGGGAAATATTTAACCATTCACCAACAGCTTAGATTTAGAAATATTTAAGGAGAGACGGCATGAGAGGAAGATGGCCAAGGGGATGGATGAAGGAGAAGAAAATGATGAGTTAGAGGAGCAGAGCGAGATAAAGAAAGATAAACTTAACATAATCTTAGAGAGGCAGGGAGGAGAGTATTAGGACGCAGATAGATGGACAGGTGCCTAGAGAAGTAGGAAAATTATTGCATTTCTATACCATCAATCGCAGCGTCAGAAATTCCCAAAGATTTCCCCAGCAAATGTTAAAGTGTCATTAATTATGTAATGTAGAAATTGTGATAGCCAATCGGTGTACAGAAAGCTCCTACTGAGGAGGTAATGACCAGGCCGTCTTCTTCAGTTATGTCAGACGGAGAAATAAATGTCCCAGACAGCTATTCTGCCCACAGACGCTGTGGGCTGTCTAAGAGAGTGGGAGGTTAGGGAACCAGTAAAAACACAATAAAGATAATTGGAAAATGAACTAATTGGAAGATGACAAGTATATCATTTTACACATTTTGAGTTTATCTAATCTCAGCCAATGATGGTTATAAATCGTCCAAAGGTTAATCATTATTCGGGTTTATTCATGGATATCAATCAAAAACCAGCTGTGGCAACTGGTTCAATCGTTGATTACAGTCACTCTTTGTCACCGTTCTCGGGCCCTTTTAATATATCCAAGATGTAGCCAATCCCCAGCTTGTGTGTTTGTGTTATAATTAACGGCACAATGCTTTCTGAGCCCATATAAAGAGCTTCCATATTCCAATCATCTCATTGTGACTCGGAGGAACTCCGCAGAAAATGCTGAAAAGTCTACTCTTGGCATTTGGTGTCTTGGTGCTGATACAACCGTTTACTTTTGGTTACTTATATGACCCTCCGGAATTGACAGGTTAGTATGTCTCTGAGGATACAACCCATGCGCTATTGATAGGAACAGGCGGAGACATTCTGCACCTCGGGTCTCCTCCAACATAGAGTTGGATCTTTGTTGATCTTCACCATACCTCCCTCTACCCATTTGGTTTCTGTACACTGAACATCTTTTCAAGAAAAAGACCCAACAAACTCTCTGCTGTATAATTGCAAAAAAATATTTAACTGCATTATTTTGAATTATCCCCTATCTCCCGCTTTTCCCTGTCCTTCAATTTCGTTACTTCCCCCACCTCAATGAGTGGAGCCCCTCGGAGCCTTTAGGCGAAAACGCAGTGTTATTAATATTCACATGTAAAGCGCTAAGCCCTACCTCACCACTAACACCTGTCAACTCCTCCACTGCCTCTCAATAACCAGATTGCTTATAGCTCAACAATCCTCGCAAATTGGGCTTCAGATTTAATGGAGAGGGGGAAAAAAGGAACGGCGTTGTAATTTTGGTTGTAGAAGCAATTACAGCTGTGAGGAAGGATAGAAAGATTAACATCTAAGGCCACATCGATTGAGTTCAGAAATAGAACTATATATCTATAACAGCCGCACTACTGGGAGTGTAACATCTACCCGAATATAGCCAGGGGGAGACAGAATGGCCAATGTATAGGAACATATCTGACAAACGCCAGGGAATGCAAATATAATAGCAGGGGATTTTAACTACCCCAATCTTAACGGTAGGAGTTTTAGTGTGAAAAGAAGGAAGGAATAGAATTCTTAAGGAGCATTCAGGAGAACTTTAGGCCTGTATATTTTTTGTTAAATCAATTATTACCCACGGTAATAAATTGTTGTAGAAAAATCAGAAGTTCTCATTCCATTGGCCGAGAACCATTACTGTTCCCTTGTTTGAAAGTTAATGGTCGTGGTAGGATGAAGTGTATGCCGGGCCATGGTCTGCAGATTGTTTCTGAATTAAACTCTGCTGCTGATGGCCCACAGCCCCTCATGGATGTTGAGATTTGAGCCGTGTGACCTGTTGTGAATCTATCCCATTGAAAGCAATGCGTGTCACACAACACAATGGACTGTGTCCTCAGTGTGAAGACAGAGGTCTGTTGTCAGAAGGACTGTGCGGTGGTCATTCTTAGCAACAACATAAGAGACAGATGCATCTGCAGTAGGTAGATTGGTGGTCATGAGGCCAAATAGAATTTCCCATCTTGTTGGTTCACCTGCCTCAGGCCTATTCTGCCTTTCAGGGCTCGGCCACCTGGGTCTGTAACGGTGACCCTGAGCCGCTCTTGGTGATGGACATGCAGTTCCCAAAGCAGAGAACATTCTGTGCCCTTGATAGGCTCAGTGCTTTTTCCATGTGCTGTTTAGAATTGATCAGATTCGGAGAGAGGTAGGTGGAAATCAGGAGAAGTTTCTCATTCCCCTGTTTGCCCTCATACCTTCTGACATCACAGAGCGTGGAGTCAATAATGAGCACTCCCAGTGCAAGCCCATACCTATTGTATGCCTCTATGCTCTCAAGCCTGATACCACTCTCCTAAAAGTGGGGTTTGACAAACCCAGGAATATGGCTGGCGAACCTTTGGCATTGGCTCTGAAGTTCTGATTCTTATAGCACGACAATTCAGGAGCTACAAGATGCCAATGAGACCCTGCCATATTCTACACGCATGGCAACATTGGAGTTGTAAGATGTCAACTTGACCCTCCCATTTTCTGACCTCGCCTCCCTGTCAATATTGTGACAAAGCGATCCGAGTGACAAATGAGACACGGACAAGAGGCGGTGGTCGACGCAGCCAGTTTCATTCACATGAGTCAGAAAGCAATGGATCAACAGAATGTACCAGAGCCGGAATTACAGAAATTTAAGTCTGACTGTCCCAATGTTTATCCATCGACCCACTATCAAGAAATCAGGTTCTCCAGCCATTATGCCACTGATTTTTGTGGGATCTTGCTGTACACAAATTGACTTTCATGCTCCCCTCTTCACAACAGTGGGAAATGTCAACGTTATTTCACTCTCTGAGGAAACCCTGGGATATCCTGCGGCTCTGAAAGGTGTGATTGAACAGTCTCCCTTACATTTTCTTCGCATTTCCTGTCACGTCCCTCTGCCCTCTCTCTCTTTCTCTCCATCTAACTCTGTCTCACCCCCGCTTTCAACCTCTATTGCTTCCTCCTTGCTTCTTATTCCCTCTCTCTCCTCCCCTTTCTCTTTCTCTCTCTCTCTCTTTCCGTCTCTTCATCTGCCTTTCTCCACCCTTGATTTCTCCCTCTCCCCCTACGTGCTTCTCCATTAATTTGTCTTGTTCGGTCACGTTCACTTACTCTGTTTCATTATGTGCGTCTCCTATTTCTTCGCTCTCTTTCTACATTTTCCTCCCATGCTATCTTTCTGAATCCCTCCCACCCTGGCTTATCGATGTCTTTAGTTGAATTGTGTGCGATGGGCTCACTGGCAAGGGCAGCGTTATTTGCCATTCGCTGGTTGCCCTTGTGAAGGCGGTGGTGAGGCGCCTTCTTGAAACACTGCAGTCCCGTGTGGTGTAGGTACACCCACCGTCCTGTTAGGGAGGGAGTTCCAGGATTTTGACCCAGCGACAGTGAAGGAACGGCCGACATACTGCCAAGTCAGGATGGTGAGTGGCTTGGAGGGGAACCTCCAGGTTACCGTGTGCCTGCTGCCCTTCCCCTTCTCAATAGTAGTAGTCGCGGGTTTGGGGGGTGCTGTAGAAGGAGCCTTGCTGAGTAGCTGCAGTACATCTTGTAGATGGTACGCGCTGCTGCCACTGTGCATCGGTGGTGGAGGGAGTGAATATTTGTGAGTGGAGTGCCGAACAATTGTGGTGCTTTGTCCTGGTTGGTTTCAAGCTTCTTGAGTGTTATTGGAGCTGCAGTTATCCAGGGAAAGGGGGATTATTCCATCAGGCTCCTGCCTGGAAGATGGTGGACAGGCTTTGCGAAGTCAGGAGCTGAGTTACTCAGCGCAGGATTCCCAGCCTCTGACCGGCTCTTGTAGTCACAGTATTTATATGGCTATTCCAGTCCAGTTTCTGCTCAATGGTAACACTCAGGATGCTGATAGTGTGGTATTCAGTGATGGTAATTCCATTGAACGTCAAGAGGGCGATGGTTAGATTTTCTCTTGTTGGAGATGGTCATTACCTGACATACTTAAATAAAAGTGTTGTGTCCAAAATCAGGTGAAGTTACTCTGAACAATTATTAATCAATCCCTGCTTTGGCCGCAGCTAGATTAATCCAACCAGCTCTGATCACCAGGGCATTGCCTGTCATTTGTGTGGCAAAAATATTTTTGCTTTGCTGAATCAGGAGATGAGTTACACAGGTGGTTAAATATTTCTAATTTTAGGACGCTTTCGGTTTGTTAAATATTTGCCACTGAAGCGGCACTGCCCTTTCCCCAGCTGCCATCCTGTCTGACTCCGGTTCGGAATGAGCTGTCCCTGGATATGACCCAGCAACTCAGTGCCTTCCTGTGGGGACAATACACAAACCCACAACTATTGAGTGTCCTCATATCATCACATTAATTCATCATGAACTGTGAAATACTGTGTGCAGATGCTCCATGAGCAGCGTATGTATACACAGAAAAAATATACACGCACAGAACCTGTGATCATCGTAAGGCTTCTGCAGATGGTTTTGCTTAACAATCAGTTCCAACCCACCCCCATCCCACTCGACTCCTCTTTAAAGGAGGTAGATTAGCCTTTTCTGGAGTTGAGGAGGGGGGAAGGATACCTGGCTAACATCACCTTGCTTGTGGGAACTTGCAGTGCTTGCCTGGCCTGCAGCCTGTCGTGCACTGCAACCATGGTCACCCTCCCCGAGTTCAGTGTACTGATGGGCTGATTGAGGATTGTTCACATATCCAACCCCCCGCCATTTCTCTCAGTAAATCATCGATAAATATAAAAAAAAACAGTGCATCGTTATTTAAAATGGTCAGACAGAAGCTTTTCAGAGTGACTTTCAATCTAGTTCGATCCTGAGGAAGGTAAAAAGAACAGCGATAGCGACAGATTATCAAGCGGGAGAGAGAGAGAGAGGGGGGGAAAGATGAGCAGGAATGGGGTTGGTCAGATAGGTACAGAGGGAGGGGGAGAGAAACAGAGCGAGAAAGGGAGAGGGAGAGGTGACAGTGTTAGAAGTGGAAAGTGCAATGTGAATATTTAGTGTGCAAACAGCAACAGGCCTGGAGTGAGCAGGTAGAGGGGGTGAGGACAGTGAATGGGAGAGGGAGGGTGAGGGGGGAAAGATCAGTGTTTGTGTGTTATGTACAATCAGGCAGTAAAACAGCTGGAGCTGGCAGGTTACACACAGAGGGAGAGGGTTGGTCACGAAGCATTTACACCTTCATCTCATCTGTTCCCATTTCTCTGTTGAATAACAGGGGATGTTTTTTTTCAAATGATGCCTCTAACCCCACTCCACCGCCCCTCCGAGAATGTGGATGTAAGTGAGTGAGAAGAGCCCTGGGATCTTGCTGTGTTTTTTTTGTTTCAATAATCTTTGCTTTATTTTAATCAATTTCGATTTCTCTCTCTCTCTCTCTCCCAAGGAGAATGGATTTAGCAGCTGCACCTCGGACGATGCAGAGAGAGAATGGATTTGCCATGAGAAATCCTCGGACAAGAGCTATAACCGGAGAGACAAACAATAAAAAAAATGTATCCGTGTCTTTGTCACTCATTCTTACACCCGGAGAATGGACATGTGGAATTTTCACACCGACGATTGGGTTCAGTGTCGGGGGGTTGGGGAATGGGGGTTTTACTCAGGGGGATCCAGGTTGAGACACGGTGCTGCAGAGAGCCCAATATAATCCCATCGAGTTCATTCCCTCCACCTCTTCCTTTCGCTGTATCTCTGCTCCTCCCTCCACCTTCCTAAATGGTTCCGCACATCTTTCTTTCAATCCCCATTTCTCCGCGTCCTTTGTATCTTGGCCTCTCAGAATTGTGAAAAGTTTCCCTTTTCATCTCTTCCTACAACTCTCTCTGCATCACTCTCTGAAACTTTGTCACTCTGTTCTTTCCAATCTCCCCCCTCCTTGTCCTATACTTTTCCCTGTATCCGACGTTGTCTCTCAGCCTCTCTGCATCTTTCTCTCTCTACACATCTCTCTCTCTAAGTGGATCATTCTTTTGTCATACGTCACAGCTGCATTCTCTCTCTCTACATCTCTCGCGCTCTGTCTCTACATCTCTCTCCCTCTCTCTCTACATCTCTCTCTCTCTCTCACTCAACATCTCTCGCTCTCTCTGTCTGTCCATCTCTCGCTCTCTCTTTCTGCCCATCTCTCACTCTATCTCTGCCCATAATTTTCTCTCTCTCTGTCTGAATTGGAGAGAGAGAGGGAGGGGGAATTAGAGAGAGAGAGAGAGTTGGGGGGGGGGGGGAGTTAGAGAGAGGGGGGAAATTTTAGGGAGTAATTAGACAGGGGAAATTAGACAGAAAGGGAGAATTAGAGGTGGAAAGGTAGGAAGGGGTTTAGACAGATGGGGGTGGGAGTCAGACAGAGAGATGGTAATTAGAAAGAGAGGAGGGGGAAGAGAAAGGGGAGATGGACTGGTGTGGATAAAGACATAGACAGGAAGAGAGAGAAAGGGGGGAGTTGTTATGAAAGGGGGGAATTGGACAGAGAGGTGAGTTAGGCATAGAGAGGGGAGTAATTAGATGGAGAGGTGGAATTAGAGGGGCGCAAGGGAGGATTAGACAGAGAGGAGAGATTTAGGCAGAGATGAGTTAATTAGAAAGGGTGAGTTAGAGGGGGTTATAGAGAGGGCGTGGGAGTCAGGCAGAGAGGGGAGCAAATGGACAGAGAGAGGAGGCGGATGGGGCAGACAGGGCAGAGGTAGACTGAGGAGGGAGTTGAACAGAGAGGGAAGGTCAGGAGAGAGAGGGGGCAATTAGACAAGGAATAAGTTGGGGTACTTAGGGAGAGAGGTGGCGTGTTAGTCATAGACGGGAGGCAGGGCCACGCACCGAGAGGTGGGAGGGAGATAGACAGAGAGAGAGGAAAATTTGTGGAGGGGGGGAATTATGCTGGAGGCAAAATTTGCAGGTGGGTCATTTTGGGGTACAATTTTCGGTTAGGGATTGCAGAGGAAACTTTGGGGGATTAATATGTGGGGGTAAAGCTCGTGAGCGATAATTTGTAGAAGGTGAAATTCTTCGGGGGTGTGAATTTGCACGGCAAAAAAATTGCAGGGGGAAAATACTTGGGGTTGTGGATTTGAGGGGGGGAATCATGGCGGGGGGAGATTTGCGGGAGGAAATTTTACGGGGGGAATTATGAGGGGAGAAATTGCAAGGGGGGATAAATTTCAGGGTGGAAAATTTATGGGGTTGGAAAAATCTCGGGGGCGGAAATTGCATTGGGGGAAATTTTGCGGGCGAATTTGCGGGGTGAAATTTGCTCGTGTGGAAATTTTTCGTTGGGGGATTTTGGGTTGGGGGGAAATTTGCTTGGGTGGAATTTGCGGGTGGGGGAGGTTTACGGGAGGGGAATATTTGCAGGTGGGTGATTTGCGGGAGGGAAAATATTTCCGGGGAGGGAACAGTTGCGGGGTGCAAAATTTGTGGGGGGTGTTTGCGGGGAAGAAAATTTGCGAGGTGTGCTAAAGTTACACGGGGGAATTTGTAATGGTGGAAATTTGCGGGGGGGTGGAATTGCGGGTGGTGGAATGTTGCAATTGGGGGGAAATTTGCGGGGTGGGGGAAATATGTGGGAGGGAAAAATTTTTGGTCTGGTAATTTGCAGGCGGTGCAATTTGCATGGGGAATAATATTTGCGGGGGGTGAAAATTTGCACGGGGTTAATTTCTGGGGTTCGGGATAGATATGCCATTAAAATACAGGGGGCTGCTCAGGGGAAGGACAATTAGACTGAGGGGGAATTAGACACATGGCGGGATTATTGGAGAGACTGGGAGGAAATTAGACAGAGATGAGGAATTAGATACATGGGGCAGAATTGGCGAAAGTGGGAGGAAATTAGACAGAGTGGGGGAATTAGGTACTTGGGGTTTATTCGAGAGATTGGGATGTAATTAGACAGAGGGGGGATTAGGGAGGGTTAATTAGACTGAGAGGGAGAAATAGGGAGAGAGTGGGGAAATTAGGAAAAGGGGAAATTAGATAAAGAGTGCGGGCGAATTAGACATGGGGGTAATTAGAGAAAGAGGGGCAATTAGATATGGGGAGAATTAGAGAGAGGGGGAAATTAGAAAAAGCTGAAAATAGAGAAAGAGAGTTGGAGAATTAGACGGGGGAAAAAGACAGGGGTGTAATTACAGAGAGGGGGTAATTAGAGAGAGAGAGCAGCAATTAGAGAGAAAATATAAATAGAGAGAGGTAGGGGAGTTGGAGAGAGCCAGGGGAAATTAGACAAGGGTAATTAGACAGAGGGTTAATTAGAACTGTGGGCGAAATTAGAAAGAGGTTTAGAGCCAGATAGGGCGATTAGAGTGAGTGGGGCATTAGAGATGGGATAATTACAGTGAAAGTGAGCATAAGTGAAAGGGGGGATTATTGAGAGAGGATTAGACAGAGGGGGAAAATTAGAGAAAGACAGAATTAGACAGAGAGGGTGTAATTGGGGATACGGGATAATTGGAGACAGAGGGGGCATTAGAGAGATAGAGGGTGAATTAGAGGGATAGAGGGGGAGGTAGAAAGATAGAGGGGGGGTATTTGAGGGAGTAATTAGACAGAAAGGGGGAAATTAGACAGGGAGGAATCAGACAGCGTAGAGTGGGAGAATTAGACAGAGAGGGTAATTACAGGGAGATCGGATTGAGAGAGAAGGCAGGTAAAGAGAGGGAGAGGGAAATTAGACAGAGTGGGGAAATAGAGGTAGAATGTTAGTGAGGGGTTTAGAGAAATGGGGGTGGAATTCAGACAGAGAGCGGGGGCAAATAGACAGAGAGGAGAGGGAAAATACAGAGGGGAGATGGACTCGCGGGGGCCAGAGATATACAGTGAGAGAAGAGAGGAGTTAGTCAGACAGGGGAGGCAGGGTCAGGCAACGAGAGGTGGAAGGGAGATAGGCGGAGAGGAAAACTTGTGTGTGGGGCACATTTTTCGGGAGGCAAAATTTTCAGGTGCATAAATGTAGGAAGCAATTTGCAGGGGGGATTGCAGATGGAATTTTTGGGAGGACAAATTTCTTAAGGCGGGAAAATTTGACTATGAATTTTTTTTTTTCCTGGGGGGTGATTTTTGAGGTGACTAATTTGCAGGGCGGAATAAATTGCGGGGAGGAACATTTTTTGGCGGGCGGAGGGGAATTTTGCCGAGGGAAAATTTCTGAGGGGAAGATGTGCGTGGAGAAAAGTTTGCAGGGGGTGTAAAATTTGAGCGGGGAATAATTAGCGAGGGGCGGGTGTGAAATTTTGGGGGGAATAATTGGCAGGGGGGAAATTTGTGAGGGGCAATAATTTGCAGCGGTGGGAAGTTTGCAGGGGGAAACTTTGCAGGGGGAAATCTACTCGGGGGATAATTTGCAGGGGTGGGACGTTTGAAGGGGGAAAACTTTGCAGGGGGAAATCTACCCGGGGAATAATTTGTGGGGGGAATAATCTGTGGGAGGGAATAATTTGCGGGGGGAATAATTTGCGAGGGAAGAACCTTCCGGGGGAAGAAACTTGAGGGTGAAGTAATTTGCGGGGGGCGGGGTGAGACAAGGGGCGAAAGTTGAAGGGGGAGAGAGACAGAGGGGGTAAAGAGACTGGGGGGAAAGAGACTGGGGTTAAAAATACAAGGGTAAAGGACAGGAGTTAAAGAGACATCGGGGAAAGAGTCTGTGTGTGTGCGAGAGGGGCGCGGGAAGAGACAGAGGGGGAAAGAGGCAGAGGGGAAAGAGGCAGGGTGGACAACGAGAGGGGGGAAGAGAGAGGGGGGACGGACAGAGTGGTGAAAGCAGAGAGCGGCGAAAAGAGAGGTGGGGGAAATGAGAGAGGGAGAAAGGGAGAGGGGGAAAGAGAGATGGGCAAAGAGACCGAGTGAGGAAAGAGACAGAGGGGAAAAGATTCAGAAGGGAAAATAAAACTGTAACTCACACCAAGTATCTGCTATTCAGTATGTAAACGATCCAGAGCAGCTCGATTAGATTCCAGTCTGTAACTTACTCCCGGGTATCAGTTATTCTATATATAAACCCCCTGAAACCCTCGATTATATTCCTGTCGATAAAACACTCCAGGTAAATGTTATCCTATATATAAACCACCCTGAAACCCCGATTAGATTCCAGTCCGTAACTCACACCCGGGTTTCTGTTATCTCATACATAAACCATCCCGAACCCCTCGATTAGATTCCAGTCTGTAACTCACTCCTGGGTATTTGTTATTCGAAATATAAACCATAACAAACCCATTGATTAAATTACAGTCTGCAACTCAATTCCGGGTAACTAATATTCTATATATAATCCGCCAAAAACCACTCGATTAGATTCCAGACTGTAACTCATTCCCGGGAATCTGTCATTCTATACATAATCCCCCGCCACCCCCAAACACCCGGATTAGATTCCAGTCTGTAACGCGTTCACGGACCTATGTTATTCTATATATATTATATACATATGACTTATATATAAATCACCCCGAACACCTGAATGAAACTCCAGCCTGCAACTCAATCCCGGGTATTTGTGAATCTGTATATAAACCACCCCGAATCCCTCAATTAGATTCCAGTCTATAACTCACTCCCAAGTAACTGTTATTATACACATGAAACACACTGTACTCATCAATTAGTTTCCAGTCTGTAACTTTCACCTAGGAATCTGTTATTCTATATATACTATATACATATGCTTCATATATAAACCACTCCGAAACCCTCGATTAGATTCCAGTCTGCAACTCACTCCTGGGTATCTGTTATTCTATATATAAACCACCCCGAGCCCCTCGATTAGATTCCAGTCTGTAACTCACTCCCGGGTATCTGTTATTCTATATATAAGCCATCCCAAAAACCTCGATTAGCTTCCAGCCTGTAACCGCCCCGAACCCATTAATTATATTCCTGCCTGTAACTCACTCCCTGATATCTGTTATCCTATATATAAACCACCCTGAACTCCTCTATTAGATTCCGGCCTATAACTCACTACCGGGTATCTGCTATCCTATATATAAACCACCACAAACCCTTTAATTAGATTCCAGTCTGTAACTCACTCTCAGTTATCAGTTATTCTATGTATAAACAACCAGTAACCCCTCGATTAGATTCCATTCTGTGCTTGACTCCTGGAAATCTGTCATTCTATATATATAAGCCCCCTGAGCCACTCGATTAGATTCCAGTCTGTAACTCACTCCCTGGCATCTGTTATCCTATATATAAACCACCCTGAACTCCTCCATTAGATTCCAGCCTGTAACTCAGTTTCGGTATATCTGTTATCCTAGATATAAAATACCACAAACCCTTTGATTAGATTCCAGTCTATAACTCACTCTCGGGCGTCTGTTATTCTTTATAAACTGGATAGTAAATTATCATCAGATTCGGCTGTCCCTCGATTCTATGCTGATGTCTCCTCGGGGTGGCTACGGCCTTCCGTGGGTCTTCATGTGGATGAGCAGGCCGAATCTCCAACCGCAGACCTTCGAGTACATCGCATATTACATCCCACCAGGTAGTGGGATCCGGAGAGCAGTTTTTGCTTCATTTCCTTCCCTTCCCTGCAGCCGCTCTGCCTCATCATGAAGACATGGAGACTCAAAGCGTGATGCAGAATGATGGACACCTTGTCGCCATTTTGTCCGATTGGCAGCGAGCTCCTCCTAGTCATGAACGTCCATGCTGCCTCGCTTCAGGGAGAGTTTCATAGTGTTCCCTTGGAATGTTGGCCACTGGGGAGTTGAGAAATCAGGAACTAGCGGCAAGAGACACGTGTCCACCATCCAGAAACAGCGTCCTGTCGATTGACGTCTATTTTGTGAAAATTTTGCCTGAATGCTCGTGCAGCCAGCTTCTAGAAGGACAGTCCACCCAGTGAATCCGGCGGAGTCACTGCTGGTGGAAATATCTCTACCCTGCTTACTTGCATCACTGTAAAACTGTGTGGAGCACACAAATATCTGGAAAGATATAGCGGCAGGTTGAGTGATCGGGTAATATGGTAGCAGGTCGAGTGTAATGTAGAAATGTGAGGTTATCCTCTTTGGCAGGAAGAATAGAAGAACAGAATAGTTAATAAATGGTGTGACCATTTTTAATGTTGATGCTCGGAGGGATTTTGGAAACCTTGTACAGGACACAGTACAGGGTAGCTCACGGGTACAGTGGGAAGATAAATGATGTGTTTGTACTTCACAAGAGGTGGAAGTCTTACTGCAATTTTACAAGATTTAAGTCTGTCAAAGTGGAGGTCCAGACACAGTGTTAATAGGCACTATTGTATCGAATGGTGGTGAAGGATCTTGGGCCCGAATGGACGACTCGCGCTCCTATTTTTTTGGTGATCTCAGCTGAAGGAAAACGGTTTCAGTCCTCTGACCTGAGGTAGGATATGTTTGACTTAGATAAGGCGTGGCAGATGTTCACTCGATCGGTTCCCAGGATGAGAGTTTTGTACATTCATCAGAGATCTGGAGCAAATTGGGGCTCTGAAGTTCAAGCAAAAAGACAAATTCCATTGAAGCTTCTCAGTTTCTGATGTAGATCCGTTGGTAGATGCAGAGAGATTACATCCGGGATGGAGACTCCAGAACTGGATGAGGTTGTGGGGGGATGTGGGCACATACCCTGAAAATAAACACAGTAAAAACTGATAAATAAGAATACTGACCTGAAATGGTCTCGTATGCTTAAAATGGAACACCATTAAAAAATGGGAAATAAGAGCACGGGTCCGTACTATTTTTTTTCGATCTGGCCACTTAGGAACAATGCATCAACTATGAAAAACAGACTTTAGGAAGAATTTCTATGCATTTGAAGTCAACGTGAGAAATTAGCTGGGACAAATGACGTCAGCCCTGGCAGCATGAGTGACCAATGAGCCATTTGGAACGACATGGCCGAAGGTGGTGTGACAAATTTCTAGGGTGTGAAAGACAGAAACGCCTCGATGTGGACACCAACCGAAGGCAAATCACTTCTGACCCTCGGGGACAGTGGGGAGATTCCTCTCAGGGTGGAAATGGAGAGTGTGGTGCTGGGCCCGGGGGGTCAGTCAGAGGAGAATTCCTGTCAGTGTGACTCCCAGGTGGAGATGATATCGCCGCCGGAATACCTCTGGCTAGAGTCCTTGGGCCAACCATCTTCAGCGGCTGCATCAATAACCTTCCTTCAATCATCATGTCAGAAGCGGGGATGTTCGCTGAAGATTGCACAATGTCCAGCATCGTTCGGGAATCCTCAGACACTGAAGCAGCCCATGTCCAGTCGAAGCGAGGCCTGGACAATACGCAGCCTTTGGCGGACAAGTGGCAAGTCAAATTCGCGCCATACAAATGCCAGGCATTTACATTCTCCATCACGAAACGCTAACCATCGCCCCTTGACATTCAAGGGCATGAATATCAGAAACTGAACCGGACTAGCCAAATAAATACAGTGCCGACAAGAGCTGATCAGAATCAGGGAATCCTGCGGCAAGTAACTCACCCCCTGACCGCACCAGTTTCTGCCCACCATCTACAAAGTACAAGTCAGGGTGTGATGGATTGCTCTCCACTTGCGTGTATCAGTGCATCTCCCACAACACTCAAAACACTCGACAACATCAAGGAGAAAGCAGCCTCGCTTGATTGGGCACCACATGAAAAAAAATTCAATCCCTCCACCAATGACACACAGCATCAGGAGAGTGTACTATCTACAAGGTGCACTTAGCAAATCACCAAGGCTCCTTCGACAGCAAACTTCCAAACACATTACCTCTGCCATCTGGAAGGACAAGGGCAGCAGACACATGAGAACAGCAGCACCTGCAAGTTCACCTCCAAGCCACTCACCATCCTGACTTGAATATATATGGGCCGTTCCTTCACTGTCGCTGGGTCAAAATCCTGGAACTCCCTCCCTAACTGCACTGTGGGTGTATCTATACAACATGGACACCAGCCGTCCAAGAGGACAGCTCTGCACCATCTTCTCAAGGGGGCGTGAGGTATGGGCAATAATGGCTGTCCCAGCCTGCGAGGCACACATCCATTGAATGAATATAAAAAAAAAATAGAGTGTGTGGCAATGGGCCCAGGGTGCAGGCAGAGGAGATTTCCTGTCAGTGTGGATCCCAGGAAGGTTCTGTATCCTTCGGTAAACAGCTGTCAGTGAGGGAGGCGGGGGCGCGGTTAAGATTGTCAGCCGCTTCTTACAGATTGGGCATGCATTTGAAAGTGTGAGTCTTGTAGGGCTATGTTGATACATACACTTTCCACTGTGTCTCCCCTTATTAACTATTGGAGAAGCTTGAGTTCATTGAAAAAGTTGATTGATAAGTTTTTGATTATTTGGAAAGTGCATTGTTGTTTGATTTTCATTCTGTTCAATAAACGTCAGTATTATTCGTTAATTCAACGTGTGAGACTCTGACTGATGGTTCTGTCTCTGTGGAACTAAGTCAGGTTGAAGGTATAATTCAGGTTGCAGTATTTGGCCAGTTCACTGCTAAATTTATTAAAGTCTAATTTTAAATGAACAAACGGCCCTTTTTAAAGGTTCAGCGTGAGATTAATCTCCCCCTGCTCCTATTTCTAATGTTCTTCAATGGCCGGTTCAGTGAGCTAACTCCAGGTTGCAGGGTAGATTTTCATTCCCCCCACCCACACTATGGGGCCATTGTCAATACTGAGGTTGTGTGATGGTGACAGGTTCTGTGCTGAGCAGATTATGAATGCTATACACCATGTATCAGGAACAAGGAAAGATCAGCCGGTAAGTATTTGTGAGCTTGCTGTGTTTGACAACAAGTGTTCATAAAAGCGGTGAAGATAAGATATCTCAAAAACCACAAATTGAGGAATATGTACAACAGGGGAAGGGGAACAGAAAACTGTTTTAAATATGAGAACAGGAGAAGTTAATACAACCCCTAAGCCATGTTCCAGGATGCATGGGGTCCACAGCAGCTCTGTATTACTACAAGAGCGACCAGCTGGTACACAGAAACTTTAATACCCTTAAGTAACACATGCCCATCAATATATGCCTAGACATTCCCAATTGACACACCAAACAGCTTCCAACTGGCTTGTGTGTGATTGTGTGATTCCTGATATTAACCCTGAATGGCCCAAATCTAATATTAAGATTATGTCCCTCAGGAGCAGATCACTCAGTGATCTAATAACATGGGCAACAGATTATCATTGCATCTTAGAACTGCTGCTAGTGCAGCATCCCCTCAGCGCTGGCCCGCCGACAGTGCAGCGCCCTCCCAGTACTGACACGCCGACAAAGCCGCAGTCCCTCACTACTGGCTTTCCGATAATGCGGCACTCCCACTGTACTGCCTCTCCGACAGTGCGGCACTCGCTCAGTACTCATAGTCCGGCAGTGCGGCACGCCCTCATTGCTGACCCTCCGACAGTGCGGAACTCCCTCAGTGCTGACCCTGGAACAGAGTAACACACCCTCAGTACACACCCTCCTACAGAGCGTCACAT
This sequence comes from Cetorhinus maximus, assembly GCF_964194155.1. NCBI lineage: Eukaryota > Metazoa > Chordata > Chondrichthyes > Lamniformes > Cetorhinidae > Cetorhinus > Cetorhinus maximus. The sequence continues at coordinate 121,327 of NW_027596405.1, forward strand.
GCTCAGTACTGGCCCTCCGACAGTGCGGCACTCCCTCAAACCTGAACCTCTGACAGTGCGGCCATCTCTCACAACTATAAAAGCAACCATGCGGGAATTCCTCAGTACTTACACTCTGACAGTTACGAACTCCTTCAGCACTGACCCACAGACAGTGTAGCACTCCCTCAGTATTGAACATCCGAAAGTGCAACACCTACTCCTGACTGACCTCCGACAATGCGACTCTCCATCAGAACTGAACCTCAGGCAGTGCGGCATTCCCTCAGAACTGAACCTCAGACAGTGCGGCATTCCATCAGTGCCTAGCCTCTGACAGTGCAGTGCTCTCTCAAAACTAACCCTGTAAAATTGCTGCATTTCCTCAGTACTGACCTTCTGGGAGGGCATAGCTCCCACAGTACTGGCTATCTGACAGTGCGGAAGTCCCTCAGCACTGAATATCTGACAGGGGGGCACTCCCTCTGTACTGACCCTACGACAATGCGGAACTCGGTCAATATTGCCACTCCAAAACTGCAGCACTCCCTCAGTACTGATCCTCCGACACTGCAGCACACCCTCAGTACAGATCATGCAACAGTGTGGCGCATCCTCAGTTCTGACCCTCAGACAGCTTGGCGCTCCCTCAGTGCTGACCCTCTGACAGTGTGGCACTCCTTCAGTATTGAACCCCCGACAGATCGGCATTCCCTGAGGTCTGAACCTCCGACAGTGCAGCAATCCATTAGTACTGACCTTCTGACAGTATACCAATCCCTCTGTCCTGACACTCCAACAGCGCAGTGCATCATCAGTTCAGACCCTCTAACAGTGCTGCACTGCTTCAGTAATGAACCTCCTACATTCAGCTGTACCTCAGTATTTACCCTCGCAGCGTGCAACACTGCCTGTGTATTCATCCACAGACAATGTGGCACTGCCTCAGCACTGACCCTCCAACAGATCGACACTCCCTCGGGAATAACCCTCCGACAGTGCAGCACTCCTTCAGTCCTGAACCAACAGATAGTGCAGCACTGCCTAAGAATTGACCTTCCGACTGTGTGACTCTCCATCACAGCTCAACCTCCAATAGTGCGACATTCCCTCGCTACTTACTCTCAGACAGTGCGGTACTCCCTCAGAGCTGACCCTCCGACAGCACGAACCTCCAGCAGAACTGACACTCTGAAAGTGCGGCATTCCCTCAGTGGAGACCCCCGGACAGTGTAGTACTCGCTCAGGACTGAAACTCTGACGGTGTGATATTACCTTATTATTGTCCCTCTCATGGTACGGCACGCACTCAATACTGACCCTCGGACAGTGCGCCACTTTCTCAGGACTGACACTCCAAAAGTGCGGCAGCCCCTCAGCACTGACCCTCCGACATTGCAGCCCTCCCTCATTACTGACCCTCTGACAATATGGCACCAGGTCTGTACTGAGCCTCCAACAATTCACTACCACATCAGTACTGAAGCTCCAAAAGTGCTGCAATCCCTCAGTAATGACCCTCCCACACTGCAGCAAATCCTCACTACAGACCATGCATTGTTGTGGCATATCCTCAGTACTGACTCTCTGACAGCTTTGCGCTCCCTCACTACTGACCCTCCAACAGTGCGACATCTCACTCGGAATCCCCCCCATTGTCCAATTGCCTGGTTCCAGTAATCTTCATCAATCCCCATCCACACCAATGGAACCACCTATGTCAATTTTTAATGACGATCCGTGTCCTAGCTTCTTTACAACACTGAACCTGATAGTAAAATGTCCTCTCCTTCTGCCATCCGTCCATTTGAGGATGATACCTCGGTGTCGCCACTTCCTGCCGTGGGGCTTCATGTGGACGAATAGGCCGATTCTCGAGCCGCAGAGCTCGGGCACACGGGGTAGGACGTCCCACCATGTAGTGGGATCGGGAGAGCAGGATTTGCTTCCTTTTCTTCCCGTCCATGTGGCCGCTCTGCCTCATCGTTAAGACATTGAGTCTCAAAGCGAGAAGCAGAATGATGAGCACATTGTCGCCAATTTTGCCAAAGGGCAGCGACCTCCTCCCAGCCATTAACGTCGATGCTGCCACACTTCGATGAGAGTTTCAAAGTTTCCCCCTGGACCGTTGCCCTTTGCACAGTTGAGAAAACAGGACCTGACGGCGAGAGACACGTTTCTACAATCCGGACAATTTCCATTACATTAACATCGACATTGCAAGAGTTTTCTCTGAATGCTCATGCAGCCAGCTTCAAGAAGGACACGAGCGTTTGTTCGACATTCCGCCCAGTGAAGCCAAAAGAGTCATCTCTGATCCTCCGACAGTGCGGCGCTCCCTCTTACTTACCTTCCAATTGTATAGCATTACCTCAATACTGGCCCTCCCACAGTGCAGTATTGACCCTCCAAATCTGCTGAACGCCTTCACTACTGACTCTACAACAGTGCTGCACTCCATAAATAATGCCTTTCTGAGAGTGCGGCAAATCCTCAGTACTGACCGTCAGACAGCTCGGTGCTCCCTCAGCACTGACCCTCTGACAGTGTGGCGTCCCCTTATTCACGTCCCTCCAACAGTGCTGTACTCCAGCAATGCTGACCCTCTGACAGTTCGGCACTCCTTCAGTGCTGACCCTCAGACAGTGCAGTGCTTCCTCTGTACTCACCCGACAACAGTTCGATTCTACCTCAGTACTGAACTTCCGAGAGTACTGCAGTCCCTCAGTACTGACCCCCTGAGAATAGGGCACTCCCTTTGAAAATTGAAGGGTTATAATTTTGTGGTCAATATCTACGGAGTCACTATTTTGTGAGAACTCATTCACACCAGCAGCAAAATTTCGTAGCTGCGGATAAGGTTGTGTTTAATATGTGATCAGAATAAGCAGTTTAGGCAACTAAGCATTGGCAATTCATTCAAAGATGAGGAGAAGCATTTTCTCTCTGAGCTTCGTGGGTCTTTGGACATCTCTTCATCAAAAGGTGGTGGAAGCAGAGTCTTTGAATAATTTTAAGGCTAAGCGAGATAGAGTCTGGATTAACAAGTGGGTGAAAGTTTATCGGGGGGAGGCGGGAATGTGGGGTTGATGATACAATCAGTTCATCCATGATCTTATTGAATGGCGGAGGAAGATCGATGGGCCGAGTGGCCTACTCCTGTTCCGAATTGGTAAATTCGTAGGTATAGCTGTTAATCAATTTCAACAATATATTCTCAATAATTACCTTAAATTATTAATTAATTCAATACATTATGAATTAATATATCTAATTATAAACAAAATTCAACAGCACATTATGTATGATTGGTCTAAATAATAATTAATTGCAAAATGTAGTGTGAAACAGTACACCTGGTTATTAATTAATTTCAACAGATTACTATGAATTGCCGGCTTAAATAGTACTTTCAATAATGAATGGAAAAGTCTAAATATTAATAATAAATTAAACATCTAATTATCAATTAATTTCTAAAATATATTATAAATTTTTGGTCGAATTATTAATCAATTGCAACATAAGGATTTGCATTAAAATCCAATTATTAATTAATCTTATTCCATCTCCAGTAAATCTAATATTGACTTAATATCAGCGTCGCATTGCCGGAGGATGCACATGGAGGGAGTGTCGCACTGTCGGAGGGTAAGAACTGGGGGTGTACCTCACAGTTGGAGGATCATTACTGAGGGAGCGCCGCACAGTCGGAGGGTCATTACTGGGGGTGTGCCGCTCTGTTGGAGGGTCATTATTAAGAGAACGCCGCACTGTTTGAGGGTCAGTACATGGGGTGTGTTGCACTGTCGGAGGTTGTTTAATGATGGAGCACCGCATTGTCGGATGGTCATTATTGAGGGAGTGCCGCACTGTTGGAGAGTCATTACTGAGGGAGCGCCGCACTGTTGGATGTTCAGTATTGGGGTTGTGCCGCACTGTTGGATGGCCAGTACTGAGGGTGTGCTGCATTTTCGGGGGTTCAGTACTGAGGGAGCACCGCGCTGTCAGAGCCTCCGTGCTGAGGCAGAGCCGCACTGTTGGAGGTACATTACTCAGAGAGGCTGCACAGTTGGAGGGTCATTACTGAGGGAGGGCTGTACTGTTGGATGGTCATTACTGAGGGAATACCAAACTGATATAGTGTCTTAAATGAGGGAGTGCCGTAGTGTCGGACGGTCAGTACAGAGGCAGTGTCGCAATGTCGGTGGTCAGTGCTGAGAGAACGCCGCACTGTTGGAGGGTGGGAACTGAGGGAGTGCCGCACTGCTGGACGGTCATTATTTAAGGAGTGCTACACTTAGAGGGTTAGTATTGAGGCTGTGCCGCACTGTTAGAGGGTCATTACTGAGGGTGTGCCGTACTGTTGGCGGGTCATTACTGAGGGAGCGAAGCGCTGCAGGAGGTTCATTACTTGTGGTGTGTCGCACTGTCGGAGGTTCCTTAATGAGGGAGTGCCGCACTGTCGGAAGTTCAGGATGGAAGGAGTGCCCCACTGATGGAGGCTCAGTTCTGAGGAACAGCGCATTGACGGAGGGTCAGTTCTGAGGGAGGACGCTCTTTTGCAAGGTGAGTGCTGAGGGAGCACCGAATTGTCGGAGGGTCCATATGGAGGTAGTGTTGCACTCTCGGAAGGTCACCGCTGAGGGAGTGCCGCATTATCGGAAGGTCAGTTCTGAGGGAGTGATTCACTCTCAGAGGGTCAGAACTGAGGCAGCGATTGCAATATAGAGGAATGATCTGTTTCCCATGTATTGAAATTTCTGTGTGGTCTGCTTCCAAGTGATATAGTCTTAAAATTAGATGTGGGCCATTAAGGATTAATTTCAGGAATCACACAATCACACACAGGCCAGTGGAAACGATTTGTCGTGTCAATTGGAAATGCCAAGAAATACATTGATGTGCCTTATTTACGTGAGGATATTAAAGGTTCTGGGTGCACGCTCGGTCACTGTTGTAATAATACAGATGTGCTTTTGACCCCCTGAATACTGGAACACGGCTAAGGAAGTGCATGACCTTCACCTGTTCTCATATTTAAATCAGTTCTCCGTTCCCTTGCTCCTGTTTGTACATGTTCCTCAATTTGTGGATTCTGAGATATCTTATCTGCACCTCTGTTGTGAACAGTCGCTGTCAAACACAGTAAACTCATAATTATTTACAGGCTGACCTTCCCTGGCTCCTGATACGCGGTGTGCAGCATTCAAATCTGCTCAGCACAGAGCCTGTCTCCATCACACAACATCGGCAATGACAAAGGCCCCATAGTGTGGGTGGAGGAGCTTAAAATCTACCATGGACCCTGGAGTTAGCTCACTGAACAGGCAAGTAAATAACATTAGAAAAAGGAGAAAAAGGACTTTAATTTCACCCAGTACATTTAAAAAGGGCTATTTATTTTGATAAGCTTAGGCATGAATTAATTCAGCAGTGAACCGCGTAATTAATAGATCCTCAATTAACCCTTCAGTTCGACAGAGACAGAACCATCAGGCAGAGTCTCAGACACTGAATTAGCGAATAATACTGAAGTTTATTGAACAGAAGCAAAATCTAGCACTTATGATTCAGCCAAAGACTCATCAAGCAACTTGGTCAATGAAATAAAACTTCTCCAATAGAAAATTAGGGGAGACAAAGTGGAAAATAGATGTGTCAACAAAAGCCTGCAGGACTCACATTTTCAAATTGACTCCCAATCTTTAAGAGAATGACAAACTCAACCACCACAACACCATAACACCCACCCACCTCCCCACCTCGCCACTCCTCCCGCGCTGACAGCTGTTCACCAAAGGACTCTGAACCTTTCTGGAGTCCCCACTGGCAGAAATTCTCCTCTGTCTGCCCCCTGGGCCTAGTGCCACATTCACTATCTTTTATTTGTATTCATTCAGGGGATGTAGGAATTATTGGCTTGAACAGCATTTATTGCCTATGCCTATTTGCCCCATAAGAAGATGGTGGTGAGCGACCTTCTTGAACCGCTGTTGTCCAGGTGGTGTAGGTGGAGCCACAGTCCTGTTAGGAATGAAGTTCCAGAATTTTGACGCAGCGACATTGAAGGATTGGACGAGGAATTTCAATGTCAGTATGATGAGTGGCTTGGAGGGCAACTTCCAGTCGGTGTTATTTCAAATGTGCCTTCTGCCCTTGTCCTTCTAGATGGTAGAGGCCATGGGTCTAGAAGGTGCTGTAAATGGAGCTTCGGTGAGTTTCTGCAGAGCATATTGTAAATGGTATACACTGCTTTGGTTTTGCAGGGAAGGACTGTTTGTGGATTGGGTGCCGATCAAGCGGGGCTGTTTTCTCCTGGATGGTTTCGAGCTTCCTGAGTGTAATGGGAGCTGCAACGCATCCAGCCAAGTGGGGAGTATCGCATCACACTCATGGCTTGTGCCTTACATTTCCTGGACAGGCTTTGGGGAGTCAGGTGGAGAGGTACTCGCTGCAGGATTCCCAGCCTCTGAACTGCCCTTGTCCCCATAGTATTTATCTGGCTAGTGCAGTTCAGTTTCTGGTCAATGGGAATTCCTAGGATATAGATAGTTGTGATTCATTGATGGTAATATCATTGAACACTTATGTGGCATGAATGTACCTTGCCACTTTTCAGCCCAAGCCTCGATACTGTCCAGGCCTCGCTGCATTACGACATGAGCTGCTTCAGTATCTGAGGAGTCACGAATGTTGCTGAACATTGTGCACCATCAGCGAACATCCCACTTCTGACCTTATGATGGAAGGACAGTCATTGATGCAGCAGCTGAAGATGGTTTGGCCGAGGACACTACCCTGAGGAACTCCAGTGGTGATGTCATCTCCACACTGGGGTCCACACTGACGGGAATTCTCCTCTGTCTGACCATCGGCTCAGCGCCACACCCACCATCTCCACTCTGACAGGAACACCCCTCCGACCCCGATGTCCTGAAGTGGTTTCACTTTGCTTGGTGTCCACATCGAGACGTTTCTGTGTTTCACTTACCAGAGGGTTGTAACACCACCTTCGGCCATGTCGTTTCAAATGGCTCAGTGGTCACTCATGCTGCCAGGGCTATCGTCATTAGTTCCAGCTTATTTCTCACGGTGCCTTCAACCCAAGGCAATGGATTCCTTCAAGATTCATTCCCTATTGTTCGTACCATACAACAATCCCATTCGTTAGGCCCAGAAATATAACTCCAGGGCAGTGTTTTCCGGGAGTGTAGGGACCTTTCTCACATCTTCTTTGACAACTTTTTCTTTAATGTTCCAGACTCCGGTCTTCCAAAGGATGAAGGTACACCCTTCAGGACTGACACTCCAAAATTGCGGCATTACCTCAGCACTGAACCTTCAACAGTGCTGTACACCTTCACGACTGACCCTTCAACAGTGCTGCACTCCATAGGTAATGCCTTTCTGACAGTGCGACAAATCCTCAGTACAGGCCTTCAGGCAGCTCGGTGCTCCCTCAGCACTGACCCGCTGCCCATGCGGCTCTCACTTATTACTGTCCCTCCAACAGTGCTGTACTCCAGCAATGCTGATCCTCAGACAGTGCAGTGCTTCCTCTGTACTCACCCTACAACAGTTCGATTCTACCTCAGTACTGACCTTCCGAGAATACTGCAGTCCCTCAGTACTGACCCTCTGAGAATGCGGCACTCCCTCTGATAATTGGAGGATTGTAATTTTGTGGTCAATATCTACGGAGTCACTATTTTGTGAGAACCCATTCACACCAGCAGCAAAATTTCGTAGCTGCGGATAAGGTTGTTTTTAATATGTGATCAGAATATTAAGTTTAAACAACTCAGCATTGGCAATTCATTTAAAGATGAGGAGAAGCATTTTCTCTCTGAGCTTCGTGGGTCTTTGAAGCTCTCTTCATCAAAAGGTGGTGGAAGTAGATTCTTTGAATATTTTTAAGGCTAAGCGAGATAGAGTCTGGATTAACAAGGTGGTGAAAGTTTATCGGCGGGAGGCGGGAATGTGGGGTTGATGTTACGATCAGTTCATCCATGATCTTATTGAATGGCGGAGGAAAATCGATGGGCCGAGTGGCCTACTCCTGTTCCGAATTGGTAAGTTCGTAGGTATAGCTGCTAATCAATTTCAACAATATATTCTCAATAATTACCTTAAATTATTAATTAATTCAATATATTATGAATTAATATATCTAATAATAAACAACATTCAACAGCATATTATGTATGATATGTCTAAATATTAATTAATTGCAAAATGTAATGTGAAACAGTACACCTGGTTATTAATTAATTTCAACAGATTACTATGAATTGTCCGCTTAAATACTACTTTCAATAATGAATGGAAAAGTCTAAATATTAATAATAAATTAAACATCTAATTATCAATTAATTTCTAAAAATATATTATAGATTTTTGGCGAATTATTAATCAATAGCAACAACAGATTTTATATTAAAATCCAATTATTAATTAGTATTCTTCCATCTCTAGTAAATCTAATGTTGACTTAATATCAACGTCGCATTGCCAGAGGATCCATAAAGAGGGAGTGTCGCACTGTCGGAGGGTAAGAACTGGGAGTGTACCTCACTGTTGGAGGATCATTACTGAGGGAGCACCGCACAGTCGGAGGGTCATTCCTGGGGGTGTGCCACTCTTTTGGAGGATCATTATTAAGGGAACGCCGCACTGTTGGATGTTCAGTACTGGGGTTGTGCCGCACTGTTGGATGGTCAGTACTGAGGTGTTGCTGAATTTTCGGGGGTTCAGTACTGAGGGAGCACCGCGCTGTCAGAGCCTCAGTACTGAGGCACAGCCGCACTGTTGGAGGTTCATTACTCAGAGAGGCTGCACTGTTGGATGGTCATTACTGAGGGAATACCACACTGATATAGGGTCTTTAATGAGGGAGTGCCGTACTTTCGGACGGTCAGTAACGAGGGAGTGTCGCAATGTCGGTGATCAGTGCTGAGAGAACGCTGCACTGTTGGAGGGTGAGCACTCAGGGAGTGCCACACTGCTACACGGTCATTACTTAGGGAGTGCCACACTTAGAGGGTCAGTATTGAGGCTGTGCGGCACTTTTGGAGGGTCATTACTGAGGGCATGCCGTACTGTTGGTGGGTCATTACTGAGGGAGTGTCGCGTTGCTGGAGGGTCAGTACTTGTGGTGTGCCGCAATGTCGGAGGTTCATTAATGAGGGAGTGCCGCACTGTCGGAAGGTCGGGATGGAAGAAGTGCCCCACTGACGGAGGGTCAGTTCTGAGGAAAAGCGCATTGACGGAGGATCAGTTCTGAGGGAGGGATGCTCTTTCGGAAGGTGAGTGCGGAGGGAGGACCGAATTGTCGGAGGGTCAGTATGGAGGGAGTGCTGCACTCTCGGAGGGTCACTACTGAGGGAGTGTCGCATTGTCGGAGGATCAGTTCTGAGGGAGTGATGCACTGTCAGAGGGTCAGAACTGAGGCAACAATTGCAATAAAGAGGAATGTTCTGTTTCCCATGTATTGAGATTACTGTGTGGTCTGCTTCCAAGTGATATAGTCTTAATATTAGATGTGGGCCATTAAGGATTAATTTCAGGAATGACACAATCACACACAGGCCAGTGGAAAACTATTTGTGGTGTCAATTGGGAATGTCAAGAAATACATTGATGTGCCTTATTTACGTGAGGATATTTAAGGTTCTGGGTGCAAGCTGGGTCACTGTTGTAATAACACAGATGTGTTATAACCCCATGAATACTGGAACAAGGCTAAGGAAGTGCATGACCTTCAGGTGTTCTCATATTTAAATCAGCTCTCCGTTCCCTTGCTCCTGTTTGTACATGTTCCTCAATTTGTGGTTTCTGAGAGATCTTATCTCCACCTCTGTTATGAGCAGTCGCTGTCAAACACAGTAAACTCATAATTATTTACAGGCTGACCTTTCCTTGCTCCTGATACGCGGTGTGCAGCATTCAAATCTGCTCAGCACAGAGCCTATCTCCATCACACAACATCGGCAATGACAAAGTCCCCATAGTGTGGGTGGGAGGAGCTGAAAATCTACCGTAGCACACTGAACCGGCCATTGAATAATATTAGAAAACGTAGCAAAATGACTTTAATCTCACCCTGTACATTTAAAAAGTGCAGTTTATTTTGATAAGCTTCGGCTAGAATTAATTCAGCAGTGAACGGGGTAATGAATACATCCTCAATTAACCTTTGAGTTCGACAGAGACAGAAGCATCAGGCAGAGTCTCAGACACTGAATTAGCGAATAATACTGACATTCATCGAATAGAAGCAAAATCAAGCACTTATCATTCAGCCAAAGACTCATCAAGCAACTTGTTCACTGAAATAAAACTTCTCCAATAGAAAATTAGGGGAGACCAAGTGGAAAATAGATTTATCAACAAAAGCCTACAGGAGTCACATTTTCAAATTGACTCCCGATCTTTAAGAAGAGGATGACAAACCCAACCACCACAACACCATGCCACCCACCCACCTCCCCACCTCGCCACTCCTCCCACGCTGACAGCTGTTCACCGAAGGGCTCAGAAACTTTCTGGGGTCCCCACTGACAGAAATTCTCCTCTGTCTGCCCCCTAGGCCTCATGCCACGCTCACCATCTTCTATTTGTATTCATTCAGGGGGTGTAGGAATGACTACTGGAACAGAATTTATTGCCTATGCGTATTAGCCCAATCAGATGATTGTGGTGAGCGTCCTTCTTGTACCGCTGTTAACCACGTGGTGTAGGTACAGCCACAGTGCTGTTCCGGATAAAGTTCCAGGATTTTGACCCAGCAACATTGAAGGAGCGGCAAGAAATTTCAATGTCAGGATGATGAGTGGCTTGGAGGGGAACTTCCAGTCTGTTATTTCAAATGTACCTGCTGCCCTTGTCCTTCAAGATTGTAGAGGCCATGGGTTTGGAAGGTGCTGTCAATGGAGCTTTGGTGAGTTTCTGCAGTGCATATTGTAAGTGATATACAGTACTTTGGTGGTGCAGGGCAGGAATGTTTATGGCTGGGGTGCCGATCAAGAGGCGCTGTTTTCTCCTGGACGGTTTCGAGCTTCCTGAGAATTCCTGGAGCTGCAACGCATCCAGCCAAGTGGGGAATATCCCATCACACTCTTGGCTTGTGCCTCTCATTTCCTGGACAGGCTTTGGGGAGTCAGGTGGAGAGTTACTCGCTGCCGGATTCCCAGCCTCTGAACGGCCCTTGTCCCCAAAGTATTTATCTGGCTAGTCCAGTTCAGTTTCTGGTAAGTGGGAAACACCAGGATATAGAGAGTGGGGGATTCATTGATGGTAATGCCATTGAACACTTATGTGGCATGAATGTAACTTGCGACTTTTCAACCCAAGCCTGGATATTGTCCAGGCCTCGCTGCATTACGACATGAGCTGCTTCAGTTTCTGAGGAGTCACGAATGTTGCTGAATATTGTGCACCAATAGCGAACATCCCCACTTCTGACCTTATGATGGAAGGGAGGCCATTGATGCAGCAGCTGAAGATGGTTGGGCCGAGGACACTACCCTGAGGAACTCCAGCGGTGATGTCATCTCCACCCTGGGGTCCACACTGACGGGAAAACTCCACTGTCTTATATTCGGCTCAGCGCCACACCCACCATCTCCACTCTGACAGGAACCCGCCTCTGACCCCGAGGTTCTGAAACGTTTTCCCTTTTCTTGGTGTCCAAATCGAGACGTTTCTGTGTTTCACACTCCAGAGGGTTGTAACGCCACCTTCAGCCATGTCGTTCCAAATGGCTCAGTGGTCACTCATGCTGCCAGGGCTATCGTCATTAGTTCCAGTTTAATTATCACGTTGTCTTCAAGCCAAGGCAATCGATTGCTTCAAGATGCATTCCCTATTTTTCTTACCGTACGACTATCCCATACGTTAGGCCCAGAAATATAAGTCCAGGGCACTTTTTTCCGTGAGTGTAGGGTCCTTTCTCACATCTTCTGTGACAACATTTTCTTTAATGTTCCAGACTCCGGTCTTCCAAAGGATGAAGGTACACCCTCAAGACTGACACTCCAAAATTGCAGCATTACCTCAGTACTGACCTTCCAACAGTGCAGTACACCATCAGTACTGAATCTTCAACAGTGCTGTACGCCTTCACTACTGACGCTTCAACAGTGCTGTACTCCATAAGTAAGGCCTTTCTGACAGTGCGGCAAATCCTCAGTTCTGACCCTCAGACTGCTCGACTCTCCCTCAGCACTGACCTGCTGACGATGCGTCTCTCCATTTTTACTGTCCCTCCAACAGTGCTGTACTCCAGCAATGCTGACCCTCTGACAGAGTGGTGCTCCATCAGTGCTGACCCTCAGGCAGTGCAGTGCTCCATCTGTACTGACCCTCCAACAGTTCGATTCTACCTCAGTACTGACCTTCCGAGAGTGCTGCAGTCCCTCAGTACTGACCATCTGAGGATGCGACACTCCCTCTGATAATTGGAGGGTTATAATTTTGTGGTCAATATCTACGCAGTCACTATTGAGTGAGAGCCCATTCATACCAGCAGCAAAATTTCGTAGCTGCGGACAAGGTTGTGTTTAATATGTGATCAGAATAAGCAGTTTAAACTACTCAATACTAACAATTCATACAAAGATGAGGGATAGCATTTTCTCTCAGAGCTTCGTGGGTTTTTGGACCTCTCTTCCTCAAGAAGTGGTGGAAGCAGTGTATTTGATTATTGTTATGGCCAAGTGAGATTTTTTCTCGATTAACAAGGGGATGAAACGTTATCGGGGGGAGGCGGGAATGTGGGGTAGTGGTTACAATCAGATCAGCCATGATCTTATTGAATGGCGGAGGAGGATCGAGGGGCCGAGTGGCCTAATCCTGTTCCGAATTGGTAAGTTCATTGGTATAGCTATTAATCGAATCCAACAATATGTTCTCAATAATTACCTTATATTATTAATTAATTACAATATATTGTGAGTTAATACATCTTATTATTAACTAAATTCATCAGCATATTTTGTATGATTGGTCTAAATATTAATTAATTGCAGCATGTAGTGGGAAACAGTACAGTTGAAGATTAATTAATATCAACAGAATATTATGAATTGTCCGCCTAATTATTACTTTCAATTATGAATGGAAAAGTCCAAATATTAATAGTAAATTAAACATTTAATTATCAATTAATTTCTAAAAATATATTACAAAATATTGTTCGAATTAATAATCAATTGCAAAAATAGATTATGCATTAAAATCCAATTATTAATTAATCTTCTTCCATCTCTAGTAATCTAATATTGACTTAATATCAGCACCGCATTGCCAGAGGCTCCATACGGAGGGAGTATCGCACTGTCGGAGCGTAGATACTGGTGATGTTCCGCATTGTTGGAGGGCCAGTACTGAGGGAGTGCCGCACCATTGGATGTTGGAGGGTAATTACTAAGGGAGCACCGCACTGTCTAAGGGTCAGCACTGGGGGTGTGCGACACTGCCGGAGGGTCATTACTAATGGAATGCCACATTGTCGAATGATCATTAGTGAGGGAGTGCCGGACTGTTGGACGTTCTTTACTGAGGGAGCGCCGCACTTTTGGAGGGTCAGTACTGGGGGTGTGCCACACCGTCGGATCGTCATTACTGATGGAGTGCCGCAATGTTGGATGGTCATTACTGAGGGAGAGCCGCACTGTTGGATGGTCAGCATTGGAGTTGTGCCGCACTGTTGGATTGTCAAAACTGTGGGTGTTCCGAATTGTTGGAGGGGCATTACTGAGGTAGTGCCATACTGTCTGACGGTCAGTACAGAGGGAATGCCGCACAGATGGAGTGTCATTAATGAGGGTGTGCCGTACTGTCGGAGGGTGAGTACTGAGGGAGTTTCGCACTGTCGGGGGTCACTGCTGCGGGAACGCCGCACTGTCGGAGTGTCAGTACGGAGGTAACGCTGCACAGTTGGAGGGTGAGTACTGAGAGAGTGCCGCACAGCTGGGGGGTCATTATTGTGGGAGTGTCACATTTAGAGGTTCAATATTGAGGTTGAGCCTCAATGTTGGAGGGTCCTTACTGAAGGAGTGCCGTACTTTTGGAGGGTCATTACGGAGGGAGTGCCGAGCTGTTTGAGGATCAGTACTTTTGGTGTGCCGCACTGTCGGATCTTCATTAATCAGGGAATGCCACACTGTCGGAAGTTCAGGACGGAAGGAGTGCCACACTGCCGGAGACTCCGTTCTGAGGGAGCAGCGCATTGTCGGAGGGGCAGTTCTGAGGGAGGGACGCTCTGTTGGAGGTTGAGCTCTGAGAGGGCACCGAATTGTCGGAGGGTCGGTACGAAGGGACCACCGAACTCTCGGAGGATCAGTACTGAGGGTTTGCCGGATTATCGAAGAGTCAGTTCTGAGGGAGTGATGCAATGTCAGAGGGTCAGTACTGAGGCAGCGCTTGGAATGTATATCAATGATCTTCTTCCCATGTATTGAGATGATTGTGTGCTCTGCCTCCGAGTGATATAGTCTTAAAATTGGATTTGGGACAATAAGGAGTAATGTCAGGAATCACACAATCACACACGGGCCAGTGGAAAGCCATTTAGTGTGTCAATTGGGAATGTCAAGAAATACATTCATGTGCCTTATTTACGTTAGGATATTTAAGGTTCTGGGTGCAATCTGGTTCACTGCTGTAATAATACAGATGTGCTATAGACCCCATGAATACTGCAACAAGGCTAAAGGAGTGTCTTACCTTCACCTGTTCTCATATTTAAATCAGCTCTCTGTTCCCCTTGCTCCTGTTTGTACGTGTTCCTCAATTTGTGGTTTCTGAGAGATCTTATCTCCACCTCTGTTGTGAGCGGTCGCTGTGAAACACAGTAAACTCACAAATATTTATAGGATGACCTTGGCTTGTACCTGATACACGGTGTGCAGCATTCAAATCTGCTCAGCACAGAGCCAGTCTCCATCACACAACCTCAGCATTGACAAAGGTCCCATAGTGTGGGTGGGAGGAGCTGAAAATCTACCCTGCTCCCTGGAGTTAGCTCATTGAATCGGCCATTGAAGAAGATTAGAAATAGGAGCAAAAGGACTTTAAAGTCACATTGTACATTTAAAAAGTACTGTTTGTTTTGATAAGTTTAGGCTTGAATTAATTCAGCGGTGAACCCGGTAATCAACAGATCCTCAATTAACCCTTCAAACTGACTTAGTTCGACAGAGACAGAACAATCAGGCAGAGTCTCAGACATTGAATTAGCGAATAATACTGACGTTTATTGAACAGAAGCAAAATCAAGCACTTATCGTACAGCCAAAGACTCATCAAGCAATTTGTTCAATGAAATGAGACTTCTCCAATAGAAAATTAGGGGAGACAAAGTGCAAAATATACGTGTCAACAAACCCTACAGGAGTCGCACTTTCAAATTGACTCCCAATCTTTAAGAAGAGGATGAGAAACTCAACCAACACAACACAGATACCACCCACCCACCTCCCCACCACTCCCCCTGCGGTGGCTGCTGTTCACCGAAGGACTCTGAACCTTTCTGGGGTCTCCATTGACAGAAATTCTCCTCTGTCTGCCCCCTGGGCCTAGTTCCACACTCACCATCTGTTAGTTGTATTCATTCAGGGGATGTAGGATTCGCTGGTTGGAACAGTATTTATTGCCCATGCCTATTTGTCCCATGAGAAGATGGTGGTGAGCGTCCTTCTTTAACCGCTGTTGTCCTGGTGGTGTAGGTACAGCCACAGTGCTGTTAGGGATAAATTTCTAGGATTTTGACCAAGCGATATTGAAGGAGTAGACGAGAAATTTCAATGTCAGGATGATGAGTGGCTTGGAAGGGAAATTCCAGTTGGTGTTATTCCCAATGTGTCTCCTGCCCTCGTCCTTCTAGATCGTGCAGGCCATGGGTTTGGAAGGTGCTGTCAAATGAACTTTTGTGATTTTCTGCAGTGCATATTTTAGATGGTAAACACTGCTTCGGTGTGGCAGGGAGTGAATATTTTTGGATGGGGTGCCGATCAAGTGGGGCTGTTTTCTCCTGGACGGTATCGAGCTTCCTGAGTGTTGTGGGAGCTGCAACGCATCCAGCCAAGTGAGTCTCTTCCCACTGCACTCTTTCTCTCTGCCTAATAATTCATGGGCAGGTTTTGGGGAGTCAGGTGGAGTGTTACTCGCAGCAGGATTCCAAGCCCCTGAGCTGCCCTTGTCGCCAAAGTATTTATCTGGCTAGTCCAGTTCAGTTTTTTGTCAATGGGAAACCACAGATTATAGATAGTGGGGGATTCATTGATGGTAATGCCATTGAACACTTCCGTGGCGTGAATGTAACGTGCCACTTTTCAGCCCAAGCCTTGATATTGTCTAGGCCTAGTTGCATTATGGCATGAGCTGCTTCAGTGTCTGAGGAGTCACGAATGGTGCTGAAAATTGTGCAAGCATCAGCAAACATCCCCACTTCTGACATTATGATGGAAGGTAGATCATTGAGGGAACAACTGAAGGTGGTTGGGCTGAGGATACTAACATGAGGAACTCTGGCGATGATGTCATCTCCACCCTGGGGTCCACGCTGATGGGAATTTTCCTCTCTCTGACCTTCGGCTCAGCACCACACCCACCATCTCCGTCCTGACAGAAATGCTCCTTTCTGACCCCGAGGGTCTGAAATGGTTACCCTTTGTTTCGTGTCCACATGGAGGCGTTTGTGTGTTTCACACCACAGAGGGTTGTAACCTTCGGCCATGAAGTTCCAAATCGCTCAGTGGTCACTCATGTTGCCAGGGCCTAACGTCATTGGTTCCAGCTTATTGCTAATTTTGCCTTCAACTCAAGGCAATGGATTGCTTCAAGATTCATTCCCTATTTTTCTTACCTTACGACAATCCCATTCGTTTGGCCCAGAAATATAAGCCCAGGACAGTGTTTTCCGGGAGTGTAGGTTCCTTCCTCACATCTTCTGTGGCCACATTTTCTTTAATGTTCCAGACTCCCGTCTTCCAAAGGGTGAAGGTAGATGCGTCGGAAGCTGTTCAGAGAATGTTCAGCAGGATAATACGAGGAACGGGCGGGTCAACTTATGGTGAAGGGTCGGACTGGCGAGGCTTGTATTCGATGGAGCTTAGAAGAGAAAGAGGCGACTTGATCTACTTGAGATTCTGAGAACTTCAAGATTCTGAGCGGGCCTTGACAGGGAGGGTGTGTGGGGGGATGTTCCCCTTTGTGGGAGAATCTCCAAAGATGGGGGGTCACGGTGTTAAAATGAGGGGTCGCCCATTTCAGACAGAGATGAAGAGATATGTTTTCTCTCAGGCGGCCGTAAATCTTTGGGGCTCTCTTCCTCAAAAGGCGGTGGAAGAAGAGTCTTTGAATATTTTTATAAACGAGCGAGAGAGATTCTCTGTGAACAAGGGGGTGAGAGGATATCGGCCGGTGAGTGTGTGCGGGGGGGTGGGGTCTGGTGTTAGGGGCGGGAATGTAGAGTTGAGGTCACAATCAGGTGAAGCGTGATCTTATTGAACGGGGGATCAGGCTGGAGGGGGCGAGTTGCCCACTCCTGCTCCAAATTCGCAATTTCGTATGTAATCCTAGCAGAGGAACATTAATGTTAAAATACAGGATTCTGACTTTTATCGGCTATTTGATGTGTGATGACTTATCCCTCAGGTCCAGGGTAATTCAGGTACTATCTTCTAATACAGTTGCTCGTCAGTGAGGAGTTAGTATGGAGTGAGCTTGTTGAGAAAGGTTTGCAACTTAGCATGGCTTCTCTCTACTCAAGTTAGTAACAAGAAGTCCAAGTGTAGCAAGCCCACTAAATCCCACTAAAATTCAACGAAACTCCCTTCCCCGTGAACCTGCTCTGCTGTCGGATGAGAGAGATGGTGACAGAGCGTGGCTGTCATTGGTCGACCGATCCCGAGGCTCAGGAGAATGTTCTGGGGACAGGGGTTCAATTCACATCATGGAAGTTCCATTTAATTCATGAACCGGGAATTCTCATCTATTTGTTTCTGTGATATGAGAGTGGGGACCGGGGCTGCCAAGAGGAAGAGTGGGGCGAGGTTGCGGCTCAGTGGAGGTATGCCAAAGTAGTGGTACGGGGAGAGCGGGGATAGGAGGTGAGATTGCGAGCTGGGAGTGCCCAGGGCCGGGGCGAGAGCGGTGTTGAATGTTGGAGAGTGGGGCCCGCAGGGATACTGGGTTCAGTGGAAGAGTAATGCAGGGACGTGCCTGTTAGTGTGAGAGAGAGTGAGTGCGAGAGCGAGGGAGTTAGTGCTCTTCTATTCTTCCTGACAAAGTGGATAATGTTACGTTCCTCCACATTATACTCGACCTGCCAGCATGTTGCCTGCTGACTCAAACTGACGATATCTCTTTCCAATTCTTTGTGTCTTCCTCCCAGCTTTACTGTGATGCTGATAAGCTGGGTAGAGATATTTCCACCAGCAGTGACACCGCCGGATTCACTGGATGGTCTATCGAACAAAGGCTGCTGTCCTTCTTAAAGCTAGCTGCACGAGAACTCAGACAAAACTCTCGCAATGGCGACTTCAATGGACTGGACACAGTGTCCGGATGGCGGAAACGTGTCCCTCGCCGCCAGGTCCTGGTTTCTCAACTCTCCAATGGCCAACGGTCCAGGGGACACTAGGAAACTCGCCCTGACGTGTAGCAGCATCGACGTTAATGACTGGGAGGAGCTCGCTTTCAAATGGTCAAAATGGCGACATGGTATCCATCATTCAGCAACATGCTTTCAGTCTCCATGTCTTAATGATGGGGCAGATCGGCTGTAGAGAAGGGAAGGAAAGGAAGGAAATCCTGCTCTCCGGACCGCTACCTGGTGGGACTTCCTGCCCATTGTCTTCGATGGAGATTCGGCCTGTTCATCCACATGAAGACCCACGTCTGGAAGTGGCCATCATCCTCGAGTAATCATCCTCAAATCGAGGGACAGGCGAAGATGAGGATAATTTACTATCCATCTTGGTGTGACCAATCATAGAAAGAGGACACTACGTCCCCTCATTCAGACATTGATGTTTATTGAAAACTTGGTGAGAATAGGGAATGATAAGATTATTGGAGAACAGGTGATGGCCAATGGGAGGGTTTGGGAGTGTGATGGAAAATCCGTACGTCACAGGGTTACTAATCCAGAGAGTGTGACTTCAAATTTCAACACTGGGGTTTGAGACTTTGAGTTTAAATTAAGTCTGTATACAAACAGCCTGGATCAGTAAATGCCGCTGACACTTTGTGAATGTTGAAGGGATTTATACAGTGAATGTTGTCTGTTTAAAACTGTTACTATTAAAATTCCAACCCGCAACTCGCCAATGCTCTTAGACAGCACCTTCCATGTCGACAACCTCTACCATCTAGAACAAAGGCAGCAGATAGATGGGAGCACCACAGCCTGGAAGGACACCTCCAAGCCACACACCGTCCTGAATTTGAAATATATCGGCCGTTCCTTCACTGTCGCTGGGTCAAAATAGTGGAACTCCCTCCCTAACAGCACTGTGGGTGTACCTACACCACAAGCACAGCAGCGATTCAAAAAGGCACCTCACCACCACCTTCTCAATGGGCAATTAGGGATGGGCAATAAATTCTGTCCTGGCCAGTAATGCCCACATCCCAAAAAGGAATGAAAATATTTACCCGGACCATTGCACAATGTTGACCTTTAAATGCTTGAGTCCTGGTGCCAATTTAAATCCCCCTACACACTTCCTGATGGGCAACTGGAGGCAGGTTATGATGTAAGGGGGAAAAAAAACTGTTCCAAATATCAGGTGAGATGTTTCCTTGTTTTGTTATCGCAGCTTATTTCATTAATAATCTTTAATTTGCACAAATGTTACCACAATGTAACTCATTGACAAATGATAACGTATCAGCCAAGCAGCGCTGCCAATGGTCAGATGTGAAACCCATGTGATGGGCGGCGTTGGATATATTGTCACGGAGACTGATGCCACTCACAACAGATTGGACCGGAAAGTGAGGAGGCAGCAAATCAACGGGACCCCCACTGCATCGCGCACTGTGACATCTTATCTGGAGACGCTGGTAAGCATTCGGCTATGATGTGGCCAGTATAACAAGGTCAGGAATTTGTCATTTTCTAGGTATTGTTTCGATGGGGCGTGTGCTGCTTGTCCTGTCCCTACCGGGCTCAGTAATGGAACGGTGTTCCAATATTAGCACGGTGCCTACACAACGGGGCTGGAGGAGGAGCCAGAGAATAGAGCAGGAACGTCAGGAATACATCGAGTTTATATTTTTGAGGGGTTGAACAAGGATAGAGGGAAGGATTGAACTAAAGCTATGGGTGTTTGTTAGGAAAATTTAAGGAAGTGGAATTCACCTCTGTCGGTGGGGGTGACAGTGAGTGAGGCAGCGTCAGCTCACTCTGTGTGTTTGGGTCGCAGTGAGTGTACATTTCACCCATTATAACTCGATATTCTCACTATTCCACTGTCCAACTCTGTAATTACAATTCCCTCCCTTTCCCTTTTCTATTAACTCTCCACAATGCTAATTCTGTGTTTTCCTTCCCAGACTATCCCCCGGTGAGATGGCGATTCTGCTGCTGATTCTCGGTTGCCTGAGTAAGTTAATTACAATGTAATCAAACTCCACCATATTCATTTAAAACAATTATGGAGAGAATCCTTATTTGTAATGTTGTTGAGGGTGATTTAATTGCTGTACCTGGGACACAAGAGCAGATGCCATTGTAAGCAGTGGACATGGAATATAAAATTAAAAATGACTGATTGTTCACAAAATGCAAAACAGTGTGTCAAAATAGCCTTGAATGTTGTCTCATATGAGAACATACCGTCTGCAATCAAAAAGGTTAAAGCAGGGATCTTTCTAATCGGTGACAAATCACAAGGGATGGATGTCCAAATCGACTTGGGGATCCTTTGTACAGATTATTGCATGTCTTCAACAGGTTCACAAAATAATCCAAAAGCCTAATTGAATGCTGACCTGTTTATCTGTCATAATGGACGACAAGTTTGGAGACATCATGTCTCAGATTCATAAAGCCCTGGTCAGGACACACACAGAATGTGTGTGAGCAGTTATGTGCATCACACCAGAGGAAGGATTGGTTGACCTCGGAGTGAGTGTCGTGTAGATTTACGAGGACGAAACCAAAATTCGAAGGTTTAAATTATGAGGAGATTTTAGACAACCTAAGGTTGTTGTCCCTTTTTAAAAGTGGGGGGAGAAGGGGGAGTTGCTGTCTTGATCAAACTTTTCAAGCTTTTCTGCGGGAGGGATCAGTTGGACAGAATCTATTTCCGAGAGTTGGGAAGTGGGGAATGAGGGGGCGTGATCTAGGGATTAGAGTCAAAGTTACTTTAGTCAAATTAACAAACACTTTTACAAATAAAGTTTGTAAAAGATTGATTTTTTTTTCTGTAAAATACAGCGGATGGTTAACTTCGAAATCTGGGATTGCTATATATTTTCCACACTCTATCAAATGTTTAACATCCATCACAGTCACACTGCCCCCTCTCTTCCTCACATATCCACACTCTCTCCCTCTCTCTCTGTCACACAGAGTCAAAAACTCTCCCCCTCTCTCACACACAGTCACATTCTACCCCCCTTTCTCTCTCACATATTGACACTCTTCCCCCACTCTTTCTCTCACACAGTCACACTCTCCCCCTCTCTCTCTCACGTACTGACACTCTCCCCCCTCTATCACACACAGTCACATTCTACCCACCTCTCTCTCTCATAATGACGCTCTCCCCCTCTCTCACACACAGTCACATTCTCCCCCTCCCCCTCTCTCTCTCTCACATAATGACACTCTCCCCCTCTCTCACACACAGTCACATTCTCCCCCTCCCCCCTCTCTCTCTCTCACATACTGACACTCTTCCCCCAATTTTTATCTCACACAGTCACACTCTCCCCCTCTCTCTCACAAAGTCACACTCCCCCCTTTCTCTCCCTCACATACCCAAACCCTCTCCCTCTCTCTCTGCCATACACAGTCAGACACTCTCCCTCTCACATACTGGCACTCTCCCCCCTCTATCTCTCACACACAATCACACTCTCTCCCTCTCAATCTCACACGCTCAGAGACTCACTCCTCACTCTCACATATCACACTCTCCCCTTCTCTCCCTCCCTCACAGTCTGCCAGTCCCTCTCACACAGTCTCCCCTTCTCTCTGCCAAACACACTCTGACTCTCCCACTTATCTTTCCCTCACCCACACTCTCTTCTTGCTTTCTTGTGCACATTCTCCCCCCTTGCTCACTGATGTTCGTTCCCCTCTGTTTCACAATCTCCTCTCCCTTTCTCACTTTCACCCTATCCCCTCGCTCTTTAACACTCACTCTCGCTCTCTGTCTCTTTCTCTCTCTCTCTCTCTCTCACAATCACAATGTCCCGTCTCTTTCACTCACACTCTGCATCTCACTCACATTCTTACACTCCCACCTCACTCGTTCTAGCACTTTCTCACATATGCACACTCCCCCTCTTTCACACTCTCACCTCTCTGTCACACTCACTCTCTCCATGTTTTTCTCAAATATTCACACTAACCTTACAATCACCCATCTTTCTCACAATCAAACTCTGACCCCACCCTCACGCAATCTCCTTCTCTCTCTCACACTGACACTTTCACTCTCCTTCCTATCTCACATGTAAACTCTCTCTCTCCCTCCATTTTTTACTCACAATAACCCCCCCACCCCACCCCCCCATCAAATTCATAGCCTCCCCTCTCTCCCCATGAAATTCAGACTCTTCCCGGCTTTCTGTTTCGACCTCTTTCTCTCTCTCTCTCTTTCTTTCTGTTTGTCTGACTCTCATACACACCTTCACACTCTACTGTCTCTACCACACTCACAAACCCTCCCTCTGTCACACTCAAACTATTTCCTCTCTCTCCTACACACTTCCTCACGCCTTTCTATCGCAATCAAACTCTCCCCTCTTTCTCTTGAACACTCTCACCCCTTTTCATCAAATTCACAGTCTCCCTCTCTCTCATTCACAATTTCTCTCTCTCTCTTACTCAGAGCCTTCCTCTCTCTAGCTCACTCACAGTCTTCCTCTCTATCACACATACACAGTCTCCCTCTCACTCAGTCGCTGTCTCACTCTCGCTCTCATTTACAGTCACTTTCTCACTCTCTCACTCAGTCTCTCTCTCTCGCTCACATCCCCCGCCCCCTCAAATTCCGTCTCAATCTCTCTCACGCATTCAGTCTACCTCTCTCTATCACATTCACAATTTCCCTCTTTCTTATTCAAAGTCTCTCTCTCTCTTTCTCACATTCAGTATCCATCTGTCTCTGTCACATTTAATTTCCCTCTCTCTCTCACATTCGCGGTTTCCCTCTCTCTGACATTAAGATTCTCACTCTCTCTCCAAAACTTTCACAGTCTCTCCCTCCCTCTCACTAACAGTCTCATTATCTCTGTCCCTCACTCACAGTCTCTCTCTTTCACTCACTCAAAGTCACCCGCTCTCTCTCTCTCACTTACAGTCTCCATCTCTGGCATTCACAATCTCCTTCATTCACTCAATCACCCACTTTCTCTCCGTCACAGGCGACTTTTCTCTCATTCAGTCTCCCTTTCTGTCTCTCGCAGTCAAAGTCTCCATCTCCCTCTCTCACATTCTCCTTCACTCTCACTGCCCCCATCTCTCTCGCTCTGACTCAGTCCTCCTCTCCCTCTCACATCCATATTCTCCCTCCTTCTCCCTCACATTCACAGTCTTCCTCTCTCACTGTCTCCATATATTTCTCTCTCACACAGTCTCACCCTCACACTGTCTCCATCTTTCTCTCACTAACAGTCTCCCTCCCTCCCCTTCACCTTCTCCCTCTCTCACTCATTTTCTAACACTCAGTCTTTCTCCCTCTCCCTCTATCTTACATTCACAATCTCTCCCTCTCTCTCACATTCACATGTTCCCTCTCTCTCAATCAGTATCCCTCTCTCTCTATCTGATTTAAATTACCCCTCTTTCTCATTCTCCACTCTGTCACATCCACAGTCTCCCTAAATCACACTTACTCACTTCCAGTCACCCTCTCTCTCTCTCTCTCACATTCACTGTCTCAACCTTTCCCTCACACAGCCTCTCCCTCTCTCGCTGTCTCCAACTCTCTCTCAATCAGTCTCTCTCTCTCTCTCTCTCACATTCACAGTCACCCTGACTCTCTCACATTCACATTCTCCCTCTCTCACTCACTCACTCACATTCTCCGTCTCTCTCTTTCTCTCTCAGTCTCGAACACACAGTCGTCCTCTCACGCTTTCTCCCCCTTTCTCACACATTTACATTCTACCTCTATAACTCAAACACAGTCTCCCACTCTCTCTGACTCACAGTCCCCTCTGTCTCACATTCACTGTCCCCATCTCTCTCACATTCACCGTCTCCCTTTCTCTCTCTCACACTCACATTATCGCTAGCTCTCTCTCCTTCACATTCTCCCTCTCTCTCCCATTGAACAACGGTATCTTCTCTCTCAGTATCCCTCTCTCTTTCACTCACAGTCTCTCTCTCTCTCACATTCATCCTCTCTCCCTCACGTTCAGTCTCCCTCTCTCTCTGACATTCTCGATCTATCTCACTCTTATTTGCATTCTACCTCTCTCTCTCACTCACTGCTTCCCTTCCTCTGACTTTCACCATCTCCTTCGCTCTCTCACATTCACTTGCTCACTCTCCTCTCTCTCTCAAATTTAGTGTTTCCCTCTCTCTCTCACACTCAGACTTCCTCCCTTTATCTCATTCAGCCTCCCTCTGCCTCTCTCACTAACATTCGCCCTCTGCCTATCTAACTCACAGGTTCCCTCACCCTCACTTACAATTTCCTCTCTCTCTCTCATTCACAGTCTCCCTGCCGCTATCACATTCACATTCTCCCTCTCTCGCTCACTCCCTCACATTCTCCCTCTCTCTCACTCGCAGTCTCCCTCTCTCTCTTTCTCACTCTCGCACACACAGTCTTCCTCTCTCATGCTGTCGCCCTCTCTCTCAACAATTTACATTCTCCCTATATCTCTCAGATTCTGTCTCCCTCTTTCACTCACATTATCCCTCCCTCTCACAAATTCACACGCTCCCCCTCGCTCTCAAATTCACATACTCTCTCTTTCACTCACTCACTGTCTCCCTCTCTCTCGCACTCATTCACTGCACCCATCTCTCCCTCCTCACTCGCAGTCTGCCTCTATTTCACATTCACAGGCACCGTCTCTCTCTCACCTTCTCTCTCTCTCTCTCTCTCTTACTGACACACAATCTCCCACTCTCTCTTACTCACAGTCTCCCTCTGTCTCATATTCACGGTCCCCATCTCTCTCACATTCACCGTCTCCCTGTCTCTGTCACTCTCTCATTCTCCCTAGCTCTCTCTCCTTAACATTGTCCATCTCACTCCCACTGACTCACAGTCTCTCTCTCTCAGATTAACATTCACCATCTCTCCCTCACATTCAGTCTCCCTCTCTCTCTCACATTCTCTATCTATCTCACTCTCATTCGCATTCTACCTCTCTCTCTCACTCACTGCCTCCCTTCCTCTGACACTCACCATCTCCCTTGCTCTCTCACATTCACATTCTCACTCTCTCTCTCACACACACATGTAGATTCTCTCTCTCTCTCACACACATACAGAGTCTCCCTCTGTCTATCTCACTCAGTCTTCCTCTCTTTATCTCACTAAGCCACCCTCTGCCTCTGTCACTCACATTCGCCCTCTGCCTCTCTAACTCACAGGTTCCCTCTCGCTGACTTACACTTTCCCCTCTGTCTCACATTGATAGTCTCCCTCTCTCTCTCACATTCACACCTTCACTCTCCCATTCCCATTCAGAGTCTCCCTCTCTCCTTCACCTTCTAAGTCTCTCTCTCTCTCTCTCGCTCAGACTCCTTATATCTCCCTCACATTAACAGTCTCCCTCTACCTTTATCACATTCACAATCTCCCTCTCTTACTCACTCACAGTCTCCCTCTTTCTCATATACACAGTCTCCCTCTCGCTCACACATTCACAGTCTCCCTCTCTCCGTCACATTCACATTATCTGTCTCACTCACTTACTGTCTCCCTCTCCTCACTTGCAGTCTCCCTCACTGTCAGATTCAATGGCTCCTTCTCTCTCTGACATTAAAAACCTCCCTCCCTTACATTCACCTTCATTTTCACTCTCACTCACTCTCTCCCTCTGTCTCTCACTCACAGTCTCACTCTCCCTCTCTCGCACTCACAGTCTGCCTCTCTCACACTTTCAGTCCCCAACTGTCTCTCTCTCACAATCACGGTCTCCCTCTCTCTCACATTCACATTCTCCCTCTCTCCCTCACATTCATAGCCCCCCCTCTCTCTCTGACATTCTACATCTATCTCACTCACATTCACAGTCTATTTCCCTCCCTCTCTCTCTCATTTTCTCACTCTCACTCCGTCTCCATCTCCCTCTCTCACACCTTCCGTGTCTCCCTCTTTCTTTCTCACATTCAGTGTCTCCCTCTCTCTATCTCACTCAGCCTCTCGCCCTCCCTCACATTCACATTCTCTATCTCTCTCACTCACTCACTATCTTCCTCTCTCTCACTCACAGTTTCCCTCTCTCTCACACTAAGTCTTCCCCTCTTTCAAACTCAACGTCTTCCTCTCTCACTTCCAGTCCCCATCGCTCTCTCACATTCAGAGTCTCCCTCTCTCTCTCGCACTCACATTCTCAAACTCTTTCACATTCACGTTACCCCTCTCTCTCCCACTGATTCATTTTCCTCCCCCACACAGTCTCCCTCTCTCATGCACTCACAGTCTCTCTCGCACATATTCAGAGTCTCCCCTTCTCTCTCTCAATCACGTTCTCCCTCACATTCACAGTCTCTCTCTCTCTGACATTCTCCATCGATCTCACTCACATTCACAGTCTAGCTCGCTCTCACACACAATCACAGCCTCCCTCCCTCTCACAAACAACGTCTCCATCCCACTGACTCATCCTCTCCCTCTCTCGCACGTTCAGACTCCCCCTCTCTCTCTTTTGCACTCACGTTCTCCGTCTCTCTCACATTCATGTCATCCCTCGGTCTCTAACTGAGTCAGTCTCCTCTCCCTCAAAATCTCACTCTCTCATTCACTCACAGCCTCTTTCGCTCATATTCAGAGTCTCCCTCTAACTATGACATTCTCCATCTATCTCACTCACATTCACAATCTAGCTCTCTCCTTCTCTCACTCAAAGCCTCTCTCCCTCTCACATACAACGTCCCCCTCTCACACTCATTATCCCCATCCCACTCAGTCATCCTCTACCTCTCTCTCACATTCAGAGTCTCCATCTATCCCAATCACATTCAGAGTATCACTCTCTCTCTCACATTCATTCTCACTCTTTCCCCCACATTCAGACTGCCGCTCTCTCTCTCAGGTTAACAGTCTCCCTTTCTCACTGACTCAGTCTCCATCTCTGTCACATTCACATGCTCCATTTCTCTCTCACGTTAACAATCTCTACCTCTCTCACTCACTCATTCTCCCTCTCTCTCTCACTAAGCCTCTCTCTCACTCACAGTCTCCCTCTCTCAAATTCACATGCTCCATCACTCTCACTAACAATCTCTGTCTTTCTCGCTCACACTCTGTCTCTCCTCTCTCGCATTCAGTCTCCCTCTCTCTCACATTCACATAATTTAACTCACATTCTCAGGGTCCCTCTCTCCCTCACCCACAGTCTCCCTCTGCCTCTCAAACATTCGCAGCCTCCCACTCTCTCTCACATCGACAGTTGTCCACTGTCTTTCTCACATTCGCATTCTCCCTCTCTTTCACTCAGTCTCCTTCTGTCTCACATTCACAGCCTGCCTCTATCTCTCTCACGTTCACAATGCCCCTCTCTCTTCCTCATTCACAGTCTCCATCTCTCCCTCACATTCACAGCCTCCCTCTCACACAAATGTTACCTCTCTTTCTCACAGTCTCCTTTTCTTTCTCTCATTCACAGCCTCCCTCCCTTTCTCAAATTAACAGCCTCCCACTTTCTGTCACATTCACAGCCTCCCTCTCTCTCCCACATTCACATTCTCCCTCTTTCTAAAATTCACATGCTCCATCTCGCTCCCTCAGCCTCTTTCTCTCTTCCTCACCTCCTTCATAGTCTCTCACAGTCTCCTTCTCTCCCTCTCATATTCGCAGTCTCCTGCTATCTCTCAAAAATTCACAATCTCCCTCTATTCACCTCACATTCGCAATCTCTCTCCCTCTCACTCACTCCGTCTCCCTCTCCCTCTCACTCAGTTCCCGCTCTCTCATATGCACATGCTCCCTTTCCCTAGTCCACCTCTTTCAATCTCAATCACAGTCTCCCTCTCCCTCTCTAACACATAGAGTCTATCTCTCTCTCTCACACACACATTCACATGCTCACCCTCTCTCCCACATTAACCGCCTCCCTCTCTCTCTATCTCTCACTCAGTCTCACTCTGCCCCACATTCTGTCTCCCTCTCTCACTCATTCTCTCATTCTCACTCAGTCGCCCTCCCCCTCTCTCTCACACATTCAAAATCTTCCTCTATCTCCCTCTCACATTCACAGTCTCCTTCTGTCTCTCTGATTCACATTTTACCTCTGTCTCCCTCACTCAGTCTCACTCTCTCTCTCTCTCTCTCTCTCAGTTTTCTTCTCTCTCTCACATTCACAGCCGCCAACTATCTCACATTCACATGTTCCCTCCTCTCACATTAACATTCTCTACATCTCTCACTCACTCACAGGCTCACTCTCTGTCTCACTCAGTCTCTCTCTCTCTCACACACATTTACATACCACCTCTCTCTCACTCAGTTTCCTTCTCTCTCACACAGATTGACAATTCCGCTCTCTCTCTCTCACTCACAGTCACCCTCTCCCTCTCTCACATTTATCTCACACCTCTCTATCACTCACAGTTTCCTTCTCTCTCACACATTCTTAATTCCCCTCTCTCTCTCACTCACAGTCTCCCTCTCTCTCGCTAAGTCTCCCTCTCTCTCACATTGAGATTTCATCTATCGTTCACTCAGTCTCCTTCTCTCTCACACATTCACAATTTCCATCTCACTCTCTCACACTCACATATTCCCTCCTCTCACGTTAACACTTCTCGATCTCTAACTCAATCACAGCATCCCTCTATCAACCAGTCCCTCTCTCTGTCGCTCACAGTCGCCTTCTCTCTCGCTTAATCTCCCTCTCTCTCACATTGTGTTTCCATCTATCACTCAGTCATTCTCCTTCTCTCTCTCACACATTCACAACCACCCCCCTCTCTCTCACTCACAGCCTCCCTCTCTCACACAGTCTCCCTCTCTCTCACATTGAGTTTCCATCTGTCGCTCACTCTGTCTCTTTCTCTCCCTTACATTCACAATTTCCATCTCCCTCTCTCACATTCACAGTCTTACTCTCCCTCCCTCACTGTGTCACTCTCTCTCCCACTCAGTCTCCTCCTCTGTCACATTCAGTTTCCATCTCTCGCACACTCAGTCTCCCTCTCTCTCTCCCTTACATTCACAGTCTCCCTCTTTGTCTCTCACATTCAGGGCCTCCCTCTCCCTCTCACATTCACAGCCTTCCTCTCGCTCTCACTTTTACAGCCTCGTTGTCTCTAAAATTCATATTCTTCCGATCTCACTCACAGTCTCCTTCTCTCTCTCTCTCTCACATTCAGTCTCCCTTTATCTCTCCCATTCACAGCCTCTTTCCTTCCCTCATATTCACTTTATCTCTCTCTCACTCGCACACTGTCTCCTTCATCCTCTGTCTCCATCCCTCCCACTCACATTCTCCCTCTCTCTCATGTTCAGTCCCCATCTGTCTCTCACATTCACCTGCACCCTCTCTCTCACACACATTTTCACACTCTCTCTCGCCGTTCCATTATCTGTCTCTCTCCTACGGACCCACGGTATCCTCTCTCACATATTATCACACTTTCATTCACTCACAGTCTCTCTTACATTCACGTACTCCCTCTCTCCCTCAAAACCAGTCTCCCTCTCTCTCTGACATTCTCTTTGCATAACAGTCGCATTCAGGGTTCAGCACTCTCTCTCTATCTCACAGACATCCTCCCTCCCACACTCACTGCCTCCGTCTCTCATTAATTCTCTCACTCGCACTCAGCCTCCCTCTCCAACACTCTCATTCAGAGTCTCCCTTTGACCCACAAAGATTTAGGGTCTCATTCACTGACTCTCTTCCATTCACAGATTCCCTCTCTCTCTTCCATTCACAGTCTCCCTCTCTCTCTAACTCATATTCACTGTCTGTCTCACTGACTCAGTCTCCATCTCTCTCCCTGAAATTCGCAGCCTCTCTCGCTCTCTCTCTCCCTCTCTCTGACACTCAGTTTCCCCCTCTCTCTCAGGCATTCACAGCAGCCATCTATCTCACATTCACATGATCCTCCCCTTCACATTAACATTCTCTCCCTCTCTCTCTCACTCAGTCGACCCTTCTCTCAAATTCAAATGTTCCCTCTCTCACACTCAGTTTACCTCTCTCGCTCTCACTCACAGTCTCCCTCTCCCTCTCTCACACATAGAGTCTAGCGCGCGCTCTCTCTCTCTCACATTCACAGACTAACACTCTCTCCCACATTCACTGTCTCCTTCTCTCTCTCTCTCAGTTAAAATCTCACTTTGCCTCACATTCTGTCTCCGTCTCTTACTTATTATCACACTCTCACTCAGTCGCCCTCTCCCTCTCTCTCTCACATTTAGAATCTTCCTCACTCTCCCTTAAAATTCAGAGTCTCCCTCTGTCTTTCTCAGTAACATTCTACCTCTGTCTCCCTTACTCAGTCTCCCTCTCTCTCCCTCATTCTCTCTCTCTCTCTTTCTCTCTCTCCCTCTCTCACTCAATTTTCTTCTCTCTCTCACATTCGCAGCCGGCAACCATCTCACATTCACATATTCCCTCCTCTCACGTTAACATTTCTCTAGCTCTAACTCAATAACAGGAACCCTCTCACTCTCACTCAGTCTCTCTCTCTCTCACTCACAGTCTCCTTCACTCTCACTTAATCTCCCTCTCTCTCACATTGAGTTTCCACCTATCGCTCACTCATTCTCCTTCTCTCACTGTCATGGAAAACGGAGTGAAGACTCAGATCCAGGAGGTTTGTCTCGTAAGCCTTTATTGAATCGTGATATCATGGTGAGCCCAGCTGCATACAACGGAGCTAGCCGGCACTCTGAGGAAGCATCAGAGTACACACATAGTTACAGTAAAAGCGTGCGTAACAGAGGTCATGCAAATTACAAAGGTGCTTGAGCTTTAGTAATTAATAACATTGAAATTTTATCTTTGGTATGCATACAATTATTCTGCCTTAGCTTACAATTACACAGAACCTTGAGTAGTTACGCATTCAAAATTTCCCTCTCCTGCTCTCAGATTCACAGTCTCACTCTCTCTCCCTCACAGTCTCCCTCTCTCTCTCGCTCAGTCTCCTCCTCTCTCACATTCAGTTTCCATCTCTCGAACACTCTGTCTCCCCCTCTCTCTCCCTTACATTCACAGTCCCCCTCTTTGTCTCTCACATTCACGGCCTCCCTCTATCTCTCACATTAACAGCCTTCCTCTCGCTCTCACTTTCACAGCCTCCTTCTCTCTCGCATTCAAATTCTTCCGATCTCACTCACAGTCTCCTTTTCTCTCTCTCACATTCAGACTCCCATTCTCTCTCCAATTCACAGCCTCTTTCTTTCACTCACATTCACATTCTCTCTCTCTCACGCACTCATTCTCTCCCTCACACTCTGTATCCATCCCTCTCACTCACATTGTCCATCTCTCTCACTTTCCGTCCCCAGCTATCTCTCATATTCACCGACTCTCTCTCTCACACACTCATATTCACCCTCTCTCTCTCGCCTTTTCATTATCTGTCTCTCTCATACTGACTTACAATATCCTCTCTCACATATGTCACACTTTAATTTACTCACAGTCTCTCTCACTCCCATTCACGTTCTCCCTTTCTCCCTCAAATCCAGTCTCCCTCCCTCTCTGACATTCTCTTTCCATCATACTGGCATTCAGAGTTTAGCACTCTGTCTCTGTCTCACAGGCTTCCTCCCTCTCACATTCACCGTCTCCCTCTTGCATTAATTCTCTCACTCTCACTCAGTCTCCCTCTCCCTCTCCCTTTCATTTAGCGTGTCCTTCTCACTCACACACAATTGGAGTCTCATTCACTGTCTTTTCCATTCACAGCTTTCCTCTATTTCTGTTACATTCACAATCTCCCTCCCTCTCTCTAACTCATATTCACTGTCAGTCTCACTCACTCAATCTCCTTCTCTCTCCCTCATGTTCACAGCCTCCCACCCCCGTCTCTCTCTACCCCTCTCTCTCTCTCTCTCTCTCTCTCTCACACTCACACACACACACACACACACACACACACTGTTTCCCTCTCCCTGCTGGCAATCACAGCCGCTATCTATCTCACAATCACATGGTCCTCCCCTTCACCTTAAGATTCTCTCCCTCTCTCTCTGTCTCCCAGTCGCCCTCTCTCACATATTCAATTGTTCCCTCTCTCTCACTCAGTTTAACTCTCTCGCTCGCACTGACAGTTTCCCTTTCCCTCTCTCACACATTCATTCTCCCTCTCTCTCTCTCTCACCTTCACAGACTCACACACTCTCTCACATTCACCGCCTCTTTCTCTCTCTCTCTCTCTCATTAACAATCTCACCCTCCCTCACATTCTATCTCCCTCGCTCACCCATTCTCTCACTCAAACTCACTCTCGCTATCCCTCTCTCCCTCACACATTCAGAGTCTTCCTCTATCTCTCTCACATTCAGAATCTTCCTCTGTCTTTCTCACTTACGTTCTCCCTCTGTCTCCCTCCCTTAGCCTCCCTCTGTCTCCATCACGTCAGTCTCCGTCTCTCTCTCCCTCTCACTCAGTTTCCCTATCACTATCGCACATTTACAGCCGCCCTCTATCTCACATTCACATGCTCGCCCCTGTCATATTAACATCCTATCCCTCTCTCTCCCTCACAGTCAGCCTCTCTCTCACTCACATTCCCCAGCACCCTCTCCCTCACTCACAACCTCCTTCTCTCTCTCACACATTCACAATCTCCCTCTCTCTCACTCACAGCCTCTCTCTATCGCTAATTCTCCCTCTCTCTCAGATTACGTTTCCTTCTCTCGCTCGCTAATTCTCCCTTTCTGTCCTTCACATTCAAAGCCTCCCTCTTTCTCTCTCACATTCACAGCTTCCATCTCTCTCACATTCAAATTCTCCCTATCTCACTCAGTCTTCATCTCTCTCTCTCTCACATTGTCTCCAATTTCCCTCTCACATTCACAGACTCCCTCCATCCCACATATTCACATTATCTCTCTCGCTCACTCACTCGCTAGCTCGCTCTCTCCCTCACTCATATTCTCCCTCTCTTTCACTGACTGTCTCCCTTTCTCACAGTTTCAGTCCACATCTGTATCTCACATTCACCGACTACCTCTCTCACACACTCACATTTACCCTCTCTCTCTCTCACACACGGTTACATTACCCCTCTGTCTCCCACTGACTCACTCTCTCCATCTCTCTCTCCCACATTCAGTCTCCCTTTCTCCGTCACGTTCAATCTCGCTCTCTCTCTCTCTTACATTCACAGCCTCCCTCTCCTTCTCACATTCAAAGCCTCCCATTTTCCTTCACATTCAAAGCCTCCCTCCCTCTCTCACATTCACAATCCCCATCTCTCTCATTCTCTCTATGTCTCATTTTCAGTCTCCCTTTCTCTCTTGCATGCTCAGTCTCCCTCTCTCTCACAAATGCAGCCTTCCTCGCTCTCACATATTCACAGCCTTCCTGTCTCTCTCTCTCTCACACATTCATAGTCTCCATATCTCTCTCTCACTTTCACATTCTCCCTCTCTATCAAATTCACTGGCTTCCTCTCTTTTTCACGTATACAGGCTCCCTCTCTCTCCCTCAGCCCCCTTCTCCCTCCCTCACGTCTCCTTCCTTGTCCCACACAATCTCCTTCTCTCTCTCACATTCAATGTCTCTCACTATATCTCACACGTTCACAATCTCCCTCTATTCCACTCACATTCACAGTCTCCGTCTCTCTCTCACTCAGTCCCCCTCTCTAAAATTCACATGCTCCCTATCCTACAGTCACTTTACCTGTTTCGCTCTAACTCACATTCTCCCACTCCCTCGCTCACACATTCAGTCTCCCTCTCTCTTTCATATTCAAAGACTCATAGTTTGCCCCCTTTGTCTCACTCACAGCCTCACTCTTCATTACATTCTGTTTCCCTCTCTCACACATTCTCTCACTACCACTCAGTCACCCTCTCCCTCTCGCTCCCACATTCAGAGACTTCTTCTCTCTCTCCCTCTTACATGCACATCTCTCCATCTCTCTTACATTCAGTATCCCTCTGTCTGCCTCACTCACATTCTCCCTCTGCCTTCCTCAGATAGTCTTTATCTCTATCCCTCACGCTCAGTCTCCCTCACTCTCTCCCTCTCACTCAGTTTCCCTCTCTGTAACGCACATTCACAGACGCCATTTATCTCACATGCGCTTGCTCCCCGCTCTCATATTAACTTTCTCCCCCTCTCTCTCTCACTCACAAGCACACTCTCGCTCACTCTCATAGCCACATGCACCATGTCTTTCACTCGCAGATTCCTTCTCTACCTCATACATTTACAGTCTCCCTCTCTCTCGTCGCACTCTCCCTCTCTCTCTCACGCGCAGTCTCCCTCTCTCTCACATTCAGTTTCCTCTCTCGCTCACTCAGTCTCCCTCTTTCTCTCTCACATTCACAGCCTCCCACTCTCGGTCACATTCCTAGTCTCCATCTCTCTCACATTCAAATTCTCCCTATCACACTCAGTCCCCTTCTCTCTCTCTCTCTCACACACATTCAGTCCCCCTTTATTTCTCTCTCACTTTCATAACATCTCTCTCTCCCTCACACACACACACATTCACAGCTTTCTACTCTCTCTCACATACAAAATCTCCTTCTGTCACTCACAGTCACCTCAATCTCTCTCACATTAAGTCGCCCTTTCTCTCTCACATTCAAAGCCTCGCTCCATCTCTCACATTCACATCCTCCGTCTCTCTGTCTCATTCCCAGCCTCCTTCTTCCTCACGTTCAAATCCTAACTATCTCAATCACAGTCTGCTTCACTCTCTCTCACATTAAGTCGCCCTTTTCTTCTCACATTCAAAACCTCGCTCTCTCTCTCACTCTCACAGCCTCCCTCTCTTTCAAACACACATTCACAGCCATCCTGTCTCTCTCTCAGGTTCAATATTTCCTTCTGTCACTCGCAGTCTCCTTCCCTCTCTCTCAAATAAAGTCCCCCTTTCTCTCTCACATTCACATTTACATTCTCCCTCTCTCTCAATCACAGTGTCCTTCTCACTCTTTCACATTCAGTATACCTTTCGCTCTCAAATTTAGAGTCTCTCTCTCTCACTGCCACCCCTACTCTCTGACATTCAAAGTCTGCCTCTTTCTCAAACATTCAGTTTCCCTCTCTTTATCACATCACCGCCTACGTCCCTCTTTCACATTCACAGCCTCCCTCTCTCTGTCATATTCCCAGCCTCCTTCTCTCTCCCATTCAATTTCACCCTATCGCAATCATAGTCTCCTTCTCGCTCTGTCATTCATTCTGCCTTTCTCTCTGTCTCTCCCTTTCGCAGCCTCCCTCTCTCACACATTCACAGCCTTCCTCTATCTCTCTCTCACATTCAAAATCTCCTTCTGTCACTCACAGTCTCCATCCCTCCCTCTCATTAAGTTTCCATTTCTCTCTCACATTCACACTCTACCTCTCTCTCTCACTCAAAGTCTACTTCTCACTCTCTCACATTGAGTATCCGTTTCTCTCTCATATTCACAGCCTCTCTATCTAACATTCTCTACCTATCTCTATCTAACAGCAACCACCTCTCTCTGACATTCACAGTCTCCCTCTTCTCACACATTCACAGTTTCCCTCTCTCTTTCACATCACAGATCCCCTCCCGCTCTTACATTCACAGCCTCCCCCTCTCTCTCACATTCACAGCCTCCCTCTCTACCTCAAAATCCCAGGTTCCTTCTCTCTCATTCAATCACCTTCTCTCTCCCCCATATTCACAGTCTCCTTCTATCACTCATACCTTCACAATCTCCCTCTTCCGCATTACATTCAACATATCCCTCTCTCACACACTCAGCCTCCCTCTCTCTCTCCCTCAGTCCTCTCTCTCTCTCTCTCTCTCAAATGCACATGCTCACTCTCTCTCAATCAGTTTACCTATCTCGCTCAGACTCACAGTCTCCCTCACCCTCTCTCACACATTCAGTCTCCATCACTCTCCCTCTTTCTTAAATTCACAGACTCCTTCTCTCCCTCAAATTCACAGGCCCCCTCTCTCTCGCATTCGATGTCTCCCTCTCTCTCTTATTCAGCCTCACTCTGAATCACTCACAGTTTTCGCTCACTCACAGTCTCCTTTTTCCTCACTTTCAGTCCCCATCTCTCTCGCACATTCTCAGTCACCATCTCTCCCACTGACTCAGACTCCTCTGACTCACAGTCTCCCTCTCTCTCAATTTCAGTTCCCATCACTCTCTCACATTCTCAGTCACCCTCTCCCCATCATTCACATTCTCTCTCTCTCTCTCTCTCTCTCTCTCTCTCTGTCCCCCTCTCTCTCAAAGACTCAAATCCTTCCCAATAATTCACATTCCATTATCTCTCTCTTTTGCACACTCACAGTTCCGCTCTCTCTCACAGATGCAAATTACCAACCTCTCTCCGATTAGATTCCAGTCCACTCTCTCTCACTGCCTCCCACTCTCTTTCTCTCACCGTGTCCACCTCCCATAGTAACTCTCTCCCTCTCTCTGTCATATTCACATTATCTCTCTCACATTCACAGCCACCTTCTCTCTCTCACATTCACAGTCTCCCTCTCTCCCTCACATTCACAGTCTCTCTCTCTCTCTCTCTCATTAACTCACCTCCTCCCTCACTCTATCACTCAGTCTCTTTCTCTCACGCTTTCAGTTCCAATCTCACTCGCACATTCACATTCTCCCTCACTCCCTCACATTCTCAATTTCCCCCCTCACACCGTCTCCCCCTCTCTCCCTTACATTCACAGCCTCTCTCTCCGAACCCTCCCCACCCCCCGCCACACTTACACTCTCCCCTCTTTCTCAATCACAGTCTCACTTTCTCTCTCACAATCACAGGCTCCCTCACTCTCTCTCATTCAGACACCATCTCTCTCACCTTTTCAGGCAATCTCTTTCCCTCACATTCACATTAGCTCTCTCTCTGACTCACTCACAGCCGCCCTCCCTCTCACAGAACGAAGTTACCCTATTCTCTCCCACTAGCTCACGTCCATTCTCTCTCTCATCCTCCCTTTATCATTCACTTACAGTCTCCATCTCCCACGTTAACATTCTCCCTCTCTCTCATACTCACATTCTCCCTCTCTCACTCACAAAGTGTCTCCCCCTCTCACACACTTTCCCTCACTCCCTCTCATATTCACAGTCTACCTCCCTCTCTCTCACACTCAGAGTCTCCCATTCATTTTCTCACTCACTAACCCTCTCTCTCACCCAATCTCTCTCTCGCTCACAGTCTCCCTCTCTCTCTCTCTCTCACTCAGTCTCACTCAGTCTCAGTTACAGTCTTACTTTCTCTCTCACATTCACTGCCTCCCTCTCTCTCACTTTCGAAGTCTGCCTCTCTTTCCCACATTTACGTTCTCCCTCTGCCACTCACTCAGTCTCACTCTCGCTCACTTACAACCTCCCTCTTTCTGACGTTCAGATTCGCTATCTCTCACCCATTCAGTCTCCCTCTCTTTCTCACATTCACTAGCTCTCTCCCTCTATCTCCCCAGCTCTATGTCTCTCTGTCTCTCTCTCTCTCTCTCTCTCTCTCTCTCTCTCTCTCTCTCTCTCTCTCTCACGTTTACAGTCTTCCACTCTCACATTCTCCCTCTCTCTCTCTCGAAGATTGTTTTTTATTCTCTCTCTCTCTCTCTGTCTCTGTCTCTGCCCCAATCACTCTCTCAGAGTCTCTCACTCTCTCAGGCTCCCTGTCTCATTCATTCACAGTCTCTCTCTTACATTCACAGTCTCCCTCTCTCTCAAACATTCATAGTCTAGATCTCTCTCTCACTCACAGCCTCCCTCAATCTCACAATCTCCGTCTTCTTCTCTCACACGTTCCCACTCTCTGAATCAGAATCCGTCCCCCTCTCTTTCTCACATTCAGAGTCTCCCTCTCACTCTCAATCGGTCTCCCTCTGTCGCTCTCTCACTCAGTCTCCCTCTCTCATTCACTCACAGTCTCTCTCTCTCGCATTCACAGTTTGCCTCCTTATTTATCACTAATTCTCCCCTCTTTCTCCCTCAGTCCTTCACTCTCTCACATTCACAGCCTCCCTCTCTCCCTCACATTCACAGACTGTCTCACACACTAACTCACCATCTCCCTCTCTCTATCACTCTCAGCCACCCTCTCTCTCGATTTCAGTCCCCATCTCTGTCTCACATTCACAGTCTCCATCTCCCGCTCACATTCTCATTATTTCCCTTTCACTCATTAACTGTCTCCATCTCAATCACATTCACATTCTCCGTCGCTCTCTCTCACTCGCTGTCTCACTCTCTCTCTCACACAAAGTCTCACAAACTCTGTCTCACTCACAGCCTCTATATCTCTCTCTCTCACTCTGTCTCGCTTTCCCTCTCGTACAGTCTCACTCTCCCTCTCTCTCTCTCTCTCACACGGTCTCCATCTCTCTCTCTCTCTCTCTCTCTCTCTCTCTCAGGCTCAGCAACTCCCTCCCTCAACCTCTCACAAAGGCTCCCACCCTCACTCACTCAGCCTCCCTCTCCCTCTCACACTAATTCTGTCTCCATCTCTCATTCAATCGCAGTCTCCCTTCCTAATTCATTCGCAGTATCCTCTCAAACATTCACAGTCTACCGCTCATTCATTCGCACTCTCCCTCTCTCACACACGTTCACAATCTCCCTCTTTCCCTCACATTCCCATTCTCCTTCTTTCACTCACTCACTGTATCCCTCTCTCTCACACTTACATTCTCCCTCAATGTCTCACAATTACATTATCCCTTCTCTCCCATTGAATTACATTCTGCTCTGATTCACAATCTCCCTCTCTCTCGCTTTCAGTCCCCATCTCCCTCTCACATTCTCATTCAATCACTCTCCCTCACTTTCACCTAATATTTCTCTTTCTCTAAATCACTCACTGCGCCCCTCTATCTTACGTATTCACATTCAGCCTCTCTCTCCCACTTACTCAGAGCCCCCTTTCTCTTTTCTATTTACATTCTCAATTTCACCCTCACATGCACAGTCTCCCTCTGTCTCTCAAATTATCTCCCTATCTCACTCACATTCACAGTCTAGCTCTCTCACTCTCTCTCTCATTAAAAGCCACCCTTCCTCCCAGATACACCGTCTTCCCCCTCATACACTATCCCACTCCCTCTCTCTTTCACATTCAGAGCTGCCCTCTCTGTTCCTCACACATTCACAGTCTATCTCTCTCACTCAACCTGTCTCCCTATGCCTCCCTCACTCACATTCTCCCTCTGTATTTCTCACTCATATTCTCCCTCTGTCTCTCTCAATCATAGTCCCTCTCTCTCTCACACACACACACACACAGTCTACCTCTCTCTCTCTCACACACACACAGTCAACGTCTCTCTCTCTCTCAGGCTCAGAGACTCCATCCCTCTGTCAATAACTCACCCTCTCTCCATCTCTCACACTGACTCAGTTTCCCTCTCCCATTCATATGCAGTCTCGCTGGGCCCTGCATTCGCAGTCTCCCTCTCTCATTCACTCCCAGGCATCCTCTCTCCTTCATTCCGAGCCTCCCTCTCTCCTTCATTCGCAATCTCCCACTCTTATTCATTCGCAGTCTCCCTCTTTCTCTATCACATTCACATTTTCTCTCTCACCCTGTCTCCCTCTCTCTCTCAGTCAGTCTCCCTTTCTATTTCACTCATCTCCGCTCTATCTCATTCACTGTCTCCCTTGCTCTCTCACACAGTCTCACTGACAACCTCCCTCTCCATGTCACATTCTCAGGCTCTCTCTCTCTCACGTTCACAATCTCCCTCTCTTTCATTTACATTCTCCCCTCCTCTCTCACGTTCATGGTCACCCTCTCTCTCTCTCTTCCATATGCACGGCCTCCCTCACTCTCACGTTCACAGTCTCCCTCTCTCTCTCTTTCATTTACATTCTCCCTATCTCCCTCACATTCACACTCTCCCTCTTTCTCTCACATTCTCCATCTCTCTCACGCACATTCACAGTCTGGCTCTCTCACTCTATCTCCCTCTCACAACCTCCATTCCTCCCACATTCACCGTCTTCACCCTCACACAGTCTCCCTCACAATCTCCCTCACTTACAGAGTCTCCCTCTCCTTCTATCAAACTTTCAGAGTCTCCATCTCTCTCTCTCACTAAACCTCCCTCTGGACCTCTCATCTCACATTCTCTGTCTGTCTCTTTCACTGAGTTTCGCTCTTTGTCTCTCTCGGTCACAACAATCTCCCTCCCTCTCTATCATTCACAGTGTTTCCCTTTCTCTCAGTATCATTCTCTCTCGAACACATTCTCCCTCTGACTCTCTCAGGCCCACCGGCTCCCACCCTCCCTCAGTCACTCGGCCTCCCCTCTCTCAACCTAACTCAGTCTCCCTCTCTCATTCTTCCGCAGTCTCCCTCACTCATTCATTCGCAGTCACACTCTTTCATTCATTGGCAGGCACGCTCCCTCAGTCCTTCGCAGTCTTCCTCTCTCTTTCATTCGCAGTCTCCCTCTCATTCATTCGCGGTCTCCCTCTTTCTTTATCATATTCACGGTCTCTCTCTCTCACACACACTGTCTCCCTTTCTATCTCACTAAGTCTCCCTTTCTGTCCACTCAGTCTACCTGAATCCAGCACTCAGTGTCCCTCTCTCCCTCTCACAGTCTCACTCATTCTGAATCAGTCTCACTCCCTCTTTCACATTCACAGGCTCGCTCTCTCCCTCACATTCACAGTCTACCTCTCTCCCTTACACAATCTCATTCATTCTGTCTCAGTCTCACACCCACTCTCACATTCACCGGCTCGCTCTCTCTCTCTCTCTCACATTCACAGTCTCCCTCTCTCCCTCACATTCACAGTCTCTCTCTCTCACTCACCGTCTCCCTCTACCTTTCAGCCTCTGTCTCGCTCTCTCTCACTTTCAGTCCCCATCTCTCTCTCACATTCACAGTCTCAGTCTCTCCCTCATTTTCACATGCGGTCTCTTTCACTCACTCAGTGTCTCCATCTCTCTCACACTCACATTCTCCCTCTCTCTCCCTCGCATTTACATTATCCCTCTCTCCTTCAATCTCACAGTCGCCTCTGACTCACATTCTCCTTCTCTCTCTCCCTCCCTCGCATTCAGACTCTCTCTCTCCCTCACATGCATTCAGAGTCTTCCTCTCTCTTTCAATCAGTCCCAATCTATCTCTCACACAACATCACCCTCTGCATCTCCCGCTCACATTCTCGCTCTTTCTCTCTAACGCACAGCCTCTTGCACTCTCTCTGATTCACAGTCTCTATATCTCTCTCGCTCTGACTCGTTTCCCTCGCTCAATCATTCGCAGGCTCCTTCCCTCCTTCATTCGCAGTCTACATCTATCATTCATTCGCAGTTTCCCGCTCAATCAATCGCAGTCTCCCTCTCTCTCATATATTCACAATGTCCCTGTTTCCCTCACATTCACATCCTCTCTCTTTCCCTCACTCACTCTCTCCCTCTCTCACACACTCACATTCTCCCTTAATCTCTCACACTGACATTATCCCTCTCTCTCCCACTGATTCACAGTCTCCTCTGACTCAAGTCTCCCTCACTCTCGCTTTCAGTCCCCACTTCTCTCTCACATTCTCTCTCAAATTCTCAGTCACCCTCTCTCCCTCACATTCACATTATATCTCTCTTTCTGAATCTCTCACTGCGTCCATCTCTCTCTTTCTCTCTCACAGATTCACATTAGCCCTCTCTCTCCATGACTCACATTCCCATCTCTCTCAGACTCTCCGTCTCTCATTCATGCAATCCCTCTCTTACGTTCACGGTCCCCCTCTATCTTTTTCATTAACATTCTCATTTTCTCCCTCACATGCACAGTCTCCCTCTGTCTCTCGCATTCTCTCCCTATCTCACTCACATTCACAGTCTCTCTCTCACAGCCTCA
Source organism: Cetorhinus maximus (assembly GCF_964194155.1). Taxonomy (NCBI): domain Eukaryota; kingdom Metazoa; phylum Chordata; class Chondrichthyes; order Lamniformes; family Cetorhinidae; genus Cetorhinus; species Cetorhinus maximus. Next base: position 163,694 of record NW_027596405.1, read on the forward strand.
TTTGCTCTCTCTCACTCAGTCTCCCTCTCTCTCGCACACACAGTCTCTCTCTCTCTCTCTCTCTCTCTCTCTCTCTATCACATCCACCGGCTCCCTCTCTCTCCCAGTGACTCAGCCTCCCTCTCTCTCACACTGACTTATTCTCCCACTCTCTTTCATCCGCAGTCTTCATCGCTCATTCATGCGCAGTCTTCCTCTTTCATTCATTCGCTGTCTCCCTCGCTCATTCATTCGCAGTTTCCCTCTCATTCATTTGGTATCTCCCTCTTTCTCTATCACATTCACATTCTCCTTCTCACTCTGCCTCCCTTTCTCTTTCACTCAGTCTCCCTCTCTCTCTCCCTCACAGTCTCCCTCTTTCTGTCACCCGGTCTGATTGAGTCTCTCTAACAGTCTCACTCTCTATTTCACATTCACACGCTCCCTCTATCTCTCACATTCACAGTCTCCCACGCTCTCTTTCATCTATATTATCCGTTTCTCCCTCAAATTCACTGTCTCCCTCTCTCTCACACATTCTCCATTTATCTTTCTCACTTTCGCAGTCTGGTTCTCTCACACCCTCTCTCACTCACAGCATCCCTTCCTCCCACATTAACCGAATTCACCCTCACACAGTCTCCTTCTCCCCCTCTCTCATACTCAAAATTTCCCTCTCTCTCTCTCAAACATTCAGAAAATCCGTCTCTCTCCCTCACTCAGTCTCCCCTCTGTCTCTCTCTCTCAGACATGTTCCCTCTGTCTCTGTCACTCACATTCTGCCCCTGTCATTCTAACTCACATTCTCACTCTATCTGTCTCACTCAAACACGACCACCTCCTCTCTCTCTCTCTCTCTCTCTCTCAAACTCAGATGTTACCTCCGTCACCCTCACACACAGGCTCCCTTCCTCTCGTACTCACTCAGCCTCCCTCTCCCTCTCACACTGACTCTGTCTCCCTCTGTGAACATTCACAATCCTCCTCTCTCATTCATTCACAGCCTACCTCTCTCATTCATTCGCATTCTCCCTTCTCATTCATTTGCAGTCTCCCTCCCTCGCACACATTGACAATCTCCCTCTTTCCCTCACATTCACATTCTCTCTCTTTCACTCACTCCCTGTCTCCTTCTCTGTCACAATCGCATTCTACCTCAATCTCTCACATTTACAGTGTCCCTCTCTCTCCCACGGACTCACAGTCTCCCTCTCTCTCGCTTTCAGTCCCCACCTCTCTCTCTCATTATCAGTCACGCTCTCTCCCTCTCATTCATATTCTCTCTCTCTCTTTGAATCGCTCACTGCGTCCCTGTCTCTCGCAGATTCAGGTTATCCCTCTCACTCCCACTGACTCAGGGTTCCCTCTCTAACGAAATCTCAATCTGTCATTCACTCAGTCCCTCTTTCACATTTTAGAACTCCCCCTCTCTTTTTCACTTACATTCTCATTTTTTTCAGTCACATGCACATTCTCCCACTCTCTATCACATTCTCTCCTTATCTCAATCACATTCACAGTCTTGCTCTCTCACTCTCTCTCTCACTCACAGCCTCCGGTCTTCTCACATTCCCCATCTCCACGTGACACAGTCTCCCTCTCCCTCTTTCTCTCACAGTCGGAGCTGCCCTCGCTCTCTCACACGTTCAGGGTTCCACGTCTCTCTCTCACTCAGTCTCCCTCTGTCGCTGTCACTCACATTACGTCTCTGTAACTCTCACTCACAGTCTCACTATCTCCCTCACTCAGTGTCTCAATCTCTCTTACCAAGTCTCCCTCTCTCACACACATTATCTCTCTCTCTCTCTCTCTCTCATAACCACAGGCTCCCTCCCTCTGCCAGTCACTCACCTTCCCTCTCTCTCACACTGACTCAACCTCCCTCTCCCTCACACTGACTCAGTCTCCCTCTCTCATTTATCTGTAGTCTCCATCGCTCATTCCTTCGCAGTCTCCCTCTTTGTTTCATTCGCTGTCTCCATCGCTCAATCATTCGGAGGCTCCCTTCCTCCTTCATTCGCAGTTCCCCTCTCCCCTTCATTCGATGATTCCCTCGCTCATTGATTCACAGTCTCCCTCTCATGCGTTCGCAGTCTCCCTCTTTCTCTATCACATTAATATTGTCTCTCTCACTCTGTCTCCCTCTTTCTCTCGCACAGTCTCACTCAGTCTCACTAACAGTCTCACTCTCACGCACATTCCAAGGCTTCCTCTCTCTCACACTTACAGTCTTGCTCTCTCTCTCTTTCATTCACATTCTCCCTTTCTCCGTCACATTCACAGTCTCCCTCTCTCTCACATTCTCCATCTATCTCACTCAAATTCACAGTATGGCTCTCTCACTCTCTCACTCACAACTTCCCTTCGTCCCACAGGCACCGTCTTCTCCCTCACACAGTCTCAGTCAGAGTCCCCCTCTCTCCTTCTCTCTCTCTCAAACATTCAGATCCTTCCTCTCAATCTCTCACTCAGTATCTCTCTGTCTCTCTAAACTCATATTCTTTCTCTCTCTCTCTCTCACACAGTCTCACTCTCTCTCTCACTCGTATTGTCTCTCCCTCTCTCACGCTCACAGCCTCCCTTCCTCTCACATTCACAGTCTCCCCCTCACACAGTCTCCCTCTCTCTCACATTCAGAGCTGCCCGATCTCTCTCACACGTTCAGTGTATACCATTCTCTCATTCACTTAGTCTCCCTCTGTCTCTCTCAATCATTTTCTCCCTCTGTCTCTCTCACTCAATTGCTCCCTCTGTCACTCTCACTCACAGTCTCACTATCTCTCTCTCACTCACACAGTCTCCATCTCTCTCTCACACACACACACACGATCACCCTCTCTCTCAGCCTCAGAGGCTCCCTCCATCAGCATCGAACACAGCCTCCCTCCATCTTAAACTCACTCAGCCTCCGCTCACACTGACTCTGTCTCCCTCCCTCATTCATTCGTATTCTCCGTGCCTCATTCATTCGCAGTCTCCCTCTTTCATTCATTCGCATTCTCACACTCATTTATTCACATGCTCGCTCTCTTTCACACAAAAACAACCTCCCTCTTTCCCTCACATTCACACTCTTTCACTCAATCACTTTCTCCCTCTCTCTCACACTCACATTCTCCCTCAATCTCTCACATTAACAATATCCATCTCTCTCCCACGGACTCACTGTCTCCTCTGACTCAAGTCTCCCTCTCTCTCTCTTTTAGTCCCCACTTCTCTCTCACATTCGCAATCACCCTGTCTCCCTCGCAGTCACATTCTCAATCTCTCTATGAATCACTCACTGCGTCCCTCTCTCTCACAGATTCGCATTAGCCCTCTCTCTCCATGACACACAGTCTGCTCTCTCTCACACACTCCCTCTCTCAATCACTCAGTCCCTCTCCCACAATCACGATCCTCCTCTCTCTTTGTCACTTTCATTCTCATTTTCTCCCTCAAATGCACAGTCTCCCTCTGTCTCAATAATTATCACCCTATCTCACTCACATTCACAGTCTAGCTCGCTCACTCTCACTCACAGCCTCCCTTGCTCTCAAATTCACCATCTCCCCTTCACACAGTCTGCCTCCCTGTCCCTCTCTCAAACTCAGAGCTGACCTCTTCTCTCTCACACTTTCAGACTATCCCTGTCTCTCACTCAGTCTCGCTCTGTCTCTCTCAGTCACATTGTCCGTCTGTCACTCTCACTCACTGTCTCACTATCTCTTTCTCACTCACAGTCTCACTCGCGCTCTCTCACTCAGTCTCTCACTCTCTCTCACTCAGTCTACCTCTCTCTCACACACATATTCTTCCCCTGCCTCTCTCTCTCAGACCCATAGGCTCCCTCCCTCTCCCAGTCACTCAGCCTCCCTCTCTCTCACACTGATTCAGTCTCCCTCGCTCATTCATTCGTAGGCTCCGTCTCTCATACATTCGTTGGCTCCCTTTCATTCATTCGCAGTCCCCCTCGCTCATTCATTTGCCATCTCCCACTCACTCGCTCGCAGTCGACCTCTTTCTCTCTCACATTCACATTCCCTCACTCACTCATTCTTCTTTCTCTATCACTCTGTCAAGCTTTCTCTTGCACTCAGTCCCCCTCTTTCTCTCACTCACAGTCTCCCTCTCTCTCTCGCACAGCCCCACTAACAGTCTCAGTCTCTCACATTCGCAGGCTCCATCTTGCTCACATTAACAGTGTCCCTCTATCTATCTCACTCAGATTCACTCAGTCTCTCTCATCTCATATTCTACCTCTGTATCTCTCATCACATATTCTCCCTCTGTCTCTCTCAAGCACTGCCTCCCTCCCTCCCTCTCACTCACAGTATTTCCCTCCCTCTCTCTTTGTTCCCCTCTCTCTTGAACACACAGCCTCCCTCTCTCTCTCAGACCACAGGCTCCCTCCTTCTCTCAGTCACTCAGCCTACATCTTTCTCATACTGACTCAGTCTCCCTCTCTCATTCAGCTACAGTCTCCCTCAATCATTCATTCGCATTCTCCCTGTTTCTTTCATTCAGTCTCCCTCTCATTCATTCGCAGTCTCCCTCCAACTCTATCAAATTCGAAGCCTCTCCCTGACACTGTCTCCCTCTCTCTCTCTCTCACTCAGTCTCCCTTTCTCTCCCAGTCAGTGGACCTATTTTCCTCACTCACATTCTCCCTCACTCTCTCACACAGTCTGACTCAGGCTCTCTCCCTCTCTCACATTCACTGGCTCCCTCTCTCCCTCAAATTCAAAGTCTCTCTCTCACTCACTCACCGTCTCCCTCTCTCTATCAATCTCAGTCTCCCTCTCTCTCTCATGTTTAAATTATCCCTCTATCTGAATCTATCTCAGTCTCCTCTGAATCACAGCCTCCCTCTCTCTCTTTCAGTCCCCATCCCTCCCTCACATTCACATTCTCTCTCTCTTACCCTGCGACTCACCTCCTCCCTAATTCACAGTCATTCTCTCTCACATTCACATTCTCTCTCACATTCACATTCTCCCTCTCTCCCTCAAATTAACAGTCTCGCTCCCGCTCCGAAATTCTCTGTCCCTCTCGCTCACATTCACAGTCTAGCTCTCTCACTCTCTCTCTCACTCACAGCCTCTGTTCCTCACATATTTACCGCTTCCCCTTCTCACACAGTCTCCCTCTTCTTCTCTCTCTCACATTTAGAGTCTCCCTCTCTCTCACTTTAAGACCCCATCTCTCTCTCACATTCTCAGTCACCCTCTTTCCCACTGACTCACATAATCCCCTTACTCACAATCTCCCTGTCTATCAGTCCCCATTTTTCTTTCAAATTCTCAGTCACCCTCTCTCCCTCACATTCACATTATTTTTCTCTCTGACTCACGCACAGTCTCACTCTCTCTCACAGATTCAAATTACCCAACTCTTTCCCATTAGCTCTCTCTATCTCACAGTCTCACTCTCTCATTCACTCACCGTCTCTATGTAGCACATTAACAGTCTCCCTCTCTCTCTTATATTCGTTCTCCCATTCTCTATCACATATGCATCCTCTCCCTCTCTCTCACACACATTCAGTGTCTCCCTCTCATTCTCTCAATCAATCTCCCTCTCTCTATCACTCACAGTATCCTTCTCTCTCAAACTCACAGTCTCAATCGGTCTCACTCACAGTATTACTTTCTCATTCACAATCACAGGCTCATTTTAAATCTCACTTTCGCAGTTTTCCTCTCTCTCGCACATTCACATTCTCCCTCTCTCACTCACTCAGTCTTACTCTCGCTCACTCACAGCCTCCCTCTCTCACATTCACACTCCGAATCTCTTACACATTCAGTCTCCCTCACTCACTCGCATTCACAATCTCTCTCTCTTTCTCTCTCTCTCTATCTCTCTCTCTTGCAATCGAGGAAACGTTTGCACTCTCCCACACACTCACATTCTCCTATCTCTCTCAGATTGGCATTCACTCTCTCTCCTCTCTCTGACTCACTCACTCTCTCAAAGTCTCTCTCTCTCTCTCAGTCTCCCTCACTCATTCACTCACAGTCACACTCTCTCTCATATTCAGTGTTCCTCTCTCTCAGACACATTCAGTCTAGCACACTCACTCTCACTCACAGCCTCTCTCCGTCTGTCAATTTCCATCTTCCTCTCTCACACGTTCTCTCTCTCTGACTCAGAATCTGTCTACCTCTCTCACATTCAGAGTTTCCCCCGCTCTCACAGTCGGAGTCTCCCTCTCTCTCTCACTCAGGCTGCCTCTCTCAAACATTTACTCAGTCTCAGTTTCATTCATTTGCAGTCTCCCTCTCTCATTGATTCGCAAACTCCCCCTCTCATTCATTCACATCTCCCACTCTTATCCATTCGCAATCTCCTTCTCTCATTCATTTGCAGTCTCCGACTCTTATTCATTCGCAGTCACCCGCTTATTCATTTGCAGTCTCCCTCTCTCACACATTCATAATCTCCCACTTTGCCTGACATTCACATTCTCTCTCTTTCATTCACTCACTGTCTCCCCCTCTCTCTCACAGTCACATCCTCCCTCAATCTCTCACATTTACATTACCCCCTCTCTCCCACTGTCTCGCAGTCTCCTCTGACTCAAAATCCTCCTCTCTCTCAGGCTTTCAGTGCCCACTTCTCTCTCGCATCCTTAGTCACCATCTCTCGTTCACATTCACATTCTCTCTCTCTCTGACTGACACTATCCTGCTCTCTCTCACAGATTCACATGACCCCTCTTTCTCCCATTGGTTCACAGTCCCCTCTCTCTCACTGTCTACCTCTCTCATTCACTCACAATCTTTCTCTCTTTCATTTACATTCTCCCTCACATTCAGAGCCTCACTCCCTCTCACATTCTGCGTCTCATCCCTCATACAGTCTCCCCCTGGCTCTCTCTCACACACATTTAGTGCCCCACTGTCTCTGACTCCGTCTCCCTCTGGCTCTCACTCACATTCTGCCTCTGTCTCTCTCACTCACTCAGAGATTTTCTCTGTCTGTCTGTCTCAGTCATCCTCCATCTCTCTCTCTCTCTCTCTCTCCCTCTCTAACTCGTAGGCTCCCTCCCTCTCTCAGTCACACAGCCTCCCTCTCTCTCACACTGACTCTGTCTCACTCTCATTCATCCTCTGTCTCCCTCTCTGATTCATTCACAGTCTCCCTCTCTCATTCATTCGCAGTCTCCTTCATTCATTCATTCGCAATCTCCCTCTTTCGCTCATTCGCAGTCTCCCTCTCTCTTTCATTCAGAGTTTCTGTCTCTCGTTCATTCGCAGCCTCCCTCTTTCATTCATTTGCATTCACCCTCTCTCCCTCACAATCACATTCTCTCTCTCTCTGACTGACACTGTCCTGCTCTCTCACAGACTCAAATTACCCTTCTCTCTCCCACAGACTCACAGTCCCCTCTGTTTCACAGTCACTCTCTCTCATTCAATCAGTTTCTCTCTTTCGTTAACTCGCAGTCTCTCTTTCCCACATTAACAGTCTCCCTTTCCCCCTTACGTGCACATTCTCTCTTTCTCTCTGACTGACACTGTCCTGTTCTCTCACGGATTCAACTTACCCTTCTCTCTCCCACAGACACACAGTCCCCTCTGTCTCACAGTCACTCTCTCTCATTCAATACGTCTCTCTTTTGTTAACTCGCAGTCTCTCTTTCCCACATTAACAGTCTCCCTCTCTCCCTTACGTTCACATTTTCCCTCTCTCTCGCGCATTCATAGTCATCCTCTCTCTCACACATTGAGAGTCTCCCTCTCTGTCACACATTGAGAGTCTATCTCTCCCTCTCACTCAGTATCCCTCTCTCAGTCACTCAGTCTCCCTCTCTTTCACTCACATTCACATTCTCTCTCTGACAGTCACATTCTCCCTTTCTCTCACACATTTACATTATACCTCTCTCCCCCACTATATCGCAGTTTCCTCTGACTCAGTCTGCCTCGCTCTCGCTTTCAGTCCCCATCTCTCTCTCACATTCTCAGTCACACTCTCTCCCTCACATTCACATTCTCTCTCTGAATCACTCACTGTCCCCATTTCTCACACAGTTTCGCAAAATCCCTCTCTCTCCCACTGACCTACAGTCCTCTCTCACTCACAATCTCCGTCTCATTCACTCACATTCTCTCCCTCTCACATTCACAATCTCCCTCTCTCCCTTTCATTCAAATTCTCCCTTTCTCCCTCACTATCATTCACAGTCTCCCTTTCCCTCTGACATTCTCTATATATCTCACTCACATTCTCTCACTCTCTCTCTCCCTCACAGCATCCCTTCCTCTCACATTCACTGTCTCATCCCTCAGTCAGTGTCGCTCTCCCTCTCTCTCTCACATTCAGGTGATTCCTCTCTCGCTCACACATTCTGAGTATTCCTTCTTTCTCTCTCTCACTAAGTCTCACTCTGCCTATCAATCACACTCTCTCCAGCCTATTTCACTCACAGCCTCACTCTCTCTCTCTCATTCATAGCCTCACAACCTCCCCTCACTCACAGTTTATCACTCTGTCTCTCTCAGTCTCCACGTCTCTCAAACAAAGCCTCCCTCTCTCCCCTACACACAGTATCCCTCTCTCTCAATCTCTGACTCACAGCCTCCCTCTCTCTCACACTGACTCAGTCTCCCTCTGTCATTCATTCGCAGTTTCCCTCTTTCATTTTTTCTCCGTCCCACTGTCTCATTCATTCGCAGGCTCCCTCTATCTACATCACATTCTCACTTTTTCTCACTCATTCACAGTTTTCCTCGCACTAATTCCCCGTCTACCTCTCATTCAGTCTCACTCTCTCTAACATTCAGTCTCCATCTCTCTCTCTGCCTAAGTCTCCCCCTCTCACTCTCACATTCACTTTTTCCCTCACTCACCCTCTCACACTTTCAGATTCGCTCTCCCTCTCTCTCTTGCTCGCCCTCTCTCTCACTCTGTCGCCCTTTCTCTTTCAATCAGCCTCCCGTTCCCTCCCTCTCAGCCTTCCTCTCTCTCTCTCACTCAGTCTTCCACTCTTTCAATCTCAGTATCCCTCACTCTCTCTCACTCTGTCTCACGCAGTCTCACTCACTGTCTCGCTTTCTCTGTCACGTTCACAGGCTCCCTCTCACACTCACTCACAATCTCAATCTATCTCTCACTCACAACCTCCCTCTCCCTCACACACATTCTCCCTATCTTTCTCACATTCACAGTCTCTATCACTCCTACTCTCTCACATTCTCCCCCTCTCTCTCAGATAGAATTTTCTCTCTCACACTCACTCATTCACTCAGTCACTCACTCACTCAGGCTCCCCATATCCCACTCACTCACTGTCTCTGTCTCTCGCTCACTCGCAGTCTCCGTCTCTCACTCGTCCACAGTTTTCAGCTCTCACTCATCCTCACATTCAGCCTCCATCTCTCTCTCAGAATTAGTCACCCTCCCTCTCTCACATACTTTCAGTCTCCACCTCTCTCTCTCACATAGTCTCCCTCTCTATGTCACTAACGGCCTCCCTCTCTCACATTCAACTTCTACCTCTCTCACATTTTCTCTCTCTCTCAAACACATCCTCCCTCTCCCTCCCTCTCATTCTCTCTCCCTCTCTCTCACATTCGCAATCTCTCTCTCCCAGAAATTCAAAGATTCTCTCTCTATCTCACTCACAGTCTCCCCCCCTCTCTCTCTCACTCACACTGACTCCCTCTCTCTCGCATTTAATCTCCCCCTCGCTCTCACTCTCTCAAACTCTCTCACTCATTCTAACTAACATTCTCACTTTCTCTCACATTCAAAGGCTCCCCATCTCGCTCACAATCAGACTCTCCCCCTCTCTCCCACGTTCATATTTTTCCTCTCTCACTCACTGTCTCTGACTCACAGCCTCCCTCTCTCACACATTCACAGTCTCTCTCTGACTCTCACTCTGCCTCCCTCTCTCTCTCCCATATTCAAAGTATCCCTCTCACACACACACACACATTTAGACTCCCTCTCCCCCTTTCAAATTCAGTCTACCTCTCCTTCTTACATTCAGAGTATCTCACTCTCATTTACATTCTCGCTCTCTCTTACATTATCTGTCTCTCTCTCAGATTGACTTTCTCTCTCTCTCTCACTCATTCACTCACTGCCTCCCTCTACCTCACTCATTCGATTTCTCCCTCTCTCTCAAATCACAGTCTCCCTCTCTCATTCATTCAGTCATTATCTCTCCCTCAGCCTAACTGTCTCTCACATTCAAATTCTCCCACTCACGCTCTCACTCTTAGACTCCCCGTCTGAATCATTCAGTCTCCCTCTTTATCTCTCACATTTACAGCCTCCCTCTACAGCTCCCTATCTGCACGGCCCAGCTCTCTCTCACCCCGACCCCGCTCTCTCTCACCCCGGCCTTGCCCTCATCCCGCCGCTCCCACTCTCTATCCCCCCGGCCACGCTCTCTATCCCCCAGCACCGCACTTTATCCCCCTGGCCACGCTCTCTATACGCCCGGCACCGCTCTCTATCCCCCCGGCCCCGCTCTCTATCCCCCCGGCCCCGCTCTCTATCCCACCCGGGCCCCGCTCTCTATCCCCCCGGCCCCGCTCTCTATCCCCCCGGCACCGCTCTCTATCCCCCCGGCCCTGCTCTCTATCCCACCGGCCCCGCTCTCTATCCCACCCGGGCCCCGCTCTCTATCCCCCCGGCCCCGCTCTCTATCCCCCCGGCCCCGCTCTCTATCCCCCCGGCCCCGCTCTCTATCCCACCCGGCCCCGCTCTCTAACCCCCGGCACCGCACTTTATCCCCCTGGCCCGGCTCTCTATCCACCCGGCCCCACTCTCTATCCCCCCGGCCCCACTCTCTATCCCCCGGCCCCGCTCTCTATCCCCCCGGCCCCGCTCTCTATCCCACCGGCCCCGCTCTCTATCCCCCCGGCCCCGCTCTCTATCACCCCGGCCCCGCTCTCTATCCCCCCGGCCCCTCCCTCTATCCCCCCGGCCCCGCTCTCTCCCCCACCCCCCGGCCCCGCTCTCTCCCCCACCCGGCCCCAACACTCTATTCCCACGGCCCTGCTCTCTCTACCCCCGGCTACGCTCTCCCCCCCACCCGGCCCCAACACTCTATCCCCCCGGCCACGCTCTCTATTCCCATGGCCCCGCTCTGACCCCCTCGGCCCCACTCGCTCTGTCGCTCCGGCCCCACTCACTCTCTCCCTCCGGCCCCGCTCGCTCTCTATCTCCGGACCCGCTCGCTCTCTCACCCCGGCACCGCTCGCTCTCCCTCTCCGGCCCCGCTCGCTCTCTCCCTCCGGACCAGCTCGCTCTCTCCCTCCGGAGCCGCTCGCTCTCTCACCCCGGCACCACTCGCTCTCCCTCTCCGGACCCACTCGCTCTCTCCCTCCGGACCCGCTCGCTCTCTCACCCCGGCAACGCTCGCTCTCCCTCTCCGGCCCCGCTCACTCTCTCCCTCCGGACCTGCTCGCTCTCTCCCTCCAGACACGCTCTCTCCCTCCGGCCCCATTCTCTACCTCCGGACCCGCTCGCTCTCTCCCTCCGGCCCCGCTCTCTCCCTCCGGCCCCGCTCTCTCCCTCCGGACCCACTCGCTCTCTCCCTCCGGCCCCACTAACTCTCTCCTTCCAGACGAACCTGATGTCTACCTCCTAACCAGCTAACTCCCTCCTGCTGGACACAGTCTCACCGTTTCCCCAGGTCTCGCTCACTCATTCCCTCCAACACCGCTTGCTCTCTCACTCCTGTCACACTCAATATCTCCCCATGATCCCGCAAACATCCATCTTCCAGCATGGCGTGCTCTTTCCACTCAGCCCCACTCACTCTCACTCTCCGGCACCGCACGCTCTCTCACTTCGACCATGCTAACTCTCTCCCTGGCCCTTCTCGCTCTCTCCATCCAACCATGCTTGCCCCTACCTTCCATCCCCGCTTGCTCTCTCCCTCCGGCCCTTCTCGCTCTCTCCCTCTTGCCCTGCTCTCTCTCTCACTCTGGAACCGCTCGGTCCCACCCTCCAGGCTCGATTGCTCTCTCCCACCGGCACTGCTCACTCTCTACCCCTGGCCCCTCTCGCTCTCACTCATGGTCCACTTGCTCTCTCCCCTTCGCCACTCTTGCTCTCTCCATCCGGCTCTGCTCGGCTTCTCCGTCTAGCCTCCCTCTCTCTCATCCCAGCGGCCCCTCTCTCTATTCACCCGGCAGTGTACTCTCTCACAGCGGCCACGCTTTCTATCCACCCTGCCCTACTCTCCATCCTCCAGCCCCACTCTTTATCCCAAGGCTTCGCTGTATACTTCCCGGCACCGCTCTCAAAAATCCTGGACGCGTTCTCTCTAGCCTAGGCCATGCCATCTCTCCCAACTGAGCCTCTGTCTCTCCCACGGCCGATCACTTTATGTGCAGGCAACGTTCTCTATCCCCCCAGCCCCGTTATCAAACCACCGGCCCCGCTCTCTATCCCCCTGGCCCTGCTCTCAAACACCCAGCCATGGTCTCATTCCCCCCGACCCACCTCTCTCTCCCCCCGGCCCCGCTCTCTATCCGCCATGCCCCGCTCTCTATCCCCCCGGCCCCGCTCTCTATCCCACCGGCCCCGCTCTCTCTCCCCACGGCCCTGCTCTCTATCCCCCCGGCCCCGCTCTCTCTCCCCCCAGCCCCACTCTCTATCCCCCCGGCCCCACTCACTCTCCCCCCTGCCCCGCTCTCTCTGCTCCGGCCCAGCTCTCTATCCCCCCGGCCCCGCTCTCTATCGCCCCGGCCCCGCTCTCTATCCCCCCGGCCCCGCTCTCTATTCCCCCGGCCCGGCTCACTCTCCCCCCTGCCCCACTCTCTCTGCTCCGGCCGCGCTCTCTATCCCCCCGGCCCCGCTCTCTATGCCCCCGGCCCCGCTCTCTATCCCCCCGACGCCGCTCTCTATCCCCCCGGCCCCGCGGTCTCTCCCCCCGGCCCCGTTCTCTCTCCCCCCGGCCCCGCTCGCTATCCCCCCGGCCCTGGTCTCTCTCGCCCCGGCCCCGCTCTCTATCCTCCCGGCCCCTCTCTGACTCCCTCCAACCCCGCTCTCTCTCCCTCTGGCCCCGCTCTCTATTCCCCCGGCCCCGCTCTCTATCTCCCCGGCCGCTCTCTCTCTCCCTCGGGCCCCACTCGCTCTCTCCCTCCGGCCCCGCTCGATCTCTCCCTCCGGCCCCGCTCTCTCTCTCCCTCCAGCGCCGCTCGCTCTATCCCTCCGGCCCCACTCGCTCACTCCCTCTCGGGCCCCGCTCGTTCACTCCCTCCGACTCCGCTCGCTCTCTCCCTCCGGCCCCGCTCGCTCTCTCCCTCCGTATCGCTCTCTCTCTCCCTCCGGCACCGCTCTCTCTCTCCCTCCAGCCCTACTTGCTCTCTCCCTCCGGCCCCACTCGCTCTCTCTCTCCGGCACCGCTCGCTCTCTCCGTCCGGCTCCGCTCTCTCTCTCCCTCCGGCCCCATTCACTGTCTCCCTCCGGACCCGCTCGCTCTCTCCCTCCGGCCCTGCTCTCTCCCTCCAGCCCTTGTCTCTCTCTCCTTCTGGCCCCGCTCGCTCTCACACTCCGTCCCGGCTAACTCTCTCCTTCCAGATGAACCTGCTGTCTACCTCCTAACCCGCTCACTCCCGTCAGCTGGCCACACTCTCTACCTTCCATCCGGCGTCACTCACTCTCTCCCACCAACACCGCTCGCTCTCTCACTCCGGCCTTGCTCACTCTTTCACTTCTGCCACACTCAATATCTCCCCATGATCCCGCAAACATCCATCTTCCAGCATGGCGTGCTCTCTCCACCCAGCCCCACTCACTCCCACTCTCCGGCACCACACGCTCTCTCACTTCGACCACGCTAACTCTTTCCCTGGCCCTTCTCACTCTCTCCATCCAACCATGCTTGCCAGCTCCTTCCATCCCCGCTTGCTCTCTCCCTCCGGCCCTTCTTGCTCTCTCCCTCTGGCCCTGCTCTCTCTCTCACTCTGGACCCGCTCGGTCCCACCCTCCGGGCTCGATTGCTCTCTCCCACCGGCACTGCTCGCTCTCTACCCCTGGCCCCTCTCGCTCTCACTGAGGATCCACTTGCTCTCTCCCCTTCGCCACTCTTGCTCTCTCCATCCGGCTCTGCTCGGTTTCTCCGTCTAGCCTCCCTCTCTGTTATCCCAGCGGCCCCTCTCTCTATTCACCGGCAGTGTACTCTCTCACAGCGGCCACGCTTTCTATCCACCCTGCTCTACTCTCCATCCTCCAGCCCCACTCTTTATCCCAAGGCTTCGCTGTATACTTCCCGGCACCGCTCTCTAAAATCCTGGACGCGTTCTCTCTAGCCTAGGCCATGCCATCTCTCCCAACGGAGCCTCTGTCTCTCCCACGGCCGATCACTTTATATGCAGGCAACGTTCTCTATCCCCCCAGCCCCGTTCTCTAACCACCGGCCCCGCTTTCTATACACCCAGCCCCGCTCTCTATCCCCCCGGCCCCGCTTTCTATCACCCTGGCCCAGCTCACTCCCCCCGGCCCCGCTCTCTATCCCCCCGGCCCCGCTCTCTATCCCCCCAGCCCCGCTCTCTATCCCCCCGGCCCCGCTCTGTATCCCCCCGGCCCTGCTCTCTATCCCCCCGGCCCCGCTCTCTATCCCCCCGGCCACGCTCTCTATCCCCCCGGCCCCGCTCTCTATCCCCCGGCCACGCTCTCTATCCCCCCGTCCCGCTCTCTATCCCCCCGGCCCCGCTCACTATCCCCCCGGCCCCACTCTCTCTCACCCTGGCCACGCTCTCTATCCCCCCGGCCCCGCTCTCTATCCCCCCGGCCCCGCTCTCTATCTCCCCGGCCCCGCTCTCTCTCCCCCCGGCCCCGCTCTCTAACCCGTCGCCGCGATCTCTATCACACCTGCCCCGCTCTCTATCCCCTCGGTCCCACTATCTCTAAGACCTGAACCCGCTTCATTATGCCGACCCCCCCTCTTTATCCCACTGGCCCCGCTCTCTATCACCAAGGCCTCGCTCTCTCTCCACCCGGCAACGAACTTTATCGACTGGCCCCGCTCTCTAAACAATTGTACAGCTCTCTAACACGCGGCCACGCTCTCTCTCCCCCTGATCCAACTCACTCTTCCCCCCTGCCCCGCTGTCTATCCCCCCGGCCCCGCTCTCTATCCCCACATCCCCACTCTCTCTCCCCCCGGCCCCACTCTCTAACCCCACAGCCCTGCTCTCTATCCCCACGGCCCCGCTCTGTAACTCCCCAGCCCAGTTCTCTATCCCCCCAGCCTCGCCCTCTCACCGCCCGTCCCCACTCCCTATCCCCCAATACACATGCTCTCTATCCCACCGGCCCCACTCTCTTTCATCCCCCCGGCACCGCTGTCTCTCCCCCCGGCCCCGGTCTCTATTCCTACAGCCCCGCTGTGTCCCCCTCTCTAACCCCAGCCATGCTCTCTAACACCTGGCGCCGACCTCTAACCACTGGACCTGGTCTCTTCACCACGGCTGCTCTCTATCCACCCGGAACCACTCTCAAGCCCACCGGCTAGGCTCTATATCCCTCCGGCCCTAATGTCACTCCCTCCATCCCTGCCCTCTTTCTCCCCCCTGCCCTGATCTCGATTTCCGTCCGGCCCCAATCTCTCTCTCCCTCCAGCCCCATTCGCGCTCTCACTCCGGACTGGCTCGTTCTCTCCCTCTGGTCCCACTAGCTCCTTCAATCTGGCCTCCTCGCTAGCTCTCTTCCTTCAGCCCCACACATTCTCTCCCTTTGGCCCCACCTACACTCTCCCTTCAAACACAATGACTCTCTGTCTCCGGCCCCGCTCGCACTCACCATCCACCCTCGCTCGCTCTCTCCCTCTGGCCACCTTCACTGTCTCGCCCCAGCTCCCCTCACTCTTTCCCTCTGCCCCAGTTCTGTAACACACAGATCGCGCTATCCAGCACCATGGCCCTGCTCTCTAACACCCCGGCCCCATTGTTTCACCCCCCGGCCGCAGTCTCTAGCCAACCAGCCCTGGTCTCCAACACCTTTGCTCCACTCTCTCTATCACCCCGGCCCCGCTCTCTAACACCGGGCCCAATTCTCTCACTCCCCGGCCCTGCTCTCTAGCCAACCGGCCCCGCTCTCCAAAACCTCGGCTCCACTCTCTCTATGACCCCGGCCCCACACTCTAATCTCCCCGGCTGCACTCTTTCTCCCCATGCCCTGCTCTCTCACCCTCTCAGCCCAGCTCTCTATGCCCCCGACCCCGCTCCCTAACCGCCCAGTCTCGCACACTATCCACCCTGCCCCGCTCTCTCTCCCCTATTCTCTGCTCCCTATAACCCGGCCCCGCTCTCTATCCCTCCGGCCCCAATATACAACCCACGGCCCAGCTCTCTAACTTCATCCCCGCTTCCCTAACACCCGGAGCCTCTCTCTAACCACCGGCGATGGTCTCCCTCTCCCCGGCTCTTCCCTCTATACACCCGGATGCACTCAGAATACCAGCAGCGCCGCTCTCTAGCCCACTGACCCAGCGCTATATCCCCCAGGCCCCAATCACTCTCACTCCAGCACCGCTCACACTAGCCGGTGGGCTTGAGAGTGGTTCCGGGTGGATAGAGAGCGTAGCCGTGGGGAAGAGACCAAGCCCCGAAAACTCTCACCTTCCAGCCCCATTCGCTCTCTCACTCCCGTCCCCCGCTCTCTCTCCCACTGGCCACAATCGTTCTCTCACTCCGGAAAGGCTCGATCTCTCCCATCGGCCACCCCCGCTCTCTCTCCGTGGTCCCACTCTCTCTCTCCCTCTGAAATCACTCGGTCTCTTACTCCGGCCACACATACTCTCTCCCTCTGGCACCACATGCTTTCTACCTCTGAAAACGCTCACTCTCTCCCTCTGGCCCTGCTTGGTCTCACCATCTGGCCTCGATCGCTCTCACCCTCCATCCACACACACTATCTCACTCCGGCCCCACTTACTCTCTCCCTCTGGCCCCGCTCACTCTCTCACCACGGCTCAGCTCATCTCTCCCTCCGACCCCGGTATTTATTGCCCCAGACCCGCTCTACAACCATCTGACCACGAACTCTTTCACCCCGGCCCCACTCCCTATCAACACTGCCTCGCTCTCTGTCCACCCGGCTCTGAAGTTTATCCCCTGGCCCCGCTCTCTAACCGAAGGCCCATCTCTCTAACACCCGGCCCCGTTTTCACTCCCCCCAGCCCCGATCTCTATACCCCCAATAGAACCCGCATTCTAACCCCCCAGCCCTGCTCTCAAACCACCAGACCCACTTTCTAAATTCCGGCTCCACCCTCGCATCACCCCGGTCCCGATCTCTTTCTCCCCAGCCCCGCTCTCTCGTTCCCCCCGGTCCTGCTCTCTCTCCCCTCAGTCCCGCTGTCTCTATTGCCCAGACCCACACTCTATCCCCGTGGCTTCGAACACTATCCCCCCGCCCCCACTCTCTATCCCCCAGGCCCCAATCACTATACCTGCTGCCCCACTGTCTAACCCCCCGGCCCCACTCTCTGTCCCCCAAACCCCGCTATCTCGCCCCGGCCCCACTCTCTAACCCGCCAGCCCTGCTCTCTAGCCCCTCAGCCATGCTCTCTGTACTCCCAGCCCCGCTGTCTATCCCCCCGGCCCCGCTCTCTATTCCCCGGGCCAGGCTCTCTATCCCCCCGGCCTAGCTCTCTCGTACCGGCCCTGCTCTCTGACCCCCGGGCCCCACTATCTATCCTACCAGCCCCGGTCTCTATCTCCCCGTCCCCGTTCTTTATCACCACGGCCTCGCTTTCTCTCCACACGGCCCCACTCTGTCACCCACGGCCCAGTTCTCTAAAACCTGGCCGCATTCTATCTCCCCCCAGCCCTGCTCTCTAACCCACCGACAGCGCTCTCTATTCCCCTGGCTCCACTCTCTATCTCCTGGCACCGCTCGCTAACCCCCTGGACTCGCTCTCTAACTGCCCTGACCCGCTTTCTAAACTGAGGCCCCGCTCTCTCTCCCCGGGTTCCGCAAAGTCTCCACACGGCCCCGCTCACCAACACACCAGCCCCGCTCTCTAACCCCCCGCAACGGTCTCTATCCGTCCGGCGCTGCTCTCTCTCAACCCGGCCCCTCTCTCTAACACCCTGGCCACAATCTGAATCCCAGCCCCGCTATATCTCTCCTTGACCCCACTCTCTATCACCCAGCCCCGTGAACTCTCGACCCATCAAATATCTCTAACCCACTCGGCCCCACTCTCTAACCCCTGTCCCCATTTACCCACCCCTGGCTCCACTCTGAGAGCCCCTGCTCTGCTCTCTATCCAAATGGCCCCGCTCTCTATACCCCCGGCCACGCTTTCTATCCCACCAGCCCTTCTCGATAAAATATCCAGCACCGCTCCCTATCCCCTGGCCCCGCCCTAAATCATCCCGGGCCACGCTCATTATCTCCCCGGCCCCACTCTCAACCTTTGCGCCCCGCCTTCTCTCTCCCCGCCCCGCTCTCTATCCCCCCCGGCCCCATTATCTAACCACCGGCACCTTTCTCTCTCCTCCCTGCTCCATTATCTCTCCCCTCAGATGCGCTCTCTAACCCCTCACTCCGTACTCTGTCCACCTGGCCCGGCTCTCTAAACTGCCGGCCCCAATCTCTACCCACCGGCCTCGCTCTATATCCACCCGTCCCCGCGCTCTAACCCACCGGCTCTGCTCTCTACCACCACTGGTCCGGCTCTCTATCCTCCCAGCTCCGGTCTCTACCCCCTGGCCCCGCTCTCTCTCTCCCCCCGTTCCTGCTCTCTATTCTTCCTACCAGCTCTCCAACATCCCGGCCCCACTCTCTACCCCCTGGCCCCACTGTCTCTCCCCCCGGACCTGCTCTCTAGCCCGCCGTCCCGTCACTATGTCCCCCAATAGACACGCTCGCTATCCCACCAGTCCCGCTCTCATCCTCCCAGACCTGTACTCTCATCCCTCCGGCGCCGCAGTCACTCCCCAATCTCTGACCACTGGGGCTGGTCTCTTTTCCTGGCTGCTCTATCTAACAACCCGGCTAGTGTCTCTATGCCCCCAGAACCGCTCTCTAGACCACCGGCCGGGCTCCATATCTCCCCGGCCCTACTCTCTCTCCCTCCAGCCTTGCTTGCTCTCTCCTCCCTGCTCCACCCACTCACTCCCTCCAGCCCCACTCGCTCTTTCATATTGGCCCAGCTCGCTCTCTCCCTCCGGCCTCACTCGCTCCCTCAATCCGGCCTCGCTTGCTCTCCTACTCCGGCCCTGCATATTCTCTGCCTCTGGGCCCACCTACTCCCTTCTTCCGAACCCATTCACACTCTAACTCCGGCCCCGCTCCCTTTACCATCCAGCCTCACTCACGCTCTACCTCCGGCACCGCACACTCTCTCACTCCAGCCCCACTCACTCTCTCACTTATACCCCGCTCTCTAACCCACTGACCCCATTCATTTTCACCCCCGCCCCGCTCTCTATCTCTCCGGCACGGCTCTTTATTACCCCGGCGTCTCTCTCTCTCCAACGGGCCCCGCTCTTTATCCCCTGACCCTGCTCTCCAGCCTATGGCCCGGTTCTTTAACAACGGACTCCATTCTCTCTCTCCCAGTCCCCGCTCTCTAACCCACCAGCCCCGCTCTCGAACAACCCGTCCCTGCTCTCTAAAACACCGACACCCCTCTCTATCACCCTGGGCTCACTTTCTATCCACGCGGTCCTGCTCTTACTCCCCCTGGCTCTGCTCTCTATCCCCTTGCGCCACACTCTAATACACCGTACCTCCTCTCTATCCACCCTGACCCGCTTTCTATCACCACGGCCTCGCTATCTCTTTCCCCGGCCCAACTCTCCAACACCACGGCCCTGCTCTCTAACCCCTTTGCCCTGCTCTCTATCCACCAGATCCGCTTTCTAAACCCCGGCTCCTCTCTGTCTCCTCCCGGAAGCGCTCACTCATCCACCCAACACCAGTCTCTCTACCCGCGGATCCGCCCTCTCTGCCTACGGCCCCGCTCTCTAACCACCCAGGCCCGCTTTCTAACACCCCGGCCCCGCTCTCTCTCCCCCCGGCCCGGCACTCTATCACCCCGGCCCCGCTCTCTATCTCCCTGGCCCGGCACTCTATCCCCCCGGCCCCGCTCGCTATCCCCCCGGCCCCACACTCTATCCCCCCGGCCCAGCTCTCTATCCCCCTGGCCCCGCTCTTTCTCCCCCCGGCCCCACTCTCTGAAACGCGGCCCCGCTCTCTCTCCCCTTTGCCCCACTCTCTAACAAACTGAACCCGATCTCCTACTCCCCGTCACATTCTCTCTCCTCCCGGCTCCTCTATCAAACCACCCCGGCCCCACTCTCTAATCCTTGGCCCCGTTTCCCCTCCGGTAGGCTTCGCTCTCAAGACCCAGCTCCGCTTTCTATCCAAATGGCACTGCTCTCTATGCTCCCGGCACCTCTCTCTATCCCCTAGACCGCCCCTCTCTCCCCCCGGCCGCGGTCTCTAACCCCCCCGGACCCATTCTGTCTAGCCCCTGCCCCTTTCTCTCTCCTCCCAGCTCCGCTCTCTATCCACCCGGCCACGCTCTCTAAACAAACGGTCCCGATCTCTAATCCCCTGGCCGTGTTCTCTCTCCATATGGCCCTGCATGCTCTCTCCCTCCGACCCCGCTACTCTCACCCGGCCCCCGCTCGCTTTCTTACTCTACCCCCGCTGGCACTCTTCCTCCGGCCCCACCTACTTTCTCCCTCTGTACCGTCTCACTTTCTCCCTCCGGCCCCGCTACTCTCACCCTGCCCCCGCTCGGTCTCTCCCTCTGGCCCCGCTCGCTCTCTCCCTCCGGCCCCGCTACTCTCACCCTGCCGCCGCTCGCTCTCTCCCTCCGGCCCCGCTACTCTCACCCTGCCGCCGCTCGCTCTCTCCCTCCAGCCCCGCTCGCTCTCTCCCTCTCTTAACCTGGGCTCCGCCCGCCAGCCCGGCCCGCCCAGCCCGGCCCTTCCCGGCCGTTTGCCCCTCTCTCTCCCCCAGGTCCTTGCTCTCACCCCGGCCTCACTATCTCCCCAACCTGGACCTGTGTCTCTCCACCACCGACCCCATTGTGCAACCCTCGGACCCACATCCAGCAACCCCCCAGCAACTTTCTCTCCACCTGCCCCCCTGCTCTTTACCCCAAGACTCCGCTCCGTACCCCCAGCTCTGCTCTTGTAACAGCCTCCCTCACAAGGGACAAGGTATTTTAGAAACTAATGAGACTAAATGCGGACAAATCTCCAGGACCTGTCGGCCTGCATTCAAGGGTTTAAAAGGAAGTGGCTGCAGAGATGCTGGAGGCTTCCCTCAAAATATTCCAGAACTCACTGGATTCCAGGAGAGTCCAAGTGGAATAGAAAAGCGCTAATTTGATGACACAGTCCAAGAAGAGGTGAAAATGAAAGCAGGAAACTATAGGCCATTCAGACCAACATCTGTACTTGGCTAAAGGTAAGAGGCCATTGTTAAGCAAGAAATAGGAGGACATTTAGCAATGCTTAACAAAATGAAACAGAGTCAACATGGTATTTTGAAAGGTAAATTATGTTTGACAAATTGGCAAGTGTTCCTTGAGGATATTAGAGGGAGAGATGATAAAGGGAAACTGGTAGATGTGGTGTATTTGGATTACAAGAAGGCATTCGATAAGGTGCCACATAAAGGGTTAATGCATAAGGTAGGATCTCGCGGTTTTGGGAGTAATGTATTAGTTCTCTCCTCCTGGCCCCTATCGGCCTCCCCTCTAGGCTTCCTCTAAACCCCCGCTGCGCGTTCTACCCCCTGGCCCGGCTCTGTACACCCAAGGCCCCGCTCTCTACAACACCAGTCCCACTCATTAGGCCCTGGTCCCTGACCCGTTGTCTCTCCGTGACCCAGCAATTAGCCCCACGTCTGCACTGCTCCCTCTATCGTGGCTACTTTCTCTAACCCCCCGTCTCCGCGCTCTGCCTACCCTCTGACCCTCTACTCACTCCCACTTCCCCCACACGGCTAAGCCCTCAACCCTCCCACCCTCACTCCCACACCGCTCCGCCACCCCCTTTTCTGCTCCTGGTCCTGGATCATATCTTGAAAACTCACCTTCCCTCTGTTTGCCTCTCGTCTGACCAAAGGCTTATTTCTCCCTGAACGTGCTGCTGATAGGCTCACTGGTGAATAAATGCATGGAGGAGCCAGCCAGTGATTGGATGAGAAGCTCCAACCCATTTTTCACGTCTGAGACAGTTGAATATCCAAGACGTTTGGCGGGTGGAGCCAAAGGAGTCGAGACCTGGATTCTGACCCGCAGGCATCCAGTTAGATGAGCCTTTTCTAAACCGTCCCAAACACAGTTCACAGAGATTCCATGTTTTCCAATTTCCACAATTCTTTGAGACTAACTTGATCGAGTTTTTCGAGGAAGTGACAAATCTGATCGACGATGGAAGGGCAGTGGATGTTATCTGTATGGATTTTAGTGAGACCTTTGACAAGGTCCCTCATGACAGACTGGTACAGAAGGTAAAATCGCACGGTATCAGAGGTGAGCTGGCAAGATGGATACATAATTGGTTTGGTCAAAGAAGACAGAGGGTAGCAGTGGAACTGAGCTTTTATGAATAGAGAGCTGAGGCTAGTGGTGTGACGCAGGGATCAGTGCTGCGACCTTTGCTGTTTCTAAAACACTTAAATGAATTGAAGTTAAATGTACCTGGGCTAATTAGTAAGTCAGCAGACTTCACTAAGGTTGGAGGATTTTCAAATGGTGAAGAGGAATGTTAAAGGATACAAAGGTATATAGATCGTTTCGAAACTTGGGCGGAGAAATGTCAGATGGAGTTCAATCTGGACAAATGCGAGTTACTGCATTTTGGAATGTCTAATACTGGTAGGAATTATACAGTAAATGGCAGAACCCTTAACTGCTTTTACGGCCAGAGGGAGCCTGCGTGTGCAGGTCCACAGGTCACTGAAAGTGTCAACGCAGATGGGTAAGGTAGTCAGGAAGGCATATGGCATGCTTGCCTTTATTGGCAGGGGTAATGAGTATAAATGCTGGGAAGTAATACAGCAGCTCTAGAGAACATTGGTTAGACCACACTTGGAATGTTGATGGCAATTTTGGTCGCCACATTACCAGAAGGTTATGGAGGCGTTGGAGAGGGTGCAGAGGAGGTTTACCAGGATGCTGCCTGGTCTGGAGGTTATTAGTTATGAGGAGAGGTTGGGGAAACTCGGATTGTTCTCACTAGAGCAACGGAGTTTGGGGGGCGACTTCATAGAAGTTTACCAAGTGTTGAGTGGCATGGACAGAATAGGTAGTCAGAAGTTTTTTTTTATTTTTTTTCCCAAGGGTTGAAGAATCGATTACTAGGGGACATAGATTTAAGGTGAGAGAAGAAAACTATAGAGGAGATGTGCGCGGCTTTTTTTAAAGCAGTGGGTAGTGAGTGTCTGGAATTCGCTGCCAGAGGAGGTGGTGGAAGCAGATACGATAGTAGTGTTCAGGAGGCAGCTTGACAAATACATGAATAAGATAGGAATAGAGGGATACAGACCCCGGAAGTGCAAAATGTTTTAGAGTGACAGGCAATATGATTGTTGGAGGCTTGGAGGCCCGAAGGGCCTTTTCCTGTGCTGTACTTTTCTTTGTTCTTTGTTCTTTGCCCTGTATACACTGGCTCATTAATACATATCAGGAAGAGCAAGGGTAAAAGCATTGGTTGTTAATCAGTGTAAATCACTGTTATTTGTACAAATAATCTCATATTTAATGTAAACGTCATTGTTACAGATCTATGTTGCTTCTATTTTGATGTTGTTTTATTAAAATTCTATTTTTTATATATTTGCACGTTGAAATGATCAGTTACAGGTGTTTTTGTCTCTCACCATCTATACTCAGCGTTCAACTTGGGTTCTGGTATAGCCCAGGATATCTCCCACTTTCATCGAGTCTCCCTCACCATCTGTAGTCAGTGTTCACCTGGGGACTGAGATAGCCCAGGATTTCCCTCACTGACCATCGAGTGTCCCTCACCATCTATACTCAGTGTTCACCTGGGGACTGAAGTAGCCCAGGATATCTCTCAATGGCAATTGATTGTCTCTAACCATCTGTTCTCTGTTTCCGATAAGGACTGAGCTACTCCAAGGTAACTCTCACTAAATAATTGCAGCCTTTCTGTTAACTTGACCTGACGCTGAGGTTATTGCTGTTTTCTGGTAGCTCAGCGTGAATGGTTGATCTAAAATGGGAAATACTGCCTGTGAACATTGAGATGGAGGGGGAGGTTCAACTGAGGGACAGATGGTAACCTGGTTCAGAGAAGGAGGGAAGATTCAAGCTTGAATTTGTGACATCTTCAAGCAGTGGGGAGTGAGAAATTGAGGTTTTGCAGCTTTGGGGGTTACAAGTCACAGTGCAACAGAAAATGTAGTTTATATTGCCATGAAACGTATTTTGTCTCTCAGTCACAGACTCGGCACTCACTGACCCGTGTGTAAATCACACCATCCTGGACCAGGCCTGGAGGAGCATAGATTGTGAAGGGACCGAGTGTATAAATTGTAATCGGACTGAGGACTCTGGTTGTGACAAGGATCAGAATTCTAGCGGGTGGATGTGTGATAAGAATCTTCAGGAAGGATGGTACCGATTTAAAAGGTAACGTGTAGGGAAACTTTCTGATAAACTAGACAAAGAGAGATAAGTGTGATTGTGGACACAGGAAATGCAGAGAGTCGGTGATCATCAGAGGTATCACTAGGGGATTTATTTTTGGAAAAATACACTTTATTCAGAAAATAGCTGAAAGAACCTTACAAAACATTTCACCTTGGTCATCACAAAAATGTGTAATCAAATGCAAGTTCTCCCCATGGACCATGAAGAGCCGTAATACAATCAATGAACATTACAGACATTTCAACATGGCCATGACAGGCAGTCAGGCAGGGCAATTGTATTGGAGTTAGTGAGAAACTGAGGTTCTGTCTGTCCATGGTGTTGCGAAGGATGGGTCTGGCCACGCTGCCACGGAACGTTCCAAGTTGACGGACTGTACCGTACCAACTGTCCCTCGTGGAAAAATTTATTCACCGATAGACCATTGACAACACGTCCATGAGGCAGTGGTTGGCAAGTAATGGAGATGGTGGATCCTCTCGGAATGTTCCCTGAGCGGACTGTCAAAGCCATTTTGCACAATACCTCATCGCCAGAACTTTCCAACAAGCACCAAGATGTAGCTTGGCTGGTGGTGAGAAAGGCCCTCCTTGTGAGATCCTTCCTGCAGGCTAGGAGTCTCACCCCTTCTGCACATTGCCCTCGAGGTGGCTGTGGGGGGGACGGGGTTGTTGTTCCCTACTTGTGGATTGTGCCTTTGCAAATAAGGTCTGGGTAGATATGTAGTGGTTTATGTTGAAGTTTATCCCGAGCAGTTCTGTGACACAGGACCGTATGCTCTACGGGCTGTTCCAAGGGACACACTTCGAGATAATCATCAACTGCAGCTGGAGGATCATCAACTTGGTGAAAGACCCCCTTTAGTCTGCCAGAAAAATGTTGGTCTTCCAGTGCAAAGACTTGTCCCCGACCAAGTTTTGCAGACTGGCACATTCCAAGGTCCATGACTACGTGCTGAGGGACGCACTAAAGCTTAGGGCAGCAGCCACAAAGGCCCAATGGTGAATAGTCGATGATAAGACCTTTCAGCTACAGTGCACAGAGGGGATTGGAAAGGTATAGACACCTTGGGCTGTACGGCTCATAATGAATTTATGCATTGAATACTAAATGTATATATATTTGTATTGAAGCATCTCAGAGTGCAACATGATGTATGTTGATAACCCCAATACCATTGCACTGTCTGACTGTCTGTCATGCCCTCATTGAAATGACTGTGATATTCATTGATTGTATTGAAGTACCTCATGATCTATGTGGAAAATCTGCTTACGAGTGCACTTTTTTTAATGCTATTTTTCAAATGTTTTCTAATATCCTTTCAGATAATGTATAAATAAAGTACATTTTTTTCCAAAAAGATCAACATGGATCGTATTACACAGTGAAGTCTCCAGTAAAATTATGATACATTTAGTATTCACGGCATACATCCAATGAAAGTCATACAGCCCGAGGGGTCTTTACAAATCTCAGTCCGTCGGTGCACTCTGGCATAAAGGTCTCCGTATCCCTCTGTTAGAGGAAACTCGGTGCATTGTGCACAGTTCTGGTCTCCGTATCCCTCAGTTGCACCAGATTCGGAGCACTGTACACAGTTCTGGTCTCCATGTCCAGCTTCAAAAACCCTCAAGAAGCTCGACACCATCCAGGCAAAGCAGACCAGCTTGATTGGAAACCAATGAATAAAAATTAATTCCCAGCACCACCGGCGCACAGTAGCAGCAGTGTGTACCATTGAAAGATGCACTGTAGGAATTTATCAAGGCTCCTTTGACACCGCCACCCAAACACACAACCGCTACCATCTAGACGGACAAGTGCAGCAGACACATTGGAGCACCAGAAACTGGAAGTTCCCATCCAAGACACTCACAATCCTGAATTGGAAATATATCGGCCGTTCCTTCACTGTGACTTGGTCAAAATCCTGGCACATACTCCCGAACAGAACTGTGGGTATGTCTACACCACATGTACTGCAGCTCTTCAAGAAGGCAGCTCACCACCAGCTCCTGAAGGGAAAATAAGGATGGGCAATAAATGTGGCCAAACCAGCGAAGCCCACATCCCGTCGAAGAATAAGAAGCAATCTGAGCTAGGTCTCATCTGAAGTAATGTGTACGATTCCTGAACCCTAACTTGAATAAGGGCGTCAAACCTTGAACAGGAAAGGGAGGAATTTCACCAGAATGGTTCCAGACGTTTTGGGGAGGCGGGGGGCGGGGGCGGAGGGGTGGTTGGGGGGGGTGGGGTGGGACGGGTTCCAGCTACGGGGGGAGTGAAACGGATGGTTCTCCCTCGGGCAGAGAATGGGATCGGAAAGGTTTTGCAGAGGTGTTCAAATACATGAAGAGTGTGAATAGAATAGAAAAGGAGAGATTGTTTACACTGGAATAAGGTTAGGAAACCACGAAACACAGATTGAATGTCATTGGTAAAAGAACAACGACAAGATAAGGTGAAGTTTGTATTTGGCAGTGAATTCTTGTGATGTGGAACGCACAGTCTGAAGGGCAGGGAAAACAAAACCAATTAATGCATTTCGACAGGATATCAGCTAAATCTGGGTAGGGGAGATTTTCATTGCACGATGAACAGGAGGGGAGCTGGAATCATTGGATAGACATAACAAAGAACTTGCTGCCACACAATGGGCCGAATGGCCACATTCTGACCTGTCTTCTTCCCTAATCCTGTGATTCGGTGATTGTCGTTTCAGTTCTGGTGGATGGAAGATTCCGGAGAAACGTGTCACAGAGAAGCACTGCTCCACAAAACATCCAGGCTGGTTAAATGGTATTTTCATACTATGCAATATCAGATTTAGATTCACTGCCCAACACTGTTCACATCGGTTACATTCTTCAAAATATATAAACCTCATTTCAGGTTCACATCCCACTGTGGGACAGGGAGAAGTCAACAGGACAGTTTGTTTTGAAAGTAAAGGAGATGACGATAAGTGTGAATGCACACGAGGGATAAAGGTTAAAAACTGCAGCAGTTACTTCGTTTATGAGCTGAAGCCGACGAATGACGACAATGCTGCTTATTGCACAGGTAAATTTTAGTGAATGAAGGGAGCGGATGCAGTGACTCGGGGGTGTGGGATGTAGTGACCGAGAGGAGTGTGTTACCGAGGAGAGCGGGACGCAGTGACTGAGGGGAGTGGGATGTAATGGTTGACGGGAGTTGGGTGCAGTGACTGAGGGGAGTGGGGTGTAATGACTGATGGGAGTCGGGTGCAGTGACTGAGGGGAGTTGGGAGTAGTGACTGAGAGGAGTGGTGTGTAGGAACTGAGGGGAGTCGGGTGCAGTGACTAAGGGGAGTGCGATGCAGTGACTGAACGGAGAGGGATGCAGTGACTGAGGGGAGCGGAGTGTCGTGACTGAGGGGAGTCGGGTGCAGTGACTGAGGGGAGTGGGGCGTAGTGACTGAGGGGAATGGAGTGTAATGACTGAGGGGAGTGGGATGCAGTTACTGAGGGGAGAGAGATGCAGTAACTCAGGGGAATGGGATTCAGTGATTAATAGGAGCAGGATGCAGTGACTGAGTGGAGCGGAATGCAGAGACTAAAGGGGAGAAGAATGTAGTTACTGAGGGAGGTGGGGTGCAGTGACTGAGGGGAGTAGGGTGTAGTGAGTGACGGGTGTGGGGTGTAGTGACTGAGCGGAGTGGGGTGTAGTGACTGACGAGTGTGTGGTGTAGCGACTGAGCGGAGTGGGGTGTAGTGACTGACGGGTGTGGGGTGTAGTGACTGAGCGGAGTGGGGTGTAGTGACTGACGGGTGTGGGGTGTAGTGACTGAGCGGAGTGGGGTGTAGTGACTGACGGGTGTGTGGTGTAGTGACTGAGCGGAGTGGGGTGTAGTGACTGAGGGGAGTGGGGTGTAGTGAATGACGGGTGTGGGGTGTAGTGACTGAGGGGAGTGGGGTGTACTGACTGACGGGTGTGGGGTGTAGTGATTGAGCGGAGTGGGGTGAAGTGATTGACGGGTGTGTGATGTAGTGGCTGAGCGGAGTGGGGTGTAGTGATTGACGGGTGTGGGGTGTAATGGCTGAGAGGAGTGGGGTGTAGTGACTGACGGGTGTGGGGTGTAGTGGCTGAGCGGGGTGGGGTGTAGTGAGTGAAAGGTGTGGTGTGTAATGACTGAGCGGAGTGGGGTGTAGTGAGTGACGGGTGTGGGGTGTAGTGACTGAGCGGAGTGGGGTGTAGTGAGTGATGGGTGCGTGGCGTAGTGACTGAGCGGAGTGGGGTGTAGTGAGTGACGGGTGTGTGGCGTAGTGACTGAGCGGAGTGGGGTGTAGTGACTGAGTGGAGTGGAGTGTAGTGACTGAGCGAAGTGGGGTTTACTGAGTGACGGGTGTGTGGTGTAGTGACTGAACGGAGTGGGGTGTAGATACTGAGCGGAGTGGGGTGTAGTGACTGAGCGGAGTGGGGCGTAGTGACTGAGCTGAGTGGGATGTAGTGACTGAGCAGAGTGGGGTGTAGTGAGTGACAAGCATGTAGTTTGTGAATGAGCGGAGTGGTGTATACTGACTGACGGGTTTGGTGTGTAGTGACTGAGCGGAGTGGGGTTTAGTGACTGATGGGTGTCTGGTGTAGTGACTGAGCGGAGTGGGGTGTAGTGAGTGAAGGGTGCGTGGTGTAGTGACTGAGCGGAGTGGGGTGTAGTGAGTGACGGGTGTGTGGCGTAGTGACTGAGCGGAGTGGGGTGTAGTGACTGAGCGGAGTGGAGTGTAGTGACTGAGCGGAGTGGGGTTTACTGAGTGACGGGTGTGTGGTGTAGTGACTGAACGGAGTGGGGTGTAGATACTGAGCGGAGTGGGGTGTAGTGACTGAGCGGAGTGGGGCGTAGTGACTGAGCTGAGTGGGATGTAGTGACTGAGCAGAGTGGGGTGTAGTGAGTGACAAGCGTGTAGTTTGTGAATGAGCGGAGTGGTGTGTACTGACTGACGGGTTTGGTGTGTAGTGACTGAGCGGAGTGGGGTTTAGTGACTGATGGGTGTCTGGTGTAGTGACTGAGCGGAGTGGGGTGTAGTGAGTGAAGGGTGTGTGGTATAGTGACTGAGCGGAGTGTGGTGTAGTAAGTGACGGGTGTGGTGTGTAGTGACTGAGGGGAGTGGGGTGTAGTGACTGACGGGTGTGTGGTGTAGTGACTGAGGGGAGTGGGGTGTAGTCACTGACGGGTGTGGGGTGTAGTGATTGAGCGAACTGGGGTGCAGTGATTGACGGGTGTGTGGTGTAGTTGCTGAGCGAGTGGGATGTAGTTAGTGACGGGTGTTGGGTGTAGTGGCTGAGCGGAGTGGGGTGTAGTGAGTGACGGGTGTGGGGTGTAGTGATGGAGCGGAGTGGGGTGCAATAAGTGACGGGTGTGTGGTGTAGTGACTGAGCGGAGTGGGGTGTAGTGACTGAGCGGAGTGGGGTGTAGTGACTGAGCGGAGTGGGGTGTACTGAGTTACGGGTGTGTGGTGTAGTGACTGAATGGAGTGGGGTGTAGATACTGAGCGGAGTGTGGTGTAGTGACTGAGCGGAGTGGGGTGTAGTGACTGAGCGGAATGGGGTGTAGGGACTGACGGGTGTATGGTGTAGTGACTGAGCGGAGTGGGGTGAAATGATTGACGGGTGTGGGGTATAGTTGCTGAGCGGTGTGGGGTGTAGTGAGTGACGGGTATGGGGTTTTGTGGCTGAGCGGAGACGGATGCAGTGACTGAGTGGAGTGGGATGCAGTTACAGAGCGGAGTGGGGTGTAGTGTCTGAGCGGAGTGGGGTGTAGTGATTGACGGGTGTGGGGTGTAGTGACTGAGCGGAGTGGGGTGTAGTGATTGACGGGTGTGGGGTGTAGTAACTGAGCGGAATGGGGTGTAGTGAATGAACGGAGTGGGGTGTAGTGACTGAGCGGAGTGGGGTGAAGTGAGTGATGGGTGTGTGGTGTAGTGACTGAGCGGAGTGGGGTGTAGTGACTGAGCGGAGTGGGGTGTAGTGAATGACGGGTGTGGGGTGTAGTGACTGAGTGGAGTGGGGTGTAGTGACTGAGCGGAGTGGGGTGTAGTGATTGACGGGTGTGGGGTGTAGTGACTGAGCAAAGTGGGGTGTAGTTAGTGACGGGTGTGGGGTGTAGTGGCTGAGCAGAGTGGGGTGTAGTGATTGAAGGGTGTGGGGATTAGTGACTAAGTGGAGTGGGGTGTAGTGAGAGACGGATGTGTGGTGTAGTGAATGAGCCGCGTGTGGTGTAGTGAGTGACGGGTCTGTTGTGTAGTGTCTGAGCAGAGTGGGGTGTTGTAACTGAGCGGTGTGGGGTGTAGTGAGTGACGGGTGTGGGGTGTAGTGAGTGACGGGTGTGGGGTGTAGTGAGTGATGGGTGTGTGGTGTTGTGACTGAGCGGAGTGGGGTGTAGTGAGTGACTTGTGTGGGGTGTAGTGACTGAGCGGAGTGGGGTGTAGTGATTGACGGGTGTGGGGTGTAGTGACTGAGCGGAGTGGGGTGTAGTATTTGACAGGTGTGTGGTGTAGTGATTGACGGGTGTGGGGTTTAGTGAATGAGCGGTGTGGGGTGTAGTGAGTGACAGGTGTGTGGTGAGGTGACTAAGCAGAGTGGGGTGTAGTGATTGACGGGTGTGTGGTGTAGTGACTGAGCAGAGTGGGGTGCAGTTAGTGACGGGTTTGGGGTGCAGTGGCTGAGCGGAGTGGGGTGTAGTGATTGACGGGTGTGTGGTGTAGTGACTAAGCGGAGTGGGGTGTAGTGATTGACGGGTGTGGGGTTTAGTGACTGAGCGGAGTGGGGTGTAGTGATTGATTGGTGTGTGGTGTAGTGAGTGTCGGGTGTGGGGTGCAGTGACTAAGCGGACTGGGGTGTAGTGATTGACGGGTGTGTGGTGTAGTGACTAAGCGGAGTGGGGTGTAGTGATTGACGGGTGTGGGGTGTAGTGATTGACGGGTGTGTGGTGTAGTGACTGAGCGGACTGGGGTGTAGTGAGTGACGGGTGTGGGGTGTAGTGACTGAATGGAGTGGGGTGTAATGGCTGAGCGGAGTGGGGTGTAGTGATTGACGGGTGTGTGGTGTAGTGATTGAAGGGAGTGGGGTGTAGTGACTAAGCGCAGTGCGGTGTTGTGAGTGACGGGTGTGTGGTGTAGTGATTGACGGGTGTGTGGTGTAGTTATTGCCGGGTGTGTGGTGTAGTGACTAAGCGCAGTGCGGTGCTGTGAGTGACGGGTGTGTGGTGTAGTGATTGACGGGTGTGGGGTGTAGTGACTAAGCGGAGTGGGGTGCAGTGACTGAGCGGTGTGGGGTATACTGATTGACCGGTGTGTGGTGTGGTGACTAAGCAGAGTGGGGTGTAGTGAGTGACGGGTGTGGGGTGTAGTGACTGAGCAGAGTGGAGTGTAGTGATTGATGGGTGTGTGGTGTTGTGACTGAGCGGAGTGGGGTGTAATGAGTGACGGGTGTGTGGTGTTGTAAATGAGCAGAGTGGGGTGTAGTGAGTGACGGGTGTGTGGTGTAGTGACTGAGCAGAGTGGGGTGTAGTGAGTGGCGTGTGTGGTGTGTCGTGACTGAGCAGAGTGGGGTGTAGTGATTGACGGGTGTGTGGTGTTGTGACTGAGCGGAGTGGGGTGTAGTCAGTGAAGGGTGTGTGGTATAGTGACTGAGCGGAGTGCGGTGTAGTAAGTGATGGGTGTGGTGTGTAGTGACTGAGGGGAGTGGGGTGTAGTGACTGACGGGTGTGGGGTGTAGTGACTGAGGGGATTGGGGTGTAGTGACTGACGGGTGTGTGGTGCAGTGACTGAGGGGAGTGGGGTGTAGTCACTGACGGGTGTGGGGTGTAGTGTTGAGCGAAGTGCGGTGTAGTGATTGACGGGTGTGTGGTGCAGTTGCTGAGCGAGTGGGGTGTAGTTAGTGACGGGTGTGGGGTGTATTGGCTGAGTGGAGTGGGGTGTAGTGAGTGACGGGTGTGGGGTGTAGTGACGGAGCGGAGTGGGGTGCAATAAGTGACTGGTGTGTGGTGTAGTGACTGAGTGAGTGGGGTGTAGTGACTGAGCGGAGTGGGGTGTAGTGACTGAGCGGAGTGGGGTGTACTGAGTTACGGGTGTGTGGTGTAGAGACTGAACGGAGTGGGGTGTAGATACTGAGCGGAATGGGGTGTAGGGATTGACGGGTGTATGGTGTAGTGACTGAGTGGAGCGGGGTGTAGTGACTGAGCGGAGTGGGGTGAAATGATTGACGGGTGTGGGGTATAGTTGCTGAGCGGTGTGGGGTGTAGTGAGTGACGGGTATGGGGTTTTGTGGCTGAGCGGATTCGGATGCAGTGACTGAGCGGAGTGGGATGCAGTTACAGAGCAGAGTGGGGTGTAGTGTCTGAGCGGAGTGGGGTGTAGTGACTCAGCGGAGTGGGGTGTAGTGATTGTCGGGTGTGGGGTGTAGTAACTGAGCGGAATGGGGTGTAGTGAATGAACGGAGTGGGGTGTAGTGACTGAGCGGAGTGGGGTGTAGTGAGTGACGGGTGTGTGCTGTAGTGACTGAGCGGAGTGGGGTGTAGTGAATGACGGGTGTGTGGTGTAGTGACTGAGTGGAGTGGGGTGTAGTGACTGAGCGGAGTGGGGTGTAGTGATTGACAGGTGTGGGGTGTAGTGTCTGACCAAAGTGGGGTGTAGTGAGTGACGGGTGTGGGGTGTAGTGGCTGAGCGGAGTGGGGTGTAGTGCTTGAAGGATGTGGGGTTTAGTGACTAAGGGAAATGGGGTGTAGTGAGTGACGGGTGTGTGGTGTAGTGAATGAGTGGCGTGTGGTGTTGTGAGTGACGGGTCTGTTGTGTAGTGACTGAGCAGAGTGGGGTGTTGTGACTGAGCGGTGTGGGGTGTAGCGAGAACGGGTGTGGGGTGTAGTGAGTGACGGGTGTGGGGTGTAGTGACTGAGGGGATTGGGGTGTAGTGACTGACGGGTCTGTGGTGCAGTGACTGAGGGGAGTGGGGTGTAGTCACTGACGGGTGTGGGGTGTAGTGTTGAGCGAAGTGCGGTGTAGTGATTGACGGGTGTGTGGTGCAGTTGCTGAGCGAGTGGGGTGTAGTTAGTGACGGGTGTGGGGTGTATTGGCTGAGTGGAGTGGGGTGTAGTGAGTGACGGGTGTGGGGTGTAGTGACGGAGCGGAGTGGGGTGCAATAAGTGACTGGTGTGTGGTGTAGTGACTGAGTGAGTGGGGTGTAGTGACTGAGCGGAGTGGGGTGTAGTGACTGAGCGGAGTGGGGTGTACTGAGTTACGGGTGTGTGGTGTAGAGACTGAACGGAGTGGGGTGTAGATACTGAGCGGAATGGGGTGTAGGGATTGACGGGTGTATGGTGTAGTGACTGAGTGGAGCGGGGTGTAGTGACTGAGCGGAGTGGGGTGAAATGATTGACGGGTGTGGGGTATAGTTGCTGAGCGGTGTGGGGTGTAGTGAGTGACGGGTATGGGGTTTTGTGGCTGAGCGGATTCGGATGCAGTGACTGAGCGGAGTGGGATGCAGTTACAGAGCAGAGTGGGGTGTAGTGTCTGAGCGGAGTGGGGTGTAGTGACTCAGCGGAGTGGGGTGTAGTGATTGTCGGGTGTGGGGTGTAGTAACTGAGCGGAATGGGGTGTAGTGAATGAACGGAGTGGGGTGTAGTGACTGAGCGGAGTGGGGTGTAGTGAGTGACGGGTGTGTGCTGTAGTGACTGAGCGGAGTGGGGTGTAGTGAATGACGGGTGTGTGGTGTAGTGACTGAGTGGAGTGGGGTGTAGTGACTGAGCGGAGTGGGGTGTAGTGATTGACAGGTGTGGGGTGTAGTGTCTGACCAAAGTGGGGTGTAGTGAGTGACGGGTGTGGGGTGTAGTGGCTGAGCGGAGTGGGGTGTAGTGCTTGAAGGATGTGGGGTTTAGTGACTAAGGGAAATGGGGTGTAGTGAGTGACGGGTGTGTGGTGTAGTGAATGAGTGGCGTGTGGTGTTGTGAGTGACGGGTCTGTTGTGTAGTGACTGAGCAGAGTGGGGTGTTGTGACTGAGCGGTGTGGGGTGTAGCGAGAACGGGTGTGGGGTGTAGTGAGTGACGGGTGTGGGGTGTAGTGACTTATGGGTGTGTGGTGTTGTGACTGAGCGGAGTGGGGTGTAGTGAGTGAAGGGTGTGGGGGTAGTGACTGAGCGGAGTGGGGTGTAGTGAGTGACGGGTCTGTTGTGTACTGACTGAGCAGAGTGGGGTGTTGTGACTGAGCGGAGTGGGGTGTAGTGAGTGACGGGTGTGGGGTGTAGTGACTGAGCGGAGTGGGGTGTAGTGATTGACGGGTGTGGGGTGTAGTGAATGAGCGGAGTGGGGTGTAGTATTTGACAGGTGTGTGGTGTAGTGATTGACGGGTGTGGGGTTTAGTGACAGAGCGGTGTGGGGTGTAGTGAGTGACAGGTGTGTGGTGTGGTGACTAAGCAGAGTGGGTTGTAGTGAGTGACGGGTGTGGGGTGTATTGACTAAACGGAGTGGGTAGTAGTGAGTGACGGGTGTGGGGTTTAGTAACTGACGGAGTGGGGTGTAGTGATTGCCGGTTGTGTGGTGTAGTGAGTGTCGGGTGTGGGGTGCAGTGACTAAGCGGACTGGGGTGTAGTGATTGACGGGTGTGTGGTGTAGTGACTAAGCGGAGTGGGGTGTAGTGATTGACGGGTGTGGGGTGTAGTGATTGACGGGTGTGTGGTGTAGTGACTGAGCGGAGTGGGGTGTAGTGAGTGACGGGTGTGGGGTGTAGTGACTGAATGGAGTGGGGTGTAATGGCTGAGCGGAGTGGGGTGTAGTGATTGACGGGTGTGTGGTGTAGTGATTGCCGGGTGTGGGGTGTAGTGACTAAGCGCAGTGCGGTGTTGTGAGTGACGGGTGTGTGGTGTAGTGATTGACGGGTGTGGGGTGTAGTGACTAAGCGGAGTGGGGTGTAGTGACTGAGCGGTGTGGGGTATACTGATTGACCGGTGTGTGGTGTGGTGACTAAGCAGAGTGGGGTGTAGTGAGTGACGGGTGTGGGGTGTAGTGACTGAGCAGAGTGGAGTGTAGTAATTGACGGGTGAGTGGTGTTGTGACTGAGCGGAGTGGGGTGTAATGAGTGACTGGTGTGTGGTGTTGTAAATGAACAGAGTGGGGTGTAGTGAGTGACGGCTGTGTGGTGTAGTGACTGAGCGGAGTGGGGTGTAGTGAGTGTCCTGTGTGGTGTGTCGTGACTGAGCAGAGTGGGGTGTAGTGATTGACGGGTGTGTGGTGTTGTGACTGAGCGGAGTGGGGTGTATTGATTGAAGGGTGTGTTGTGTTGTGACTGAGCGGAGTGGGGTGTATTGAGTGACGGGTGTGTGGTGTAGTGACTGAGCAGAGTGGGGTGTAGTGAGTGACGGGTGAGGGGTGTAGTGACTGAGCAGAGTGGGGTGTAGTGATTGACGGGTGTGGGGTGCAGTGACTGAGCGTTGTGGGGTGTCGTGAATGATGGGTGTGGGGTGTAGTGATTGAGCGGAGTGGGGTGTAGTGACTGAGCAGAGTGGGGTGTAGTGAGTGACGGCTGTGTGGTGTAGTGACTGAGCGGAGTGGGGTGTAGTGACTGAGCGGAGTGGAGTGTAGTGAATGCCGGGTGTGGAGTGTAGTGACTGAGTGGAGTGGGGTGTAGTGACTGAGCGGAGTGGGGTGTAGCGATTGACGGGTGTGGGGTGTAGTGACTGAGCAAAGTGGGGTGTAGTGATTGAAAGGTGTGGGGTTTAGTGACTAAGGGGAGTGGGGTGTAGTCAGTGACGGGTGTGTGGTATAGTGAATGAGTGGCGTGGGGTGTAGTGAGTGACGGGTCTGTTGTGTAGTGACTGAGCAGAGTGGGGTGTAGTGAGTGACGGGTGTGGGGTGTAGTGACTGAATGGAGTGGGGTGTAATGGCTGAGCGGAGTGGGGTGTAGTGATTGACGGGTTTGTGGTGTAGTGATTGACGGGTGTGGGGTGTAGTGACTAAGCGCAGTGCGGTGTTGTGAGTGACGGGTGTGTGGTGTAGTGATTGACGCGTGTGGGGTGTAGTGACTAAGCGGAGTGGGGTGTAGTGACTGAGCGGTGTGGGGTATACTGATTGACCCGTGTGTGGTGTTGGGACTAAGCAGAGTGTGGTGTAGTGAGTGACGGGTGTGGGGTGTAGTGACTGAGCAGAGTGGAGTGTAGTAATTGACGGGTGAGTGGTGTTGTGACTGAGCGGAGTGGGGTGTAATGAGTGACTGGTGTGTGGTGCTGTAAATGAGCAGAGTGGGGTGTAGTGAGTGACGGGTGTGTGGTGTAGTGACTGAGCGGAGTGGGGTGTAGTGAGTGACCTGTGTGTTGTGTCGTGACTGAGCAGAGTGGGGTGTAGTGATTGACGGGTGTGTGGTGTTGTGACTGAGCGGAGTGGGGTGTATTGATTGATGGGTGTGTTGTGTTGTGACTGAGCGGAGTGGGGTGTATTGATTGACGGGTGTGTGGTGTAGTGACTGAGCAGAGTGGGGTGTAGTGAGTGACGGGTGAGGGGTGTAGTGACTGAGCAGAGTGGGGTGTAGTGATTGACGGGTATGGGGTGTAGTGACTGAGCGGTGTGGGGTGTCGTGAATGATGGGTGTGGGGTGTAGTGATTGAGCGGAGTGGGGTGTAGTGACTGAGCAGAGTGGGGTGTAGTGAGTGACGGGTGTGTGGTGTAGTGACTGAGCGGAGTGGGGTGTAGTGACTGAGCGGAGTGGAGTGTAGTGAATGCCGGGTGTGGGGTGTAGTGACTGAGTGGAGTGGGGTGTAGTGACTGAGCGGAGTGGGGTGTAGTGATTGACGGGTGTGGGGTGTAGTGACTGAGCAAAGTGGGGTGTAGTGAGTGACGGTTGTGGGGTGTAGTGGCTGAGCGGAGTGGGGTGTAGTGATTGAAAAGTGTGGGGTTTAGTGACTAAGGGCAGTGGGGTGTAGTCAGTGATGGGTGTGTGGTATAGTGAATGAGCGGTGTGGGGTGTAGTGAGTGACGGGTGTGGGGTGTAGTGAGTGACGGGTGTGGGGTATAGTGACTGATGGGAGTGTGGTGTTGTGACTGAGCGGAGTGTGGTGTAGTGAGTGACGGGTGTGGGGTGTAGTGACTGAGCGGAGTGGGGTGTAGTGAGTGATGGGTCTGTCGTGTAGTGACTGAGCAGAGTGGGGTGTTGTGACTGAGCGGAGTGGGGTGTAGTGAGTGACGGGTGTGGGGTCTAGTGACTGAGCGGAGTGGGGTGTAGTGATTGACGGGTGTGGGGTGTAGTGACTGAGCGAAGTGGGGTGTAGTATTTGACAGGTGTGTGGTGTAGTGATTGACGGGTGTAGGGTGTACTGACTGAGCGGTGTGGGATGTAGTGAGTGACGGGTGTGGGGTGTAGTGACTGAGGGGAGTGGGGTGTAGTGATAAACGGCTGTGGGGTGTAGTGACTGAGCGGTGTGGTGTGTAGTGATTGACGCGTGTGGGGTGTATTGACTAAGCGGAGTGGGTTGTAGTGAGTGATGGGTGTGGGGTGTAGTGGCTGAGCGGAGTGGGTTGTAGTGAGTGACGGATGTGGGGTTTAGTGACTGAGCGGAGTGGGGTGTAGTGATTGACGGGTGTGGGGTGCAGTGACTAAGCGGACTGGGGTGTAGTGATTGACGGGTGTGTGTTGTAGTGACTAAGCGGAGTGGGGTGTAGTGATTGACGGGTGTGGAGTGTAGTGATTGACCGGTGTGTGGTGTAGTGACTGAGCGGAGTGGGGTGTAGTGAGTGACGGGTGTGGGGTGTAGTGATTGAGTGGGGTGGGGTGTAATGGCTGAGCGGAGTGTGGTGTAGTGATTGACGTGTTTGTTGTGTAGAGATTGACGGGTGTGGGGTGTAGTGACTAAGCGGAGTGGAGTGTAGTGACTGAGCGTTGTGGGGTGTACTGATTGACGGGTGTGTGGTGTTGTGACTAAGCAGAGTGGGGTGTTGTGAGTGACGGGTGTGGGGTGTAGTGACTGAGCAGAGTGGGGTGTAGTGATTGATGGGTGTCTGGTGTTGTGACTGAGCGGAGTGGGGTGTAATGAGTGACGGGTGTGTGGTGTTGTAAATGAGCAGAGTGGGGTGTAGTGAGTGACGGGTGTTTGGTGTAGTGACTGAGAGGAGTGGGGTGTAGTGAGTGACGTGTGTGGGGTGTAGTGACTGAGCGGAGTGGGGTGTAGTGAGTGACGGGTGAGGGGTGTAGTGACTGAGCAGAGTGGGGTGTAGTGATTGACGGGTGTGGGGTGTAGTGACTGAGCGGTGTGGGGTGTCGTGAATGATGGGTGTGGGGTGTAGTGATTGAGCGGAGTGGGGTGTAGTGTTTGACGGTTGTCTGGTGTAGTGACTGAGCGGATTGGGGTGTAATGACTAAGCGGAGTGGTGTGTAGTGAGTGAGTGGAGTGTGGTGTAGTGACTGACGGGTGTCTGGTGTACTGACTGAGCGGAGTGGGGTGTAGTGACTGAGCGGAGTGGGGTGTAGTGACTGACGGGTGTCTGGTGTAGTGACAGAGTGGAGTGCGGTGAAGTGACTGAGCGGAGTGGGGTGTAGTGACTGAGCGGAGTGGGGTGTAGTGACTGACGGGTGTATGGTGTAGTGACTGAGCGGAGTGGGGTGTATTGAGTGACGGGTGCGGGGTGTAGTGACTGAGCGGATTGGGGTGTAGTGACTGAGCGGAGTGGGGTGTCGTGAGTGATGGGTGTGGGGTGTAGTGCCTGAGCGGAGATGGGTGTAGTGACTGACGTGTGTCTGGTGTAGTGACTGAGCGGAGTGGGGTGTAATGAGTGACGGGTGTGGGGTGTTGTGAGTGAGCAGAGTGGGGTGTAGTGACTGACTGGTGTCTGGTTTTGTGACTGAGCAGAGTGGGGTGTAGTGAATGACGGGTGTGCAGTGTAGTGACTGAGCGGTGTGGGGTGTAGTGAGTGACGGGTGCGAGGTGTAGTGAGTGACGGGTGAGGGGTGTAGTGTCTGAGCGGAGTGGGGTGTAGTGAGTGACGGGTGTCTGGTGTAGTGACTGAGCAGAGTGGGGTGTAGTGAGTGACGGGTGTGTGGTGTAGTGAGTGACGGGTGTGTGGTTTTGTGTTTGAGCAGAGTGGGGTATCGTGACTGAGCAGAGTGGGGTGTAGTGAGTGACGGGTGTGTGGTGTAGTGAGTGACGGGTGTGTGGTGTTGTGACTGTGCTGAGCGGGGTGTAGTCACTGAGCGGAGTGGGGTGTAGTGATTGATGGGTGTGGGGTGTCGTGACTGAGCGGAGTGGGGTGTAGTATTTGACAGGTGTGTGGTGTAGTGATTGACGGGTGTGGGGTTTAGTGACTGAGCGGTGTGGGGTGTAGTGAGTGACAGGTGTGTGGTGTGGTGACTAAGCAGAGTGGGGTGTAGTGAGTGACGGGTGTGGGGTGTATTGACTAAGCAGAGTGGGTTGTACTGAGTGACGGGTGTGGGGTGTAGTGACTGAGCGGTGTGTGGTGGATTTAGTGACTGGTTTGGGGTGTAGTGGCTGAGCGGAGTGGGGTGTAGTGAGTGACGGGTGTGGGGTTTAATGACTGACGGAGTGGGGTGTAGTGAGTGACGGGTGTGGGGTGTAGTGACTGAGCGGAGTGGGGTGTAATGAGTGACTGGTGTGGGGTGTAGTGACTGAGCGGAGTGGGGTGTAGTGACTGAGCGGAGTGGGGTGTAGTGAGTGATGGGTGTGGGGTGTAGTGACTGAGCGGAGATGGGTGTAGTGACTGACGTGTGTCTGGTGTAGTGACTGAGCGGAGTGGGGTGTAATGAGTGACGGGTGTGGGTTGTTGTGAGTGAGC
Source organism: Cetorhinus maximus (assembly GCF_964194155.1). Taxonomy (NCBI): domain Eukaryota; kingdom Metazoa; phylum Chordata; class Chondrichthyes; order Lamniformes; family Cetorhinidae; genus Cetorhinus; species Cetorhinus maximus. The sequence continues at coordinate 204,065 of NW_027596405.1, forward strand.
AGAGTGGGGTGTAGTGACTGACTGGTGTCTGGTGTTGTGACTGAGCAGAGTGGGGTGTAGTGAATGACGGGTGTATAGTGCAGTGACTGAGCAGTGTGGGGTGTAGTGAGTGACGGGTGCGAGGTGTAGTGAGGGACGGGTGTGGGGTGTAGTGTCTGAGCGGAGTGGGGTGTAGTGAGTGACGGGTGTCTGATGTAGTGACTGAGCAGAGTGGGGTGTAGTGAGTGACTGGTGTGTGGTGTAGTGAGTGACGGGTGTGTGGTTTTGTGTTTGAGCAGAGTGGGGTATCGTGACTGAGCGGAGTGGGGTGTAGTGAGTGACGGGTGTGTGGTGTTGTGACTGAGCTGAGCGGGGTGTAGTCACTGAGCGGAGTGGGGTGTAGTGAGTGACGGGTGTGTGGTGTAGTGAGTGACGGGTGTGTGGTGTTGTGACTGAGCTGAGCGGGGTGTAGTCACTGAGCAGAGTGGGGTGTAGTGAGTGACGGGTGTGTGGTGTAGTGAGTGACGGGTGTTTGGTGTTGGGACTGAGCTGAGCGGGGTGTAGTCACTGAGCGGAGTGGGGTGTAGTTAGTGACGGGTGTGGTGTGTAGTGAGTGACGGGTGTGTGGTACAGTGACTGAGCAGAGTGGGGTGTAGTGAGTGAATGGTGTGGGGTGTAGTGACTGAGCTGATTGGGATGTATTGATTGAGGGGAGCTGGATGTAGTGACTGAGGGGTATTTTTTGTTGTGACTGAGCGGAGTGGGGTGCAGTTATTGACGGGTGTGTGGTGTAGTGATTGAGGGGGGTGTGGCATAGTTAGGGGAATGGGATATATTGACAGTTGGGATGTTGAGACTGATTTGACTGGGATTTAGTGACTGGGCTACATTCTGTTGTTACAGAGCGGATTGTCATAGGTGAGTTTCATACTGGATAAACAATGAAGTGTATCGTTTTGTAAACTTTCCTACCAATTGGAAGCACTCTTGAGGTGATCCGAACTCCACAATCTCCCATGTCTCCTTACTGCATTGCAGATCCTGGTTTAACACCAACTCTGAAATATAAGGCACACTCGACTCGAAAATCCACCGTCCCTGCATCATCCAGCCCAACAGCTTCTGAAATAACCGTTATCAGTGACTTAGGGGAGTGGGAATAACGTCTCAGGGGAGCATGATGTAGTGACCGAATGGAATGGGACGCGGTGGCAGAGGAGAGTGGGATGTCGTGGGGGAGCTGAGTGTAACGCAGTGAGGGACGTGGAAGGAATGTACAGCCCAATCCTCAGGAAGACAAATGGGAATCCTGGGTTCTGCACGGTTGTCAGGATTCACATTTCAGCTCTGTCTCTATGCTACTGGGATGAAGTGTAGCTGAGTATAATGCGACTTTCCCTTACCTGAGAGCTCATTTCCCATCCAGAAAAGATCACTGCCTGTGAGCAATGAGTTACAGGGTGAGGCCGAGCTGGGAAACAGAGGGAAACCACATGCAGCGAAGGATAAAAATTCCCAGGTTTAGTTTGGGGGAATTTTATCCCAGAGTGGAGAGTGAAACTGAGGTAATTTGTGCTTCTGGGGTTGCAAGTCGCTGTGTGATATTAACTGTACTTTATACATTAACATTGGGCATCTTCCTGTAATTCAGACCCAGACTCCACACTCACTGACCCGTGTGTAAATCACACCATCCTGGACGAGGCCTGGAGGAGCATCGATTGTACTGAGACTGATTGTTCTGGCCAGTGGAAGTGTGATCGGGATCTGAAGTACGGATGGTACCGATTTAACAGGTAATGTGAAGGGGAAAATCCAAGTCAACCCACCAAAGGAAAGATTGACGGGAAATCTGAGGTAAAGGAGTCGAGAGGAGTGAAGTGAAGATAGAGAAGAGAAGAGTGTGCTAGTGGGGGAAAAGGAACTGCTGGGAGACTGGGATCATAACTCCGGACAATGGGGTACAGAGTGAATACAGAGGGTGGGGAAGGACGGGATAAGACTTGCGGAGAACATGAAGTGGATGAAGAAGAGGGAGACAGATTAATGGGAGACAACTCGGACTAATGGGGGGCGGGTTGTAGTAGTACTACCGAAAACTGGGAAGTGGCAATCCACAGGGATCAGTGCTGGGACAATTCTTCTTTCACGTTTATAACAAAGATTTTGGATTATTTATGCAAATAAAAATGTGTGGATCCGACCAAATTGGTGGGTGTGGTTAATTCAGAGGGGGAGAGTGCGACAATGCAGAAAGCATGAATAAACTCACAGATTCAGTGCATAATTAGAAAATTAACTTCAATGCCTATCACTGGGAGAGATGAACATTGGGGTGTAGAGACAGGAACTGCCAGACTCCTTCAAAATGTAAGAGTCCGAATGGGGTTGAGGTGTAGAGTGATCCGGGGGAGTGAATAAACAACTCGTGTAAAATAGCGACACAAGTTAATACGTCCTTGGAAAGGAAATAAAACAGTGGGTTTAAGTACAAATGGGCTGGATGTGAAAAGCACAGAAGGTATGATTAACCTTCACAGAAGCTCGGTTAAACCACACTCGAAGCACTGGGCACAGTTGCAGTCTCCGTATCCTTCGGTTAGACCACACTCGGTGAACCGTGCACAATTCCGGTCTCCGTATCCCTCAGTTAGACTGCACTCGGAGCACAGTGCACATTTCTGGTTTCCGTATCCTTGAGTTAGGCCACATTCAGAGCACCGTGCACAGTTCCCGTCTCCGTACCCCGCGGTTAGGCCACACTTGGAGCATTGTGCACAGTTACGGTCTCCATCTCCCTTGGTTAGAATGCACGCGGAGCACCATGCTCAGTTCCAGTTTGAGAGTGTTTAAACTATCAGGACAGAGTGAACAGGCTGGGGCTATTTTCCCTGGAACAGAGAAGGCTGAGGGTTGACCTGATCGAGGTCTGTTAGATGATGAAAGGTGTTTTGATAGGGTCAACGTACAGATGTGTCCACTCGCAGGGGATACCGGAACTCAGGAGGGGATTTCGTCTCAATATTAGACAGACAGTAATAAATCCAATGGCGAATTCAGGAGAAACTACTTTACACAGAGAGTGGGGAGAATTTGAGATTCACTACCACAGGGACTGGGGCTGTGGGGAATTGAGTTGATGTATTTAACGGGCCGGCGCGGGGATCGGTTAGAATGAGATGAGGGAGATCATAACAGAGCGAGATGTTGATGGGGGGAGTTGAGGATGGGGTGGGAGGAGTTTCGTATTGAGCACAAACTCCGACATGGACAATTTGAGTGAACTGTGCAGTAAAGACTCTGTCAGCCCAAATTAGGATATCGAATGGGGAATGAGGGTAAAGGGTGATATAAAAGGAGAAATGCAGGATAGAGAGGAATGTGAATCGGGGACAGGGTGAGTGAGAGATGAAGCCCAGTTTCTGGTCCTCTCTGCCGGTACCAACCTTTTTATCAGTTACTCAGTGTGATCAGTTCAGGAGCTGATTGTGTGATTATTGTTTCAGTTCTGGTGGAGGGAAGATTCCAGATACTGCTGTCCCAGCGTTTCACTGCTCCACACATAGATCAGGCTGGTTAAATGGTACGTCCAGACTTTCTAATATCAGATTTACATTCACTGTCCAGCAATGTTCACATCTGTTACATTCTTCAATATTTATAAACTTCATTTCAGGTTCACATCCCACCGTGGGACAGGGGGCACTCACCAGGACAGTTTGTTTTAACTGGGATGGAAAGCGTTGCTCCTTGACCCAAGAGGTAAAGATTAAAAACTGCAGCAGTTACTTCGTTTATGAGCTGAAGCCGCCGCCAGACTGTGATGCTGCTTATTGCACAGGTACATTGCTGTTTATAAATGACCCAGGAGGGTGACTCTGGATGTGCCTGGTCACTCACTGAAAAAATAATATTCCACCTGTTCCCCGTTGTTGTAAGAGCCACAACGGATAAAGGTCTGAAACATAAAGTGAAACTGTTCCCCAAAGAGGGGAGGTAACTGAATCAGACATTGTTGTCTGTGAAAACCACAGACTCTGGTCCTTGCAATGCCCATGGATCTCTATGGGCCACAATGATGGATATGAGCGTTGCATGTTCCCTCTCCAGATCCTAGATTTGAGGGATTGAACGGGGTATAGCGACAACAGGGTTGACAATATGAATTTATATAGCGCCTGTAGCATTGAACCACATCGCAAGGCGTCTCAGAGAGGCTCTATCATTCAGAAAATTGTACCTGGAGCAATATCAATACACACAGAGCAAACACTTGATCAAGAGGTAGGTTGTAAGGAATGTGTTACAGGAGGAGAGAGGGTAAGAGAGCCGTAGTGGAGTCCGGAAGGAAGTCCTTGGCTTAGAGTACAGGGAGCTGAACACTGGCCTGTCTATGTGGGGGGTTCTGGAAGTGGAGGAATAAAGAGTTCTTTGAGGGTGGTGGGTTTGCTGGGAGGATTCACTGCGATGTAGTGTTGGGAAGTGGGGAATGGGCTGTGGGATTAGGGGTCATCCAGGGGATAGTGTGGGGGATGGGGGTCTGCAAGGCCCTGTTGGTCTGGACCAGCAACGTAAGGGCAACATGAGGGTCTCCTGGTTAATAAAGTCAAAACGCAGCCCCAACTTCCATGGGTTCCGGGATGAACAAAATTCCCGTTTCAAAACTGCAGCTTCTCCGCTGGGATGAAGTGAATCTGAGATCACTACTGCTTTCTGTTAACTGAGAGCTGGGGGTGAATCTCGAATGGGGACGGCCTGTGAGCCGTCAGTTAGAGGGGGAGGCCGAACTCGGAGACAGAGGGAAAACTGCTTTGGAGAAGGAAGAACGATTCCGGCTTTAAATGGCTGGGATTCCTACATGTCGGAGAGTGTGAGACAAAGGTTACTGGCTCTTCGGAGGATACAAGTGTCTGTGTGATAATCACTGTACTTTATATTAACATTAAACACCTGTCTGTCACTCAGTCACAGACTCTGCGGTGACTGACCCGTGTGTAAATCACACAGTCCTGGACCAGCCCTGGAGGAGCACGGATTGTACTGAGACCGGGTGCACGGGTCTGAAAAGTGATGACAAACTGAACCACGGATGGTACAGATTCAAAAGGTAACAGATGGACCCAGATTGAGGTTAACGAGGGGTTATACTTGGGGAAACAAATGTATTAATGAAAAAAAGGCGAGCGGAGGAACAGGGACTGATGGGGGCCTGGGCTATCATGCAGAACAATGGTGGAAGGAGATTATACAGGGATTGGAGAAGAGTCATACAGAGAGAAACAGGGAAAATAAAGACAGCTCCTGAATGGAGTGGAATATAGAGCAGGGAGCATGAGGAGATGACATTGGTTGGAGGGGGATATAGAGCAGGACAGAGAGTTGAGGGGTTATCACTGGATGGAGGGGGATACAGAACAGAGACAGGGTGTAAAGGGAGATTAAACTGGATAGAGGGGGTTATAGAACATGTACAGAGTGCAAGGAGAGATAACACTGGAGAGAGGGTATCTAGAACAGAGACATGAGAGTGAAGGGAGTAAACACTGGATAGAGTGGGATATAGAACAGGGACAGAGAGTAAAGCGTTATAAACCTGGATACAAGGGATATAGAACAGAGGCAGAGCTAAAGGGATATATCACAGGATAGAGAGTGTTATAGAACAGGGACGGAGACGGCCCCACCCATTTCCAATTGTTTCTTTAATAACTTTCCTTCCTTCATAAGAACAGAAGTGGAGATGTTCGCTGAAGATTGCTCAATGTTTAGCATCGTTCACGACTCCTCAGACGCTGAAGTAGTTCATGTCCAAAGGCAGCAAGGCCTGGACAATATCCAGGCTTGGGCTGACAAGTGGCAAGTAAAATTGGTTCCACAAAAGTGTCAGGCAATGATCATCTCCAACAGGAGAGAATTTAACCATCACTCCTTGACATTCAATATTACTAACATCACTGAATGCCCCACTGTCAACATACTGGGGGTTAAGATTAACCAGAAACTGAACTGGACTGGCCAGATAAATACTATGGCTACAGGAGCAGGTCAGTGGCAAGGAACCCTGCGGTTAGGAACTCACCTCCTGACTCCCCAAAGACGGTCCAGTTTCTACATGGCACAAGCCAGGAGTGTGATGGAACACTCGTCATTTGCCTGGATAAGTGCTGCTCCCACAACACTCAAGAAGCTCAACACTTGCCAGGACAAAGCAGCCCCGCTTCATTGGCACCGGATCCACAAATGTTCATTCCCTCCACCACTGTAGCACATGAGCAGCAGTGTGCACCTTCTACACAATGCATTCCTGGAATTCAGCTAGGCGCCTTCGACAGCACATTCCAAACCGTCGGCCGCCCCCATCTAAAAGGACAAGGGGAGCAGTTAGATGGGAACACTACCACCTGCAAGTTCCCCTCCAAGCCACTCACTATCCTGATTTGGAAATATTTCGAACATTCCTTCACTGTCGCTAGGTCAATATCCTGGAACTCCTTCCCTAACAGCACTGTGGGTTTACCTACACCACATGGACTGCAGCGGTTCAAGAAGGCAGCTCAACAGTAACTTCAGAACGGGCCATTAGGGATGGGCAATAAAAAAACACTGGACAAGACAGCCGCACCCATACCCCGTTAATGAATGAAAAAAGAAAGAGCGTGATATAGAACAGAGGCAGAGAGTAAAGGGAGATAACACTGGATAAAGGGGTATATAGAGCAGAGACAGAGAGTAAAGTGATATAACACTGGATAGGGGGTGATATAGAACAGAGACAGAGAGTAAAGTGATATAACACTAGATAGTGGTGATAGAACAGAGAGTGAAGGGAAAGAACACTGGATAGAGGGGATGTATTAATGTGCTGTGGAAGCAGAGGGAATTTTTGGGTGACCGATCACTGGGCTCTGGTAACGCGGAGGGAATGGTCGCTTCTGAATTCTGAATCAGGAGAGGAAAATGTTTTTGGTGGTGACTTCAGACTGGAGGTGGTGTTAATGGCGGCGGATGAACAGTTGAAGGTGGACGATGCTGGGATGGAAGGTAAGGGTAAAGGGATCGCTGAGGTTGAATCTGGGTAGGAGGGTTAGCGGTGAGGGCTGTGGCAGGAGGAATGGGATGGACGTGATCAATGGCCCTATCTAACCAGTAAGGCGGGTAGTGGGGGTGCTGGGCATCTGTTCAGGGAGCAGGAAAACATGTCGGAAATTATGTTATGGGCGGTTGCAGTTAGGAGCAGACTCTGTGATTGTCGTTACAGTTCTGGTGGATGGAAGATTCCGGAGACTTTGGTCACAAGGAAACATTGCTCCACACGTACCACAGGCTGGTTAAATGGTACGGTCAGACTTTCTAATATCAGATTTACATTAACTGTCCAGCACTGTTCACATCGGTTACATTCTTCTATATTTATAAACCTCATTTCAGGTTCTCATCCCACTGCGGGACAGGGCGAGGTAACCAGGACAGTTTGTTTAAACTGGAAAGGAAATCCCTGCAACTGGGTCCATGAGATAAAGATTAAAAACTGCAGCAGCTACTTCGTTTATGAGTTGAAGTCATTACACCGTTATGGAGCTTATTGTACAGGTACAATCTCATTTCTATATGATTCAGAACTGTGGTTCTGGATGCCACATGTCACCAGTAAAACTAAGACAATCACAGGCCTCTCTCCCTTGTGTCAGGGACTCGAGGACTAATGGATCTGAAAAACAGTGAACTTTTCACCAGAACTATAGTGATTTGCCCCAGTGACTGTTGTCTGCGTCTATCGGACACTCCGCTCCAAGCAGGGCCCGAGGGTAGAGGAAGGCTCTGAATGTGGAGCTGGGCAACAGCCGCTCCCTCAGTGGGACAGACTGCTAATGAAGTGTAGCGGTGGATCATCAGGGATTTGATGAAGATGTCTCTGACATTCCCAACAAGAAACAGATGAAACGTTTCGGCACAATAAAAACTTTACTCTTCTTTCATTGCAGATCCAAATACAGCCCAAACTCAGGAAAAGCCGGAACAGTCGAGTCCAAAGCCGAGTGACCATTCTTCATCGCCCCGATCAGCTTCTGTAACCTCAGGTATCGACCATAGGACAGTGATTGAAAACAGACTCGTCACCCAATGAGAGCTTTGTCCCGCTGATGCATCCAATTCATATTGAGGGACAACGAATGAGAAACTGAATGAGACGCATGTAGTGACTGCGGGGAGCGCGTAATAGTGACTGAGGGGAGGGGAATGTAGTGACTGAGGGGAGCGCGTAATAGTGACTGAGGGGAGGGAAATGTAGTGACTGCGGGGAGCGCGTAATAGTGACTGAGGGGAGGGGAATGTAGTGACTGGGGGAGTGGGTTGCGGTAACTGCTGGGAGCGCGTAATAGTGACTGATGGGAGTGGGATGTAGAAACTCAGTGGAGTACGATTCAGTGTCAGAGGTGAATGGGATGCAGTGGCTTAGGGGAGTGGAATGCAGTGACTGAGGGGAGTGGGATACAATTACTGAGGGTTTTGGGATGCAGTGGCTGAGTGGAGTGTGGTGTAGTGACTGAGGGGAGTGGAATGCAGTGACTGTGGACTGTGTGATGTAGTGACGGAGGGGAGTGGAATGCTGTCACTCAGAGGAGTGGTATGCAGTGACTGAGGGCAGTGGAAATCACTGACTAAGGGGAGTGGAATGCAGTGACTGAGTTGAGTGGGATGCTGTGTCTGAGGGGAGTGCGATGCAATGACTGAGGGGAGCGAGATGCAGTGTCTGAGGGGAGAGGGAAGCAGTGACTTACTGGAGTGGGATACAGTGACAGAGAATAGCGGGATGCGGTGACTGAGGCGATTGGGATGCAGTGACTGAGAGATGAGTTATGTAGTGACTGAGGGGAGTGGGATTTAGTGACTGAGAGGAGTGGCATACAGTGACTGAGGGTAGTGGGATGCAGTGACTAAGGGGATTGGGATTGAGTGACTGAGGGGAGTGGGATCCAGTGATTTAGGTGAGTGTGATGCTTTGACTGTGGGGATTGGGATTTTATGACTGAGCCGACCGGGATGTTTTGACTAAATAGATTGGGTTTTCGGACTGAGGGTCATCGGATATATTCACTGCGGGGAGTGGGATGTTATTACTGAGGGGACTTGTACATTGTGATTGAGGGGAGTGGGATGTTGTGACTGAGGGGAATCGGATGTGGTGACTGAGATGAGAGGGATGTAGTGACTTAGGGGTGTTGGGCTTAGTGACTGGTGTACAGCCAGTAGTGACGGGGCAGAGTGACATTGATGAGTTGAACTGTTTAAAATATGAAGGTGAATCATTGTGTAAAGTTTTTCCAACAATTTAATGCTCTCTTGAGGTGATGGGTGCACTTCAATGTCCCATGTCTCCTGACTTCATTTTAGATCCAGGGACAACACCAACATTGGAATCTAAGGACCACTCGAATCAGAAATCTCCCTGAATCAGCTAGCCCAAAAGAATCTGAAATACCTGTTATCAGTTCGGAGGAGATATTCCACAGAAAATATTCACACAGCATGATCGCTGAAAACGGGCACTGAAGAGTGCAGGGTTTATTGACTGAGGGGGGGTGGGATGTAATGAGTGTGGGTGGGATGTTGTGGCTGAGGGGAATTAGTTGAGGTAAGTAAGGGGAGTTAGATTCAGTGCGTGAGAGGAGTAGGATGTCGAATTGAGGGGAGTGGGAGGTAGTGAATGAGGGGAGTGTAATGCCTGACTGAGAGTAGAGTGATGTAGTGACTGAGAGGAATGGGATGTAGTGACTGTGGGGAGTGTGATGCATTAACTGTGGGGAGTGTGATGTAGTGCCTGAGGGGAATGGGATGTAGTCACTGAGGGTAGTGCGATGCAGTGACCGAGGTGAGTTTGATGTAGTGACTGAGGGGAGGGGGATGCACTGGCTGAGGGGAATGGGAATTAGTGACTCAGGGGAGTGGGTTTCCGTCACTGAGGGGAGTGGGATGTGGTCACTGTGGGCATTGGGAACTAATCACGAAGGTAAGTGGGACGTAATGACTGAGGGGACAGGGAAACAGTGACTGAGGGGAGTGGGATTTAGAGACCGAAGGAAATGGGATGTGGTGACTGAGGGGAATGGGATGTAGTGACTGAGGGGAATGGGATGTAGTGACCGATGGAAGAGTGATGCAGTGACTGATGGGAGAGGGAAGAAGTGACTGAGGGGAATTGGATGCTGTGACCTAGGGGAGTGAGATGTAATGACTGAGGGGAGTGTGTTATAATGACTGAGGGGATTGGGATTTTATGTCTGAGCGGACTGGGATTTTGTAACTGAATACAGTGGGTTTTCGGACTGAAGTTCGTGGGATATAATCACTGCGGGGAGGCGGATGTTATTACTGAGAGGACTTGGATATTGTGATTGAGGGGAGTGGGATGCAGTGACTAAGGGGATTGGGATGTAGTTACTGAGCGTAGTGGGATTTATTCGCTGAGGGGAGTGGGATGCAGTGGCTGAGGGGAGTGGGATGTCGGAACAGAGTGAAGTGGGATGCAGTGACTGTGGGCAGTGGGATGTAGTTACTGAGGGGATTGGGATGTAGTCACTGAGGGGATTGGGATGCAGTGACTGAGACAAGAGTGATGTAATGACTGAGGGGAGTGTGATTTAGTGACTGAGAGAAGTGGCAAGCAGTGACTGAGGGTAGTGAGATGCATTGACAGTGGTGAATTGGATGTAGTGACTGAGCGGAGCCGTGTGCGGTGACTGAAGGATGAGGAATGTAGTCACTGAGGGGAGTGGGATGCATTGACTGTGGGGGTGTCATGTAGTGACTGAGGGGAATGGGTTGTAATGACTGAGTGGATTTGGATGCAGTGACGGAGGGGAGTGGTATTCAGTGACTGAGGAGAGTATGCTATAGTGCCTGAGTGGAGTGGCATGTAATCACTATGGGGAGTGGGGTGTTGTGACAGAGTGCAGTGGGATGCAGTCACTGTGGGGATTTGGATGTAGAAACTGAGGGGATTGGGATGCAGTGACTGAGGGTTTTGGGATGTAGGTACTGAAGAGATTGAGATATTGTCACTGATGAGAGTGGCATGCAGTGACTGACGGTGGTGGGATGCAATGAATGAGGGCATTGGGATGTAGTGACTGAGGGGGATGGGTGCAGTGACTGAGGGTAGAGGGAAGCAGTGACTTAGGGTACTAGGATGCATTGACTGAGGGCAGTGGGATGCAGTCACTGAAAGGAGAGTGATAGAGTGAGTGAGGGGAGTGGGGTTTAGTGACTGAGAGGAGTGTCATGCTGTGACTTAGGGGAGTGGGGTGCAATAACTGAGGGGACTGGGATTGAGTGACTGATGGGTGTGGAAATCAGAGACTGAGCGGAGTGGGATTCAGTGATTGAATGGAGAGGGATGTTGTGACTGAGGCGAGTGGGATGTAGTGAGTGAGGGGGTGGGCTGCAGTGACTGAGGGGAAAGGGAAGCAGAGACTTAGGGGAGTGGGTTTTAGTGACTGAGAGGAGTGGCATGCAGTGACTGAGGGTAGTTGGATGCAGTGACTGGGTGTATTGGGATTGAGTGACTGTGGGGAGTGATGCAGTGACTGAGGTCAGTGTGATGCTTTGACTGACGGGATTGGGATTTTATGTCTGGGCGGAGTCACTCTCTTGAGGTGATGGGCGCAGTTAAATATCCCATGTCTCCTGGCTTCATTTTAGATCCAGGGACAACACCAACACTGGAATCTAAGGACCGCTCGAATGAGAAATCTCCCAGAATCAACTAGCTCAAAAGAATCTGAAATACCTGTTAACAGTTTGGAGGAGATATTCCACAGAAAATATTCGCACAGCATGGTCACTGAAAACGGGTACTGAAGGGTGCGGGGTTTATTGACTGAGGGGTGTGGGATGTACTGAGTTGGGTTGGTATGTTGTGGCTGAGGGGAATGAGTTGACGTAAGTGAGGGAGTGAGATTCTTTGCATGAGAGGAGTAGGATGTGGAATTGAGGGGAGTGGAAGGTAGTGAATGAAGGGAGTGTAACGTCTGACAGAGAGTAGAGTGCTGTAGTGACTGAGAGGAATGGGATGTAGTGACTGAGGGGAGTGGGATGCATTGAATGTGGGGAGAGTGATGTCGTGACTGAGGGGAGTGGGATTCAGTGACTGAGGGTAGGGCGATGCAGTGACCCAGTTGAGTTGGATGTAGTGACTGAGGGAAGGCGGATGCAGTGGCTGAGACGAGTGGGATGTGGTCACTGTGGGCATTGGGAAGTAATCACGAAGATAAGTGGGACGTAATGACTGAGGGGAGTGGGATACAGTGACGGAGGGGAGTGGGATGTAGTGACTGAGGGGAGAGTGATGAAGTGACTGATGGAAGGGGGATGCAGTGACTGAGGGTAATGGGATGTTGGGACCTAGGGGAATGTAATTTAGTGACTGAGGGGAGTGGGATGCAATGACTGAAGGGAGTAGGATGGATTTTTTGGCTGAATAGATTGGGTTTTCGGACTGAGGGTCGTGGGATATAGTCACTGCGGGGAGTCGGATGTTATTACTGAGGGGTCTTGGATGTAGTGACTGAGGGGGGTGGGATGCAGTGACTGAGGGGAGTGTGATATAGTGACTGAGGGGATTGATTTTATGTCTGAGCGGACTTGGATTTTGTGGCTCAATAGAGTGGGCTTTCGGACTGAGGGTCGTGGGATATAGTCACTGCGGGGAGTCGGATGTTATTACTGAGGGGTCTTGGATGTAGTGACTGAGGGGGGTGGGATGCCGTGAGTGATGGGAGAGGGAAGCAGTGACTTAGGGGAGTGGGATACAGTGACTGAGAGTAGTTGGATGCAGTGACTGAGGGGATTGGAATGCAGTGACTGAGAGGAGAGTGATGTTGTGACTGAGGGGAGTGGGATTTAGTGACTGAGAGGTGTGGCAAGCAGTGACTGAGGGTAGTGGGATGCAATGACTGAGGGTAGTGCGATGCAGTGACTGAGGTGAATTGGATGTAGTGACTGAGGGGAGTCGGATGTCGTGACTGAAGAGTGAGGGATGTAGTCACTGAGGGGAGTGAGATGCATTGACTATGGGGAGAGTGATGTTGTGACTGTGCGGAATGGGTTGTAATGACTGAATGGAGTTGGATGCAGTGACTGAGGGGAGTGGGATTCATAACTGAGGGGAGTGGGCTATAGTGCCTGAGTGGAGTGGGATGTAAACACTGTGGGGATTGGCATATAGAAAATGAAGGGATTGGGATGAAGTCACTGAGGGTTTTGGGATGTAGGTGCTAATGGGATTGAGATATTGTCACTGAGGGGAGTGGCATGCAATGACTGATGGTAGTATGATGCAGTGAATGAGGGCACTGGGATGTAGTGACTGAGGTGGATGGGTGCAGTGACTGAGGGTAGAGGGAAGTAGTGACTTAGGGTAAAGTGATGCAGTGACTGAGGGCAGTGGGATGAAGTCACTGAGAGGAGAGTGATGTAGTGACTGAGGGAAGTGTGGTTTAGTGACTTAGAGGAGTGTCATGCAGTGACTGAGGATAGTGGGATGCAGTAACTGAGGGGATTGGGATTGAGTGACAAATGGCTGTGGAAATCAGTGACTGAGGGGAGTGGGACTCAGTGATTGAAGGGAGTGGGATGTAGTGACTGAAGGGAGTGGGATGTAGTGACTGAGGGGAGTGGGATGCAGTCACTGAGGGGAGTGGCATTTAGTAAACGAGGGCAGTGTTATGTAGTCACTGAGGGGACTGGATTGTAGTGACTGAGGTGAGTGGGGTGTAGTGACTGAGGTTAGTGCGAGGTAGTTACTGAGCGGAGTGGGATTTAGTCGCTGATGGGAGTGAGATGCAGTGGCTGGGGGGAGTGGGAAGTCGTGACTGAGGGAATTGCGTTGCGTCACTGAGGGGAGTGGGATGTGTTCGCTGAGGGTAGTGGGATGCAGTGACTGAAGGGATTGGAATTGATTTACTGAAGGGTGTGGAGTGCAGTGACTAAGGCGAGTGGGATTCAGTGACTAAGAGGAGAGTGATGTAGTCACTGAGGGTAGTGGGATGTAGTCACTGAGGCGAGTGGAATGCAATGACTGAGGGAGTGCGATGTAGTGACAGAGGGGAGTGAGATGTAGTGACGGAGGGGAGTGGGATCTAGTGAATGAGTGCAGTGGGATTTAGTCACTGAGGGGGCTGGAATGTAGTGACTGAGGGTAGTGGGATGCAGTGACTGAGGGCAGTGGGATGTAGTTACTGAGCGGAGTGGGATTTAGCCGCTGAGGGGAGTGGGATGCAGTGATTGAGGGGAGTCGGATGTAGTGACTGAGGGGAGTGGGATGCAGTCACAGAGAGGAGTGCGGTGTGGTCACTGTGGGCATTGGGAATTAATCACTAAGGTGAATGGGACGTATTAACTGAGGGGAGAGGGATGCAGTGACTGAGGAGAGTGGAATGCAGTGACTGAGGGCAGAGCCATGTAGGGACTGAGGGGAGTGGGATGCAGTGACTGAAGGGAATGGGATGTAGTGACTGAGTGGAGAGTGATGCAGTGTGAATCAGAATGTACTGAGTGGGCGAGTGGGATGTTGTGGCTGAGGGGAATGAGTTGAGGTAAGTGAGGGGAGTGAGCTTCAGTGCGTGAGAGGAGTAGGATGTTGAATTTTGGGGTGTAGAAGGTAGTGAATGAAGGCAGTGTGATGCCTGACTGAGAGTATAAAAATATAGTGACTGAGGGGAATGGGATGTAGTGTCTGAGGGGAGTGCGATGCATTGACTGTGGGGAGTGTGATGTAGTGACTGAGGGGAATGGGATGCTGTGACTAAGGGTAATGGGATGCACTGACTTAGGTGAGTTAGATGTAGTGACTGAGGGGAGACAGTTGTGGTGACGGAGGGGAGAGGGATATAGTGACTGAGGGAAGTAGGATGCATTGACTGTGGGGAGTGTGATGTACTGCCTGGGGGGAATGGGTTGTAATGACTGCGTGGAGTTGGATGCAGTGATTGAGGGGAGTGGGATTCAATGACTGAGTGGAGTGGGATATACTGACTGAGTGAATTGGGATGTAATCACTGAGGGGAGTGGGATGTCGTGGCAGAGTGGAGTTGGATACAGTCACTGTGGGGAGTGGGATTTAGTCACTGATGGGATTGGTATGAAGTCACTGAGGGGTTTGGGATGTAGGTACTGAGGGGAATGGGATGTTGCCACTGACGGGAGTGACATGCAGTGACTAAGGGGAGGGGGATGCAGTCAATGTGGGCATTGGGATGTAGTGACCGAGGGGAGTGGGATGCTTTGACTGGGGGAGTGGGATGTAGTGACTGAGGGGAGTGGGATGCAAATACTGAGGGGAGTGGGATGTTGTGTCTGAGGATACTGAGGTGCAGTTACTGAGGGGATTGGTAGTCAGTGACTGAGAGGAGTGTGATGTAGTGACTGAGTGGGGTGGGATTTAGTGAATGAGAGCAGCGGGATGCAGTAACTCAGGGGAGCGGGATGCAGTCACTGTTGGGAGTGTGATGTAGACACTGAGGTGATTGGAATATAGTTACTGAGTGTTTTGGGATGTAATTACTGAGGGGAATGCGATATTGTCACTGAGGGGAGTGGAATGCAGTGGCTGAAGGGAGTGGGATGTAGTGACTGAGGTAAGTGGGATGCATTGTCTGAGGGGTCTGTTTTGTGGCACTGAGGGGAGTGGGATGTATTGACTGAGGGTGTAAGATGTAGTGATTGAGGGATGTGGGATGCAGTGACTTGTGGGTGTGGAATTTAGTGAATGAGGGGATTGGGATGAAGTGACTAGGGGGAGTTGGATGTATTGACTGAGGGGAGTGGGGTACAGTGATTGAGGGGAGTAGGTTGTAGTGACTCAGGTGAGAGTGATGCATTTACTGAGGTGAGTGAGATGCATGACTGAGGGGAGTGGGATGAATTGTCTTAGGGGAGTGGGATGTAGTGGCTGAAGCAAGTGGAATGTAGTGACTGTGGGGTGTGGATGGAGTGACAGAAGGGTGTGGAATGTAATGACTGAGGATAGTGGGATGCAGTGACTGAGGGAAGTGTGATGTACTGAGGGTGGGGAGTGAGATAAAGTGACTGATGGGAGTGGGATGTAGTGACAGAGGTGGGTGGTATATTGTGACAGCGGGTAGTGGGATGTAGTTACTGAGGGGAGTGTGATGTAGTGACTGACTGGAGTGGGATAAAGTGGCTGAGGGGAGTGGGAAGCAGTGACTGAGGGGAGTGCGGGTTAGTGACTGAGGGGATTGGGATTTAGTGACTGAGGGCAGTGAGATGTAGTGACGGAGGAGGGTGGGATGCAGTGACTGAGCGGTGTGGGATATAGTTACTGAGGGGAGTGGGTTATAGTGACTGAGAGGAGTGAGATGTAATGACTTAGGGGAGTGGATGCAGTGACTGAGAGGAGTGGGATGTAGTAACTTAGGGAAGTGGATGCAGTGACTGAGGGAAGTGGGTTGCAGTGACTGAGGGGATTGGGATGTAGTGACTGAGGGGACTGCGTGTCAGTGACTGAGGGGAGTGAGGGTTAGTGACTGAGGGGATTGGGATGTAGTGACTGAGGGAAGTGGGATGTAGTGACTGAGGTAGGTGGGATGTAGTGACTGAGGGGAGTGGGATGTAGTGACTGAGGGGAGCGGGATGTAGTTACTGATTGGAGTGGGATATAGTGACTGAGGGGAGTGGATGCATTGACTGGGGTAAGTGGTTTGTAGTGACTGAGGGGAGTGGGATGTAGCGACTGAGGGAAGTGGGTTGTAGTGACTGAGGGCGGAGGGATGTAATGACTTAGGGAGTTAATGACTGGTGTACAGCCAGGAGTGACGGTGCAGAGTGACATTGGTGAGTTGAACTGTAGAAAAAATGATGGTGAATCATTATCTAAAGATTCCTACCAATTTAATGCTCTCTTGTAGTGATAGGCGCACTTTATTATCCCATGTCTCCTGACTCCATTTTAGATACAGGGACAACACCAGCTCTGGAATCTAAGGACCACTCGATGTGAAAATCGAATCTCCATGAATCAACTAAGCCAAAAGAAATATCAGTTAGCAGTTTGGAGGAGATATTCCACAAAAAATCTTCACACAGCATTATCGCTGAAAACGGGCACTGAAGGTTGCGGGGTGCACAGCCTGTGGGGAGTGGGATGTACTGAGTGGGGGGAGTGGGAAATAGTGAGTGGGGAGAGTGCGATGTTTTGGCTGAGGGGAATTGGTTGAGGGAAGTAAGGGGAGTGAGATTCAGTGGGTGACCTGATTAGGATGTCGAATGGAGGGGAGTGGGAGGTAGTGATTGAAGGGAATGAAGGGGAGCGGGATACAGTGACTGAGGGAAATGGGGTTCAGTGACCAAGGGGAGCGGGATGCAGTGACTGAGGGAAGAGGGGTTCAGTGACCAAGGGGAGAGGGATGCAGTGACTGAGGGAAGTGGTGTTTAGTGACAAAGGGGAGCGGGATTCAGTGACTGAGGGAAGTGGGGTTTAGTGACCAAGGGGAGCGGGATGCAGTGAGTGAGGGAAGTGGGGTTTAGTGACCAAGGGGAGCGGGTTGCAGTGACTCAGATAAGTGGGGTTTAGTGTCCAAAGGGAAGCGGGATGCAGTGACTCAGGGAAGTGGGATGTAGTGTCCAAGGAGAGCGGGATGCAGTGACTGAGGGAAGTGGGCTTTAGTTTCCAAGGGGAGCGGGATGCAGTGACCCAGGGAAGTGTGGTTTAGTGACCAAGGGGAGTGGGATGCAGTGACTGAGGGAAGTGGGGTTTAGTGACCAAGGGGAACGAGATGCAGTGACTGAGGGAAGTGGGGTTTAGTGACCAAGGGGAGCGGGATGCAGTGACTGAGGGAAGTGGGGTTTAGTGATCAAGGGGAGCGCGATGCAGTGACTGAGGGAAGTGGGGTTTAGTGACCAAGGGGAGCGGGATGCAGTGACTGAGTGAAGTGGGGTTTAATGTCCAAGGGGAGCGGGATGCAGTGACTGAGGGAAGTGGGGTTTAGTGTCCAAGGAGAGCGGGATTCAGTGACTGAGGGAAGTGCGGTTTACTGACCAAGGGGAGCGGGATGCAGTGATTGAGTGAAGTGGGGTTTAATGACCAAGGGGAGTGGGATGCAGTGACTGAGGGAAGTGGGGTTTAGTGACCAAGGGGAGCGCGATGCAGTGACTGAGTGAAGTGACTTTAGTGACCAAGGTGAGCGGGATGCAGTTACTAAGGGAAGTGGGGTTTAGTGACCAAGGGGAGCGGGATGCAGTGACTGAGGGAAGTGGGGTTTAGTGACCAATGGGAGTGGGATGCAGTGACTGAGGGAAGTGGGGTTTAGAGACCAAGGGGAGCAGAATGCAGTGATTGAGGGAAGTGGTGTTTAGTGACCAATGTGAGTGGGATGCACTGACTGAGGGAAGTGGTGTTTAGTGACCAATGGGAGTGGGATGCTGTGACTCAGGGAAGTGGGACTTAGTGACCAAGGGGTTACGGGATGCAGTGACTGAGGGAAGTGGGGTTTAGTGACCCAGGGGAGCGGGAAGCAGTGACTGAGGGAAGTGGGGTTTAGTGACCAAAGGGAGCGGGATGCAGTTACTGAGGGAAGTGTGGTTTAGTGACCAAGGGGAGCGGGATGCAGTTACTGAGGGAAGTGGGGTTTAGTGATCAAGGGGAGCGGGATGCAGTGACTGAGGGAATTGGGGTTTAGTGACCAAGGGGAGGGTGACGCTGTCTGTCAGTAAATTGGAATTTAGTGAGTGCGGATAATTTGTCTAATCCGGCTCCTTTTCTCTCTTCCTCCAATTTCCCAGTCAGAAGTCTTCACTCTCACTCTTGATTCAGTCCTGTCCTCCCTCATTCCAGCCGTTTGTCACTTGTTCTCTCCCTCCTGTTCCCCGCCCCATGCTGAAGCTTTAGTTTGGCTGCTTTCTCCCAGAATTTGAAGAGTTTGGTCCCGGTCAGTTTATTTCTCAGTTGTAATGTGGATGATTCTGCAGCTGAGAGGATTTCTGACGAATCCCTTGGTGAGTAATGGTACTGACTGATTCGCTGTGGTGAAGCAGTGATATCAGGTTAACCAGTAATTGAGGATGTGCCGAACAGAAGAGCAGAACGATTATGATCAAGAGATGACCAATCGGCCCCTCGCGCCTGCTCCCCCATTCAATACGATCATGGCTGATCTTGGGATCCAACTGCACTTTCCTGCCCGCTCCCTAAATCCCTTGATTCCTTGAGACACTAAAACTTTGCCTATCTCTGTATTAAGATTAATTACAGGAAGCCATTCCTGGCACTGGTCAATCATTCCGAATCTCTGTCAAACCCCTGGACTTTCGGAATGAGCCTTTAGGGATGGAAATCTGCCGCCCTTCCCCGCTCTGGTCTATATGTGACTCCAGATCCACAGCAATGTGACTGACCCCTCACTGTCCTCTGGAATGGCCCAGGCAGCCACTCATTTGTATCCAGCCGCTGTAGAGAAGGGAGACCAGACGGACTGCAGCGCTTCAAGAAGGCGCCTGCCCACCACCTTCACATGGTCAGTTATGGATGGACAGTAAATGCTGGCCTTGCCCGCGATGCAGACACAGAACAAATTAAAGCAAAACAAAACCGTGGATTCGCTTGGAGTGAAATCATTGGAAACGCGGGCTGCAACTTTCTAAATATTTTCTCAGCTTCTCTGTCAATTTTATGCCTCTCTCTCACTTGTGGCTTCATCTATCTGTCCGTCTCTCTCTCTCTATCTCTCTCTGCCTCTCTCTCTCTCTGCCTCTCTCTGTCTGTCTATCTCAGCCTGTCTTTCTGTCCCTCTCTCTGTCTCTCTCTCTCTCTCTCTCTCTCTGTCAGTCTGTCTGTCTCTCTCTATCTCTCTATCTCTCTCTGTCTCTCTCTCTCTGCCTCTCTCTGCCTGTCTCTCTTTGCCTGTCTTTCTGTCTCTCTCTCTCTCTGCCTGCCTCTCTCTCTCTGTCTGTCCCTTTTTCTGTTTCTCCCTCCGTCTCTCTTTCCCGCCTTCACTGATTTTTATGTCGATAAATGTATAATATTTCTGTACTCTGCCTATCTGCCACTCTCCCACTCGCTCTCTGTTGCCCCATCTCTTTATGTGTCGGTGATTATCCTCATCTCTCCATTGCTCTAGTTGTCTCCTTTGTCTCAATATGTCTCTGACTGCCTCCCTCTATTTCCTTACCTCACTTTACTGGCTTCCTCTGTTATTTTTCCCTCTGCCTCTTCTTGTCTCTGTTCACCAGCCCTCCTCTCTCTCTGTTTTCTCTTTCTCTGTCTTTCTCTCCGCTTCTCTCCCTCTGCCTGTCTCTCTCCCTGCCTCTCATTATTCCTCTCTCTTCCTGTCCCTCTTCCTCTCTCCTTCTCTGTATCCCTCTCCCTCTCTGTCTCTCTAGCTCTCTATTCCTGTCTCTCTTCCTCTCTCCCTCTATGTCTCCCTCTCTCTTTGTCTCTCACCCCGGTCTCTCTTCCTGTCTCCACCTCTGTCTCTATCTCCCCGTTTCTCCCTCTCCCTCTCTGCCTGTCTCTCTCTCTGTGTCTCTCCCACGTCTCCCCTCTCTCTTTCTGACTCTCTCTCCATCTGCCCTCTTGTATTTCTATCAGTCTCTCCTCCTATTTCTCTCTCTCTCTATTTCTCTTTCTCTCTGACAAGACGTAAACACGGGATGTAATTGATATAAGGAGAGGAAACAAGGGGTTGACAGTGAAGAGAAGGGATAAAGAATGATAATAAGGGAATGGTAGAATTTAGATAAGGTGGAATGAGATGAAGAGAGAAATGGAGAGAGGCAGAACGGATAAAGGGGATTATAAACTGAATTAGAGGAATCAGAAATTAAACGGAAGTGATAGTTCCGAATACAAACTGTGCCTTATAAAATTCTGGGTGTGTTGAACCTGTTGATGTTGTGACTGTTGTTTTTAGATACTAACTACAAGACGATTCGTGTGAAGGTCACTTCAGTGAGAGGGCTCAATGAAGAGAGAGCGAAGGATATCATTATGGATCGGGTGAGAGACTGCACTGCACTCAGGACAAACATGAGAGACACCAGATCCTCCTTTCACACTCTGTGTTCACTGATCAGGAGCTCCCCCCTCAGATAACTGTTCCAATTTCCCCTCTGGTTATTCTCCTGCCCATTGATCAGAAACTGAACTGGACTCGTCATTTAAATACTGTGGCTGCAATAGCAGGTCAGAGGCTGAGAATTCTGCAGCGAGTAACTCTCCTCCTGACTTCCCAAAGCCTGTCCACAATCGACAAGGCACAAGTCAGGAGTGAGATGGAATGCTCTCCACTCGCCTGGATGAGAGTAGCTCCTCCAACACTCAAGAAGCTCGACACCGTCCAGGACAAAGCAGCTCCGCTTGAATAGCACCAAATCCACAAATAATCACTTCCTCCACCTCTGACGCACAGTAGCAGCCGTGTGTGTGCCATCTACAAGATGCATTGCAGGAACTCAGGAAGGCTCCTTAGACACACACATTAGCAGCAGAGTGTACCATTTACAAAATGCACTGCTGGAATTCACCAAGGCTTCTGAGACACACAGTAGCAGTAATGTGCGTACCATTTACAAGATGCACTGCAGCAACTCACCAAGGCGCCTTAGACACAGAGTGGCAGTAATGTGTGTAACATCTACAAGATGCACTGCAGCAACTCACTAAGGCTCCTGAGACACACAGTAGCAGTAATGTGTGTACTATTTACAAGATGTACTGTTGGAATTTACCAAGGCTCGTTAGACACACAGTAGCAGCAGTGTGTACTATCTACAAGATGCACTGCAGCAACTCACCAACGCTCCTTTGACACACAGTGGCAGTAGTGAGTGTACCATTTTCAAGATGCACTGCTGCAATTTACCAAGGGTTCGTAGACGCACAGTAGCAGCAGTGTGTACCATCTACAAGATGTACTGCAGCAACTGACCAAGGCTCCTTCGACAGCACCTACCAAACCCACGACCACAACCAAAAAGAAGGACAAGGGCAGCGGATAATGGGAACACAACCACCTGGAAGCCCACATCCCACGAATGAATAGTAAAAGGAGATATTTATCATGATCAATCCATCTCTCCCACACCCATTCATCCTGCCCTATCCCTCACTTGCTTGTGACACTCATCCATCATTTCTTCTGTTTACGGCAGTTCCAGAAGAATCAATGTCTAAAGGACTTGAAGCGGGAAGACATTCAGTGCTCAGGTGTGGATCCTCCGGAACCTTGAATCAGGTGGAGACTGTCACTGATCAGCCGTGATCCAATCTCCGTGTGCTTTATAAACTCGCTCGATGACGGCTCTGCTTTAACTTCAGCTTCTTTAATACAATGAACCTGTCAGCAACGTGATCATCTACAGCTAGACATGTGTGATTCTGATACCGCTATTGATTCCGCTACACACTGCAAGAGAGGGGGGCAGTTTTACAGCCTTTGCTTTGTTAAATAGAGAATGATGTCCCTCTTTTAAATTAGTGACCGCTGGTCAGACTGAATCCAGACTGACCCTTCCAGCTTCGGCCCGTTCCAGGAAGGAAGTGATCTCCTGTTTAATGAAGGTGTTCTGTTAAAGATCTCCCACTGTGCACAGGTCCTAAAGCTTCATGGAGCTGTCAACACTGAGAACGGGCACTTGTTGAAGGTCAGCCTCTGGGAGGATATCATGTTTTTAATCAATGTTTCTGTAGAATGGGGGGATAATAGGGTGCGGGGCTTTGCAGAGTCAAAAATAGACTCACAAATCAAGATTTTATTGGATATGAGTAATGTTATGTGCCAATAGTTGTTTTAGATCTGCTTTATAAACATATATTGATGTTATTGAGATAGAAAGTAAATGTAAGGGGAGCAGCTGAATTAACTGAAGTTCCTGATAAGAGGTGGATTGAATAACATTTTCCTTACACGGAATATTATTCTTGAGAAAGTGAAAAGTGAGATTTTCTTTCCATTTTGACTGACGACCATCAATAGAAATGTTGTGAAATGATCCATTGACCCTGCAGGGTAAACCTGTCAATCTGCACAGGTCAGAAAGCAGGGCTTCCATTGATGGACAATCAGACAAGGAAATCTCTCCGTTAGAAAGGCATCAATAAAGTGGCAGAATGCAAGGAGCATTCCAATTGCAAGGGTTTGAGTGGCTGAATACTGAGCTTACAACTGGAACACGCTCGAGTCTCTGATAATCCGCTCTGATGGGACATCTGATTGTTTTTAAATTTTATGTGTAAATGCTATTACATGAATTTTGTGCTCAATAAATTCCTGAACGCTTCAACAGAAGGTTTTAAGAATCTCCTTATTTAATGGAATGGCTGCATCATCTGAAACATTTACGCCTCTCTTTCTCTATAAGGGCTGCTCACTGAGTGGGTGAGGCTCAGCATCAGGCAGGATGGGAGTGTGAGTGGTTAGTTGGTTCCACATTCCCAGCTCCCAGGGTCAAAGACTCTTCTCAAACCAGTTTCACTGTCTTGTGATTAAAGTGATACAAGCGCACCCTCTACTGGCAGCGCATTGCTACTACAGGCGCCGCTCTTAGCCAGCCTCAGATAAGTTCAGCAGTTGCATGGCTGCATCTGGAAACAGATTGAAGAGTGAACATTAAACAATACTGTAAAGGATAGACGTTTTCAGCAGGGCGCACTGTTCATTCGGATGGTGCATTTATTCGTTTACCACCTGACCCTGTACATTAACTCATTCCTCATTCCCTATTGGAGATATTGGCTGGAGATAGTAGTTGGGGATTATTTCAGACTGCAACGTGCATAGTTGGTTCAGTTATCAGGTCTAATCCCATTCTGAATGGGAGTAGATAAACGTTGCTGTGTTCTGTAATGTCTCTGCAATACATTGGCAATGTTTAACCTAACAAATTGGCTCTTGTTAAAGGTTTTATTTAAGTCCGTCTTCAAGATAATTTTCTCAATATCTCTGATTCTTTGTCGATATAAATTAGAATGAAAACACAAGCGGTATACGGGACATGATTGATTGTTACAATGAAATTGATAAGAACCCTCCAGTGCTGAACATGTTCTCACATCCCACCAGCTTCCGGGTCTCAGTCACTCTTTCCCAGTGAACTTGTGGTAGAAGCAGCCTCGCCCAGTCTGCATGGCCTGATTTCCCCCCTTCCTGTTCTTATTTCCCCGCAGGCAGACGGTGGCATTTAAACCCACGACCCGCACCGCCACACCCCCCCACCCCCACCACCCCCCCCCCCCCCCCCCCCGCCCCCCCCCCCCCCCCCGCCCCCAACCGCCACCACATCGAGATGCTCCAATTTGTGAGGGCCCAAGAGGGAAATAGATGACTCCAAGACTGGGATTAAGCCGTGGCCCCTCCAGTGACCATAAACACAGGTGCCAACTTGGCTCGGTCCCAAAAGAGAGAGTTCCCTCCCCACTCTGTTACCAGAGTCAGAGAATCCGCTCATACCACCTGCCTCTAGAGCGACATTCCCTGCACCTCACTGACAACCGAGCAGCAGGACCCATTCCCTCTTTGTTACCACAGCCAAGGTACCTGTCTAACTGTCCCCATGGCAGCAGAGCCCTCCCTACTCTCTAACCATTGACGAAGGCTCCACCATCCCCTCTATCACAAGAGGGATAGGACACATCCCGCTCTGTCACGACAGGGACACGCCCTGGCCCCCACATTTTACACTGGGGAGAGGACTGGACCCCACTCTGTCACAACAGAGGCAGCTCACCACCCCGCTGGAAGAGTGAAATCAAATGGTTGAATACTGGAAAATCTCAGTGACTCATTTCTTTAAATCCTGTAAAGCATCGAAGAATTTGAGTAAAGGGATATTTCAGCACATTCTTCAACTGCTCCCTGAACTTAGTCAGTGTCACAGCGTAAATCCCAGTGTTTGTGCAGCAGCTCAGGAGCTGCAGCATGAAGCCCAATTCCCGCACATATTCATCCATACATAGAGAATAGGCCACCATATAAAACATTCGCCTCCATATAGAATACACCATTAAGATCGCCCACCACAGGATGAAATTGGCCGAGATAACAAACAGTAAAATGATTGATTTCCTCCGACTCTCCATCTCTGGGTCTCTGGTCCTCTCCCTACTGCTGTGAGCCCGGAGTCTCCTGCGGGCTCTGGTGCTCATTAAAATGTGTCTGACGGTGAGAACATTGAGCAGCAGAATCAGGATGAATGGGACACAGGGAGTAATAATGTGATGGAGAAATTCCATGATTATCCAAACCGGGGTTGTCTGAACTTCGAACGTTAGAAGGCAAAACCAGGGGTTGTTCCACATTAAATACGAATCTGATAACATAAAATACCAGAAAATATTCTTTAACATGCTCAGCACAGTCTCTGATCCCAGAACCATGGCCGCCATTTTCTCAGTGCAATATTTACTTTTCAACTTCTGGCACCAAATGCCACAAACCGATCAAAGGTGAAAGAGACGGTGAACCAGACAGAACAGTCAGTGGCTGCATAAAGCAGGACTGCATGGATATTACACACAGGCATGGACCACAGGAAAATAAAACATTCCCAATAAACAATTGGAATGTGTCTCAATATCAGGTCGACAATAATGACCAGTAGATCCGCTGCTGCCATGGACACCAGGTAGCGACTGACACATTTTGAGAGACCACAATTTCTCCGAGTTAAGATCACAATCGTCAATAGGTTTACTGTAAGGAACAGTGAAAACAGTGAAATTATACAACATGCTCAAAATTTTGAAATCTCTTTGGCTGAAGGCGCTGAAATGTTCCAGTATGTTGCTGCACCTAGTGATATTTTGAAACTGCTGTAGATACACTAATAATCTGAAATGTCTGTTATATGGCGGAATGCAGTGTAGATGAAATAAACACTGAAATTGCGGAACTCAATGATTATCATAATCCTGATGTCTCACCCTTCCTGAACTGGTTGAAAAACTATGCAATCTTGAAACACTTCAAATTTAGATGCAGGAGAGTAATGCAGTTAAACATGTTCTTTAGCATTAATAGCCATGTACATTGAGACTTACCAGGGACGCCAATAATTGCAAGAATGCGATAGTAACCCGCCTGAATAACGTGGAGCGCCCAATAGACCCGGCTTTCCAAAGATATCCACTTCTAATATGTAGAAAGTTGATAAAGCGCCACCGATAAACTCCTGCTCATTGCCGTAACATTACAATCCAATGTTCTCAGATTGTGACCCATTGTTGTAACATTCCAATATATTGCTCCAAGATTGTGATATAACCTCCCCCTCTCTCTTGGAACAGCAGGTCACTGTAAGTGAGAGAGCTGAAGCTTCCGCTGTCACTATGAACTAACACATTGGGGAGATTCCCTTATTAACAGCAGCGGGAAGGATCCATGGAGACAGGCATTCATTCCAGCCACTGAACAAACAGGTTCAGTTAACGCTTTCAATCCAATTCCTCTTACAAACCAATAATGTTGCACATTTACCTTGTCCTGCTGGGGTCTATGATGGTTTTCTAGGGTCAGAACAGTATAAACAGAGGATTGAGAAGTAGAAAATCGGGCAACATCACTGTTGAAGTTTCTAGTGGACATGATCAATCTGATAGGAGGAAGTTAATTTGATTTGAATTATTGTGCTCGGAAGTGCTCGGTAGTGGAGGTTCAGCTTGTTGTTGGGTTTTGGGTCCACAGGAACCACTTTGTGTTTTGCCTTGGAGGGAGACTTTGTGCTGGGTGTGATGGGAGCCACTTTCTGATTGGTGTGGGGGGAAGTCACATGGTACTTTGAAAATCCTGAACAAATTCAACAACAGCCTCAACATTGATTAACAACAAGAAATTCAGCAACCTCAACATTGAAAACACCAACAAATTCAATAGCAACCTCAACTTTCAAAAACACCAACAACTTAAGCCACCTCAAATTTGAAAACACCAACTTTTTCAAAAAGAACCTCAACATTGAAAAAGCCAACAATTTCAACCACAAACTGAAAGTGGAATAACCCCAACAAATTTAACAAGAACCACAAAATTGAAAAACACCAACAAATAAAACCATAACCTCAACATTGAAAAACACCAACAAATTCAGCGACAACCTCAACATTTACTAACACCAAATAATTCAACAACAATCTCAACATTGAATAAAACCAACAAATTCAACAACAACAGCAACATTTAAAAACACCATCAATTACATCAACAACATCTACGTTGAAAGACACCAACAAATTCAATAACATCTTTAAATTTGAAAAACAACAACAAATTTAACAACAACATGAGCTTTCAAAAATACCAGCAAACTCAACAACTTCAAGATAAGTAAAACAAATAAATAAAAGATGTCTGGACCTGAGTGATGTCTGAGATTCTGTTCAGAGCTCGAGGTGTAGGCTTTCATAATGGTGTATTGATGGATTGAAATATAATGGATATGTACTTCCATTTGAGAGATCTTGGGACAGAGTTGTGGTGGGTACCATACATGGCTGCCCGGACGGGAGTGGACGTGCTGGAGGGCATTGTGTCTTTGCTGAATTATGGAGTTTTACAGCGCTTCCTGTATTTGTGAAGGATGAAGTTGCAGATAGATTGGGTGCCTTCTTGAGGGATGCATGTGTGTAAGGGATGGGTTTCCTGGTTATGAATAGAAATTAATAGGGAACGGATGTCCCAGTGAGGAATGGAGGCGTAGAGGTGCTGGTTGACCTGGTGAGGGATGGAGAATTGGAGGGAGTAGATGCCCTGGTGAGGAATGGATATGTACATGTACTGGGTGACATGGTGGGGAATGGAAATGCAGAGGGACTTGATGTCCTGGAGTGGAATGGTGATCTGTAGGAACTGGATGTCCTGGTGTGGATTGGAGGTGTAGAGGGCTTGGATGCCCTGGTGACGAATAGAGATGTAGATTGACCGGATTTCCTGGTGAGGAATGGAGCTGTAGAGGGACTGGATGCCCCGATGAGGGATAAATGTGCAGGGGGACTGGATATCCTGTTGAGGGGTGGAGGTTTACAGAGACTGTATGTCATCGAACGGGATGGACGTGTGAAAATAATGTATGCCTTTCTGAGCGATGCAGTTGCTAAGAGATTGGGTGTCGAGGTGATGCATGGGGTTGCAGAGGATTTGGATGTTCTGCTGAGGGAGGGAGATATCAGTATTTTTTATTTTTTCGTTGGATGTGAGAATTACTGACAAACACAACATTTGATACCCGTTCCTCATTGTCCTTGAGTTGACAGTGGAATTTCTTCTGGAACCCCCGCAGCCCACCAAGTGTACATATAGTTAACGTATTTTAGGTAGGGAATTCCATGACATTGAACCATCGGCATTGAAGGACCTTTGACATATGTGGAGTAAGGTTGTCTTGATTTTTGTAGAGGAACTGAAAGTTCATTGTTAACCAGAGATTGTGAAGACCATGATACTGGATTTTTAAAAATCGGAAGAGAACTGAAAATGCCAATAGGAATACTTGTGCTAGGAATAAATATGATCGGATGGCTGGATAAATGCTAATAAACTTTCGTTCATGTGGACCATTTATGTAGACGTTTTTGCGTGATCTGGTTTCCCTGGCTAGTCTAATATTTTCTGTCCGGAGTTGCAGGGCCCTGGGAAGACGGTGGGATTCGCCTTCTTGTTCTGCTGCATTCCGACTGGTGCAGAAACACACCTTTTGCTGTTCGAAAGGGACTTCCAGCACTTTTGGTCTATCAGCAGTAAAAGAACAGCAATATCGCTCCAATCCCGGATATTGTTGGGTTTGGAAGGAAACTTGCTTGTGGCATTGACCTTATGCTTCTGCTTCCCATGTACTTCTGTGTGGGAGAAGCTGCGGGTGTGAAACTTGTTGCCGACGGGCCCTTGGTTATTCGATGCAGTACGTCTTTGAAACAATACACAATGCCAACAGTGCCAATGGTGGTGTGATTCATTTCTGAAATGGTGCGCCAAATACGTGGCCTGAGTTATTCTGGATGTTTTTGAGCTTATTGATTGTTCTGCAAAACTGGAAGGGTGAGGGAGGATATCTGCAAGGTTGTTGTTAAGGTTTGAGGCCTTCTTTTCAGAGAACCTTGAACTATGGGATGGGTTAGAGACTGGCGAAGCATGGGTTGTTGTTCAGCCTTGGTGTCAATATCCACGGGGAGACAAGAAGCGATGCCACATTTTTAGCATTTGAGTTCAACCAGCTGGGAGTTTGTCACCAAACAAGTGGGACTCCTTTGTCACCAGCCTTACTGACACTGAGGGGTTTGTGTCCTGCCTGAATGGAACAGAGCAAATTCACGGAGAGATGATACAAAGTGAGTGAGGCGCGGATTAACTTGTACACACCTCACCTTCATCCTATCACAGACAGGAAACAACACATATAGCTTCTCTCTCCGTGGATGCTTTATTACTTGTTGAGTGTTTTCCCACTTTTTGTCTTTTCATTTATAATATAAGTGGTTCTCACTGGTTGATATGGCTGTTTGAATCGTCACCTTTATCCAAGAATTTTCACAGCTGTTGTGCGATACTGCAGAGCGAGGTTGTTCTACAGAGTGAGTTCCATTGTGGGTCGAAGTTGGATAAATGTACCTTTATCTTGTCATTTTAAATATCGAACACGCATTGAATTTTGATCGTCTTCGTGTTCCCCTCTGCACTTAATAGCTCGAGTGCAGGATGCAGTAATATTAAACCAGACTGTGTTGGTTACAGCTGCTAAGAGAATGCAGCAGTATTTGCGCCTCACCTATATTGTGGTCTAGGGACAGCAAGTTCAATAAGTGGAGTTAAAATAGATTTTCGATTTGTTTATCTGTAGTAAACCTTCTTTTAATGCATTTGAGAAAACATAATAGGAAGCGGCTGCAAAACGAAGTTTTTAGAAGCTTGTCATGGATACTCATCAGTTGTTCAAACTCTGAAATGGTTGCTTCGTCGAAGCAGCGACCAGTTTTATTTTAGGCAGCCGAATGCTCGAAATGAATTATGTGTTTTTTAATCATTGGCCACACAGAATATGGGGAAAAAAGACGAATCTGTAGATCTCAACACAAAGTAAGGTGCTACTGAATGAAAAAAAAACACAAAGTTTATTTCGGTAATTAAGGCACATTCGATAAGACTACATTTTTTAGAAATGTTCAGGGGCGTTTCCTTAGATTTGAATAGAGTGACACACGTCTGGCCAGACCGCACCCTGGATTGGTCCATGACTTCCACCTGAAAGAGGGGCAGAAAAAATACGGATTGAGAATTTCCAACAACATCTACACAACTCAAGATAGTTTTGTTTTACTCTTTAGACTATGCTCTATTGAAGTAATCATTTGATTCTCTGGAAAACACGCAGAAGGTTCCCTCTGATCATTTCTGTATCATTAACAATTGGAAAGATTCCAAGTTATCATAACATAGGAACTGACTTGAACTGCACGCTTTCCACCATTGTGCCACAAACATTAGGAAAGTTAATAAAGCAGTGCCTTTACCAGTTTAAAATATACGTGGTGAAATTTGAGCAGAACTGTCAATGCCCATTGGCGACGGAATGTTCCGGGCTTGTCAACGAGTCACTTGGAAGATTGTCATTTTATCAGGATTGAAAATTTAACTCAAGTTCAGTGTTGATCTGAGAGCTATACACAGTGAAATTGTCCATAGCTTTGGCTAATAATGGGAAGCGTACAATTATGGTTTACATATGTGTAATTGTGTGTGTGTGTGTTGGTGTGTGTGTGTGTGTTGGGGGGTGGGGCGGGGGGGCATGTGTGTGTGACGTGTGCGTGTCTGGAAGCAACATTAGTGGTTGTATGTTGTTTAAACCTGAGTCAAAGTGAATTGCTCTCTATTATAATCCGTGCTATGTTTTATGACAGAAGAGGTTCAGAAGGTTCTGGTCGTCCAATATGACCACTAACGGGTCCTGCCGTTTGAGGCCTTAACAAGTGACGCACTTCACAGTGAAAAGCAAGGGAACAATTTTATTTTTTAAAGAATGACATTTGCTTTGTTTAATTTAATTTCGTATAATGGTACAGGAGGTTTAATTTAACGCTGTTTTTTGACCGGGCCTATTGCAGTGAAATTCAGAGCAGAGGTGGGAGGGTGAGTGAAGGAAAAATCAGAGTTAATAATTTTCTCGCAACTCCAAAGACAGTAGGCTCCCGGGGGAGAGCGAAGAAACAACAATTTAGTGATGGCCCCAAGACATCGCGAACAGTTCTAACATCTCGTCGTTTTAGTAGCGGCCATGACTAGCCGACGCCCAGAAAGTAGAAGCCTCATCCTGGTTGGCACCAAACACATCGAGATACTGTGTCGAAATGTGCAGAAACGAAGTCCAGAAGCCGCATAGAGCTCAAAAATCTCTGAACAACCTCTCGACATTTAAGGAACGCGTGCCACATTTGTGACAGGCTGCAGATCGCCCACTAGACTTACCACGGATCTCGGAAGCCATGTGAACTGTGTGGAAACAAGTCAGCAAAAATGCAGAACAGCAGCCTTGGAAGAATAGTGTTTGTGTGTGTGTGTGTGTGTGTGAGAGAGAGAGAGACTGTTTGTGTCTGGCGTTTGTGGCGTGTGTGTGCCGTGTGCGTGTGTGTGTGTGTGGTTGTCTCACCGAGTGCTCAGAGATCAACGTCGGCACGTTCTACTATGAAGAGATCATCTTGACAACTGTCCAACGGCAGGTGACCGCCCCGAGAATCAGTGCCTACACTCTGGGCATCTTCATAATCGCCTAGAGCTGAGAGGAAAAGTGATGTTCATTGAAGTAAATTGTAAACAATCAATAATTAGAATGAAATTTATACGTATCAATCTGCCAAATAATTAAAGGACAGGAACGTAAATACATTGTAGTGATCAGTGTCGGTGAGTTTAGTGGGTGGAGGATTATTGTATAAAGTCGCTTTGCAGAATTCTCTAGTTTCGATATAAAGCCACACGATTCCCATTTAACCAGTGTCCGCATCAAGATGCATGTGCATTGCACAGCTGCAGGGACTGGTGATCAAACACATTAACTGTTTGTTCTTCCCTTTGATCTGTTTTACACCCTTGAAATTATTGGGTGAAATGTCTATGATATTGCTTTATACTCAAAATATATTCACAGTTTTATGTTGGCGGAAATCATTCTGCAATAACTGGGGTCCTGGGCGGTGTAATATATTGGTGTATAATCTTGAAGAAGGTATTTCCTATTTTACACAGTCCAAATGATGAAGAACAAAAGCATGATGCTCGGAAGTAAAATTCCACCCAAACAGACTAATGAAGGAGTTCCCTTCAATGTTTTCTGACCCAGAATCTTTGCCATTCAACCTGTGACCAGTGTAATATTCGAAGTGATTGAATGAGTCAATGGAATCTGAAACTGTTTGCCGGAGAGAGAGAAAAAAAATGTTTGTTGGAGCAATTGTTAGGAACAGAGTCAGAATTGCGTCATCACGTTACAGAATGATTCAGCTCATCTGAGCGCAGATCAGAATAATTAATTGTTAGGTTTCATCGTTATTCTGTTCCCACGAAATCAGGCGATCTGTGGATTAGCAGCACTGGCGTCACTCGATTGTATTATGTATTCGAACATCTGCTCTGTTTATCGGCTCAGATACCTGAGGAAGGCCGCCTGCAGCCCAGTGGAAATTCGGGACAGCGCTTCAGTTCGCTTTCCTCTATCAAAGGAAAAAACATAACATTCTTTGAAAAATAAAGCGCTGTGGGAATACTCAAAACAACCTCGCAACTACTCGCAGTATACACAGGGGCCGTGAGAAAGAGAACTTTCACGTGAGGGTAGTGATTGGAATGGGGGTCGTGCCCATTCATTGCAACAACTTATCGAGAGGGTTAAAGGGAAATGGAATTCCACAGTGTGGATTGGGTTTACAATGGAAAATACGAACCTGAGCCATGGGTCAGAGCGGAATCGATGCGAGGCGGAATATCATCAATCTCTTCGTAAAGGGCTTGGTAGAAACCGCTGGACGATTCCATGCCGCCAGTGACAGCCCCTGTTCGAGGGAAGGAGGAGGGATTAATATTTTGCTGCAATCGAGACCGGTGTAATACTGCAATATTTGCGAATGAAACACTTCACAGATGGTGAATGTCAATGGAGAAAGCCAGTTATTGTGAACATGGAGGGACATAATTGGGTTCATGCATTCATTCTCGTGAGAGCGCGCGTGCGCGCGTGTGTGTGTATCTGCACATCTGCATGGACATCCATTCAACTTCACAAAACATAGGCCCAAATTAATTACGGTCGGAAAGGACGGAATGATCGGATTGCAGGAGAAATGTTTTCCAGCTGCTCACTCGGCCATGATGCCCATGGGGATTACAGTTGAAGAGAAGCTGGAAGGAAAATTGGCTGCTCTCTGCAGACAGCATCAGTTTAGAAACATGAGGGATGTGTTCATGGTTCCTTGTTATATCAGATCAGTGTTAGCAGCTTATTTGCAGGGTGCACGGAACACTAGTGTGTTGCTTTTTCGAATCTGAGGGTCTCAATCTGTTTGGATGCTGAAGAATTATTGATAAATGCCGAAAATCCCAGAAATGCCTCACGACTCAATATGGTGGATTGACTCCGGTGAGAGAGTTTGGGTTTGCGCATCCAGACTCAGAAACTGAAGGAATGGAATAGGCACTGAGTGGATAAATAAAGAATTACTGGAAATAATAACTGAACACAGAGCTCCAAATAGCTAAATTAATTTTCTTTATCCATTGTTGTGCCAATTGGATTGAAATGAAGTCGCAGTACCGGTGGATCAACTTGGAATATGTACGTTGACAGTCAAGTGGCTCTGCCATTTAAATTCGGTATCTCACCGAATCCTCGAGTGCTTTGAACGGAATTAGTGGTAAAAAAAAAATACGGTTAACATTCGTTTCTTAAATGACATGTGACCTTCTGTGAAAAAGGTAGAGGAGGTGAAAACGCGCCACGGTATTGTTCAATTTCCGAGATTCAGCGTGAATTCGGCGCTTCTACTTGAGTCTCACCTTTTCTCTTTGCCTTTCTCTGTATCAATGACATGAGTGCCATTAACTCGACGATCAACAGGACTCCGAGTGTTATACAGATCACAATGGAGGTGGAAGTAGTTTTTACATCATGTCCTGGATGAAATATTATAGAAAGATTTAAAGGAGAAACAGGCTACCTTGCATTTTAAATGTTTCCATTATTCCGTAAAACTCAAATTGAATTCCGAAATCAACAAAAGCAATAGATTGTCAGAAATATCTAGCTCTTCTCGTGAATAAGACCTTTAAAGTTAACAAGAATACTATACTAATAATAAATACCTGCAGCTGTGGACGGAGAAGTCGTCGACGACAAGTAGGGCCCTGTGAAGGAAATATGGAAATTATTGTTTTAAATGCATCTGTTGTTCTTAATTGATGAACTAATCCATCGTACTCAGAGATGAAGTGCTAAGCACCTCCTTCCCGGCCCCAGTGTCCACCACTCTGCACTACCCTTACCCGAACAAATCACACTGGCATCTTCCTTGTGATTACAGTCGGGTTGACCTGTCGCTGATGAAGGACAGTCGGTCAGAAATGATTCTTCTCCGGTGCACTCCACTCCATTCATCCATATATCACTTTCACCCTGGCCAAAATTGGCCCCTCCAGTGGTCCTAAGAGCGGAACTGCAACCCAGCTGTCTGCAGACAACATTGGCATCGGCCATACCCCTGGAGTGATCACACACCATTGCCCAGTTGTTGTTGAACAATATCTCCACTCTTCCGGAGCAGTTGCTGTTACCTCCAGCCAGGCGCAAACCTAAACCCGACTCTGTCAAGGGAATAGCTGATTATTGTTTCTGTAGCAAAATCAAGGAGTACTAGACAAATAGTTGGCTTAATAAAGAGAAGCAAACATCTGATTCTCCATCTCAATGATTTGCACTGTGCACCCGCTCCTTCGCCAAGTTTCCTCCTGTTGAGAAAGGAAATGTGCTGATTGCATTAGACCACAATGTCTGAAATAACACCCACACATCGAGATGTATGTTGCGTTACCTGAACAAACAACGCCTGCATCTTCCCGGTGATGACAATTGTGTTTACCCCACGGGTCTGTCTGACACTGCCAAATGGTCGACTCGTGTGACATGCATTCCACCTCATCGAGCCAAATAGGTCCGGATCCTTCTCCAAATAACCGAGCGTAATAATCAATAGAAGCGAGGTGACCGCACTGTAGCTGTTTACAGATCACTTCTGCATCATGGCTGTCCAGTGATTCAGAGCACACTGTTCCCCAGGTCCCATTGTAGAACACTTCCACTCTCCCCTCACAGCGATGCATTCCATTCACCAGCCGCAGCTCTTTGTGTTCTACCAATGAAGCAACAAATAATCAGCTTGCTAACTCCATTAATATTGTGTAGGACAACACAAGATGCATCGTCCTTGTTACCTTGTCGCCAATTATTACTTCTGAATTGTAGTAGAAAACAGCTGTACTCCAAATGTACGAAGAAGAAGTATTAGAAGGATTTTAAAGGCTAAGCCACACTTAGCTGAGAAACGGTATTGATTGATTTGAGGAAGTTTCAGAAAGAGTACACAATGCAGAATAAGTTCATATGCGCGAATTTCAAAAGGCCTTCGAGAAGGTAACTCAAATGTAAATTCATTACTGAACTCAGAGCTATTGCGCTATGGAATCAGTCTAAAAATGGGTAGAAAACTGACTGCAAAATCCAAGTCCCTTCTAAAGATAGTTATTCAGAATCGCGAAGATGTTTTGCGGGCCACTGAGGTCACGACTGCTGAACATGTACAACAACAACTTCAATTTGGGAATCGGAAGTATAAACTGTAATATCATTTCGGAGGCAGAAAATCACTTTGTTCAATTAACACTAAGAAAGGCTGCTGAAAATAATAATTCAATGACACCTTAATATACGAGCAGAATGGGTGAGCTAATTAGAGCTTAATATTAACATTGAACAAGCTGGCATGGTGAATTTCGGTAAGAAACATAAAGGGACCCCGAACTGCTTGTAAAATAAGAGGGTAAATTAAGTACAGGGGCAAAGGTGTCCAGCGATATGGAGATAACAATCTTCCATAAACTGGCAAAGTGCAATGATGGTACCATAAATACGCAAATGAGTAAATACAATATGATGTACAGAATATTTTTTTGTATGTTGTTACCAAGTACGTGGCTTGAAAGGGGAACTTAGAGCACGTGTAACAGTTGACTCAAATAGCACACCTGTCTTTACAAAGAGGCTACATATGTACCCCGGGGAAAATTAAATTGAAGGATAAGCAAATAATGCTAGCTGAAATATTTCAAGTTTATAATCCGGACGGCAGAAATGTGACAGTTGGCCTGAAAGGCCTTATTTTATGTTGTGGTTTCTTTATGATTCATTTGTATATTCCTCCGTATGAATCCTCAGACAATTAGCATATTAAGAGCTTTCTAACCTGAGCACATGATCCTCACGTCTTCTTTATGACTACAGACATGTTTACTCCATGGAGCTGAAGGGCAATCCCAGAGAAACGATTCGTTACCCGAACAGTTTATCTCATCCAACCAAATTGGGCCTGAGCCAGGTCTACAAGAATCAGGAAGTGTCATCTCCAATGCATTTCCACAACCCAGCTGTTTGCAAGCAACGTGAGCGTTGGCTACATCCCAGGAATCATCAAAGACTGATCCCCAGATTCCATCGTAATAAACCTCAACTCGGCCAGCACATGGGCTGTTACCTTCGGACAGTCTTATCTGCATGTGTTCTGTTAGGCAACAAGAGAGCAAGATTATAATTTGCTCATGTGTTTCTGAGTTTTCCGACAAAGCATCTCTCCACACGGAACTATTACTAAGATATATAACACCCAAATGCTTCAAATATTCATGCATCTCACGAAAGTATTTATGGCCTCCAGTTCAACCATTGTTGTGCGGAATTCTCTGCACGTCTTGTTTTCCCAATTGTATTTGTTCCTACTGAAACGTCTAGTCATGTTATGTTTAAACAGTGATTTTCTAGACACGTTTTACAACTGTATCTGTTCCTCATCCAATAATGCTAACTATATTTGTCACTTTTGTTTTACATTAATTCTGGCTGCCTATTGCATTTTATTTCCATTGGCTGACGTTAAAATCGCTAGATCCCTTCAATTCATACTAATTCACAGTCTTATTGGCCTATTGGTAACTTCATCTGCGTACTGCTGAATGAAAGCCACACAGCCTCAATTCAACTGTCTTACAATTTTCAGTACTCAGGTGAATGGAGATGGCCTGCGGCTGTGCTGGTCTAATTTCCAATGTGTGTAAGTATGTAAGTGCTCCTACATCAGCATAGAACCCCATCCTTGCGCGTGCATATACATGCTGTATCTCACTCGAGTACATCGGCAGAAATTCTGCACATAGCTACGCACTGCAGAATATACATACAACGTTTCGGCAGGTGAGCCTCTGTTTAGATTTAAGTACTGCATAATAATAGACTCGAGCACTTTTCTACTTTTATACTGCGCAGTGGAACAGAATGCTTTCTGCGGATTATGGTGTCATGCCTGCACTAATGCCCAACTCCACATATTAGCAGGTACAAGTACATCAGCGTTCACCTTCACCACTATCTTCTCATTTGCTGATAAACGACGCATGCGTGAATTTGTCGACTCCAGAATCGAAGATTTCAATGCCACTAGACAACTTCGCGCTTCCCCACGCCAGCCCAGCTCACCGCACCCAATCGCTTCCTATCCTGCACCTGCCAAGAACTTCATTTTAACCGGTGCTCTGCTGGCTGAAACGTAGCAGATCACATTCACGCGCATCAGCTTAATTACTTTGTTTGCCAGGTTTACATTGCTTTCCCGTCCACCACTGCTTCCAATTTGAAAGTGAGTCCCTGACCCACCCGCTCCCACTCTTGCACTTCCAGCTTAACACAATGACCACCACTGGCGCTAACCAATTTCTTTATTTCTCCAGACCTCTGCTTTCATAAGTTTCTCAGATAGAGTACATGAACCGCATCATATCTCTCGCCGTCATCGACGTAGGATCAAAGCTTCCTCCCAAAACACCTCTCCTTTTCTAATTATGACACCCCTTCGTGAAATATCCGTCTATGAAGACTTTTTAGCCAAGAGCTTTCTAACGCCTCGCTGTGTCAATTTCCTGTCTGATTGCGCTTCTGTTAAGTTTCTTTCGGCTTTTCCCTCCGTTGAAAGCGCTACAAAAATTCTCATCCTTGTTACAATTCACGGCTGCCTGCGTCCTTTCTCCCTGCATCCACCCCTCTGCATTCACCCCACTGCTTTCAGCGATACAGAGTAAGTAACCTAACTCAGCACTTTGCTCATCAAATTAGCGTTTTATTTCCATTTGATCTGTGAATTGAAATATTCGTTACCTGAACACAAAACTCCCACGTCGTTGCTGTCAGTGAGAGACGAATTAAATAGAAATGAGCTGCAATTCTGAAGATGTAGTTCGTTTCCTTCGCACTGGACATAATTCACCCACACAGGCCCTTCACTCTCTCCGTACTTTGAAGGGTTATAAGCGGCTATCGCGTCACCGCAGTCTAACTCTCTGCAGACCACTTTGGAATCATTCAGGTCCCACAGGGAGTCCTGCACTCGCCCCCAGATTCCGCTGCTGTCTGTTTCAACTCGCCCATCACATCGGCTTCCCCCGTTAGTCAGTCTAAGCGACCAATTATCGCCTATAAATTGCAAGAAATTGAGACCAATGGTTAAATTTTAGCCAAAATAGCAGATACCCGGGATCATCTTTGCTCAGTTAATATTGGATTTAAGCGTGAACATTTTTTATACATATAATTACTCACAATTTACATAATCTGATGTTACCCAGGATTTCCTTTTCTCAGTTATTATACTTTAAATGATTTGCAAGCAGCTGGCTCTGGTATTCTATGGGACATAACGTGAACTTTCCGTGAAGCCGAGAGATTATTATGTGCCCTGATCGAAGTCCAGGGGCTTATAAGGCTTCTGAATATTCACAGTTCTCCTAAACTCATATAGGGGGCAACAAACAATTTACATTTGATAGGGAGCTTTCTTTGACGTCCAAACGCACTTCGAAGCTTTAGAGAGCTTTTGATGTGTACTCACTGCGAATGCAGCGCACCAAACCGTGTAATTGTTGGGCGTACCCGTGACCATATTACGCCCAAATGTGACTTTGTGAATCGTGGGAATAAGTTTGTAATTAAACGGCGCAACACTATGGGACCGGATGTTCCTTTGTCATGCATTAATTCGGCATTTGTATCCCCAGCAAAATCTGAATTTATTGTCCAACCCTAATTATTCATGTGCATGTGCTTTTGAGTAACCTTTTGCACAACTCTAGTGCATTCTATTGTAATTTCCAACATCAGCTAAGGAATTGAAGGTGTCTTAGATATTATTTTTAAGTGGCACATGATCAACAATAATCTACTCGCTGATGTTTATTTTGCGTTCTGTCAGGAACATTCAGCTTCAGACCACATAACAACCTTGGCCCAAACATGGAAAAAAAAGGGCTTAATTGCAAAGGTAAGGTGACAGCAACTGCCCTTGACATCCTGGCATCATTTCACTGAGTGCGATATTAAGAAGCCGTTATCAAAACGAAAAATGGCAGTGATGACTGAAGGCAAATCATCTCAATTCAAGCATAGCACTCCATTAGTTCCTCAGGGTGGTTTCCTAAGACAAACCATTTATATAGGCCTTTTCAATTACCTATTCGATACTATCATTTCAATGTGTGGATGTTCGTTAATGATTTAATTGTCTTCAGTGCAATTCTGCATTCATCAGGTAGATAAGTAGTCCGTGTCTTCAAGTATCAACAACTGGATGAAAACAAAGCTTGGGCTAATGAGTGGCAAGTGAAATTCGCGCCACACAACTGCCAGGCAATGAGCATCACCAAGAAGAGAATGTCTAAGCCCAGCCAATATGAATCATTGACACTGTCCAGCAAACTAACTGGAGCAGGCAAATAAAGACTCTAACTACAGGAGCAGTAGGGAGGTTGGATATTCTGTGATGACTGAATCACCCCATAAACCTTTCCAACGTCTACAACATTAGAAAATGTCAATCAGTAAGTGATAGGAACAGGAGAAGGCCATTTGACAAATCTAGACTGTTTCATCGTTCTATAATTTTATGGCTAATCTGACTGTGGTCTTAACTCAATTTTCCTGACTGAACTCCATAACCCTCGGCGCCTCAGCAGTTCAATACTTTGCCTAACTGAGGCTTCAACACTTTATGACGCTGCCTCCTCTGTGGTGTCCGTAAAATAAAAATCCAAAAACCATTTTGACGATGAAATTGCTCTTCATCTAACAGTGAGAACTGTTAATCTGGAACCAATGTCCCCACTTGGACATATTAAAGCTTTGGTGGAATATCCCATTTCTTGATGGATGCAGCTCCAATGACCAGGAAAAAAGGTTCTCGAGCATCCAGGATCCACCAGCACTTTTGAAACCACCCTTTGAAGAATTATTGATTTTATCCTGCACTTTCACACTGTGGTTGCCGGTTACACAATCTACCAGAACTGTTGAAGGAACTCTCTGAGTCGTCTGAAATGTCAGCTTATAGAAGGGCAAGTGCATAGGAAGACCATCACTACTTTCAAGATCCAATAAATTCCAAATAAACCCGATTTGAAGCTATTTTTTATCGTAGCTGGATTAAAAGACGTGAATTCGTTTGCGAAGTGCACTGTGGTTGCACCGTGAACATTCAAGAGGTCGGCTGACCATCACAATTTCAATGGGCATTTGGGGTGGGAGGTAAATCCGTTCCTTTCAAGATCTATCATCACTCCTTGACAGGACATGTACAAATAAAGGCAGGTACAGCATTTGTAAAGCAAATCCAGGTCCGGTTTTTGAGGCTTAAACATTGTGTCAACAGCTCTTGTTGGTGATTTCTGAAAAAAAATGTTCTGGATACATTCTAATGAGGATAATCAGCATTATATGAGACCTTGAATTGAACAATACCAAACCCTTTCTATTGTAGATAATTTGCCCTGACAAAAACAACACAGGCTAAATTCATTCCGAAGAAACTGTAACAGCTGGTGTAATTCAGATCAATACACTGACAGGTCTCACCTGAGCAGATAACACTGACGTCATTTTCATGTGAACATTGAATTTGATCCCAGGATGAAACTGGACAATCCCAAAAGCTGGATTCGTTGCCCCGGCATCTGTAGTTCTCTCTCCACACTGGGCCGGTTCCCTTCCCAAAGTGAGCTCCTCCCAATATTTCAGCCACTGCCCCACAGCGAAGGTGATCACAGACCACACCGGCGTCTTCCAAACCAAAGTAAACATCACAAATCGTACCCCACTGAGTTCCGTGTTGTGTTTCCAGCCGGCCGGAGCATCGGGTGGCCCCCGATGACAGCCTGAGATCTGTTTGATCTAAACAGTGATGATAATAACAATTAGTCCATCATCACCGACGAATAATATCACAATTTTCATCGTTAAACCGAAAATAATATAATTCGGATTCTCGTTTAATTTCCATCCATTTCAACAGAAGCATTAGCAATTACTGTTACGATAATGACTATTACTACTTGCATGACTATTGCTAACGCCATCACAAATGCTGATTCTAATATTATTACTGGTAGTGTTATTATTACTGATATTTTACTATTGCTACCGTTATTCTATTGCTGCGAATTACATTACTGCAGCTAATACAATTATTGCTGCTGCGCCTATTACCTTCTGTGCTACACTTGGCCGTGATACTATTCCTCCTTCATCTGCTAATGCTGCTACTGCCCAGCAAATTGATGCTGAAACAAACTGTGGAGCCCAAGGAACCGGCCCGACTATTTAATAATCTCATGGTTAATCGCTACCTCGATTGCGAATTTCTACCTTTGCTTTACATGTCTTCATTATCTAATGTGCAGGGAAAACAAGGAGCTCAGTTCACAAAATTACATCTGTAGATTGGGGCAGAAAATGTCTGTGGTTCACTGCACTCTCTCTCTACATCCATGTGCCTCATGTTATCACTGCTGATTGGCCCATCTCCAATTGAAGTTTGGGCTCCATGTTCTTGATCTGCGCACAAGAAGGACTAAGTGATCAGTGACCATTCCCGGAAGCTTTTTATGCTTGTAAACTGCTCGATTGCATAAGTGACATCTTTTCAAACACTGAGTAAAAAACTCACATTGTTGAAATTTCGCAGAAATTGAGCTCTTCTCACTGTTGTTCGCAAACCCATTTGCCCCTCCCCAGATTCTGAGTGATGTTCATCATGCTTACTACGGTTGAACTGCAGATACGCCAGGCTTGCTCAAATATAAGCTTTTGTACTTGCCCGATAGGAATGGAATGCTTGCATTTAAACAGTATCACAGAATCAAAGAGTGCAGAAGGGACCCATCGGCCCATCGAGTCTGCACCGACAAGTGATAAACTCCTGACCTACCTAACTAATCCCATTTACCAGCACTAGGCCCAAAACCTTGAATGTTATAACGTGCCAAGTGCTCGTCCAGGTACATTTTAAAGAACGTGAG
Organism: Cetorhinus maximus; assembly: GCF_964194155.1. Taxonomy (NCBI): domain Eukaryota; kingdom Metazoa; phylum Chordata; class Chondrichthyes; order Lamniformes; family Cetorhinidae; genus Cetorhinus; species Cetorhinus maximus. Next base: position 246,688 of record NW_027596405.1, read on the forward strand.
GCAACCCGTCAGCACCACGCTCCCATGCAGTGCACTCTAGACCCTCACCTTCCTCTGGGTAAAAACATTTCACCTCACATTACCGCTTAACCTCCTAACCCTCACCTTGAATGTATGCCATCTCGTGACTGACCCTTCAATTAAGAGGAATAGTTGCTCGCTATTCAAATTGTCCAGGGCCTAATCATCTTGTACACCTCGATCAGGTCGTCCCTCAGTCTTCTCTGCTCCAGTGAAAACAACCAAAGTCTATCCAACCTTCATTCATAACTTAAATGCTTGATCCCAGGCAACATCCTGGTGAATGTCGTCTGCACGCCTCCCAGTGCACCAGATCCTTCATATAATGTGGCGAACAGAACTGCAAGCAATACTGAAGCTGTGGCCTCAGCAAGTTTCTATACAACTCCAACATGTCCTCGCTACTTTTGTAACCTATGCCTCGTTTGATAAATGCATTTGGCTTTTTCAACAACCCACTAAAATTCCCCTCTGCCTGCAGAGATCTATCAGCACATAGGCCAAGGTCCCTTGTTCCTCATTACTTCCTAGTGTCATCCGTCCATTGATAACTCCTTGTCAAATTACTCCTTCCAAATGGTATTATTTCACACTTTTCAGGGTTAAATTCCATCTACCACTTATCTGCCCATTTGACCATCGCATCTATAACTTCCTGTTGCCAAAGACAGCAACCTCACTATTAACCACCCGGCTGAACATTGTGTAATCCGCAAACTTTTTAATCACTCCCCACAGAGTCATGTAAGTTGTTTAGATAAATTACGAAAATAGAGGACCCAGCACAGATCCCTGTGGTACGCCACTGGACTCCTGCTTCCAATCACTAAAGCAACCACCGTTTGTAATCACCCACTCTCTCCTACAACTCAAACAATTTTTAATCCACCTTATAAAATGACCCTATTTCCCATGTGCATTTGCCTTCTTTATAAGTCTCCCATGTGGGAACTTGTCAAAGGATTTGCTGAAAACTACATAAACTAGATCAACTGTACTACCCTCATCGACACATCTTGTGGCCTTGTCAAAAGATACAATCAAGTTTGTTAGTCATGAACTGCCTCTGACAAAGCCATGCTGAGTATCGCTGATCAAACATTAATTCTCCAAGTGGAGATAGATTCTGTCCTTCAGAATTTTCTCCAATACTTTCCCTGCCACTGAAGTGATACTCAATAACTTGTATTTCATTGGCTTAAATATACTACCGTTCGTAAATAGCAGAAACACATTACCTTTTCTTCAGTACTCTGGCACCTCCCCCGTGGCCACAATGGAATTAAAAATTTGGATGAGAGCCCCTATGATTTCGCACGTTGCCTGCCTTAGCATTTTGTGACACAAAACATTCAAACCTGGAGATTTGTCCATTCTTAAGCCTGCTAACACCTCCAAAACCTTTTCACTCCATCGGTCAATTTGCTCAAGAACCTCGCTCTCTCTCTCCACGAGTTCGATAAACTCACCCTTATTCCCTTGAGTGAAGACCGATGTGAATCATTCGTTTAACACTCTACCGATGCCCTCTGGCTCCACCAAGTAATTGCCCCCTTCTTCCAAAACGAACCCTACTCTTTCCATGGTTATCTTCTTCAATTGATATACTTATAGAACATCTTGTCATTTTCGCTACTTTTACCAGCTGGAGCTTTTTCATATTCCCTCTTTGCTGTCCTAATTGCTTTGTTAAAATCCCCCCTGCACATTCAGTGATCCAATAATGCCTCAGCTGATTTGCTTCCCTTGATTCATGTAAAATTCCTCTCATTTCCTTCTAACCGTATCCTGTATATCCCTGGCCATCCGTGTTCTCTGGGCTTATTACTAATTCCTATCACCCAAGAGGGAATCTGCTGAGCCGGTAACCTCCCCATTGTCATTTAGAACCCCTCCCCGCTCCCCCCCCCCCCCCCCGCCCCCAACCCCACGCCCCCCCCCCACCCTCCCCCCATCCCCCCACTGCTCCTGTGTAAATTTCCAGTCAATTAGCTTTTTCCGCCTCTACCTTTGCCAGATCCTGCCTTATTTTACTAAAATCCACTCTCCCCCAATCCAAAACACTTTTCTGCAACTTGTCGATTTATTTGTCCATAACAAGCTTGAATTGTACCACGTTGCGGTCGCTATCACTAAAATGCTCCCCCACCACCACCTCAGACAAATGTTTGGATTCATTCCCCAGAATTAGGTCCAGTACTGCGCCTTCCCTTGTTGGACCTTCTACATATTGGCCTAAGAAGTTCTACTGTACACATTTCAAGAAATCCACTCCATCCAAGCCCTTAACACTATGCCTATCCAAATTAAATTTAGGACAGTTGAAATCACCTCATATAATATAGCATATTGCTATTGTTTTTGTAAAGCTCCGCCAATTGTGCACACATTTCCTCCTAGATTTCCCACTGACTATCAGGGGGTCTTAAAAAAAAAACAACTAACAATGTGGCTGCCCCTTTTTTATTCCTGAACGCTACCCACAAATATTCATTCGATGCCCCGTCCAAGGTATCATCTCTGCTTACTGCAGTTACTGTCTCCTTTACTGAACAATTATCAGCGCCTCATATATTAGTGACAAGTGGAAATTAGATCATAGCAAATCTCTATTCCTTCAGTTCAGCCACTACCTAATTTTTTGAAAAGTTCAATCGGCATGCAGGCCTGTGATGAACATTAGTTCCCCAAGCCCTGCCTTGATGTTGTTCATGTTGTCCATAATTCCTATGCTCTACGTTCTTTGAAGGTAACATTCAAACTACTGCATTATTATTTTAAGTTGCTGATTTCTGGTGTGGAATCTGATCTATTTATACTGGAAGCCCCTGCGGGCACTAGCCGAAGATACACTCCTTCCTCGTTGTTGTCACACCCGCAACAATTCAACCCTGCATGATACGGTTTAAAAGAATCAATGACTGAAATTTTGGAAGAAGATATCATTCGGCACCACAATCATATGGCGGCTGTCTGAAAGAATTAGCCAAACTTGTCCACGCTGTTTTTCTTTGTGACTAACACTTAAATTCCCAACTTCACGTATTTCTCCAATATCATTTAGAATTGCCAATTGTTATTTAAACTGCTTGTACAATTTCCACTCATATATTCCAGATCATATGAACTCACTGGATTTTTTTTATCCATGTTGCTTCAGTTTGCTGGTCAAATAGCTTTAGAACCATAGCACCATAGAACACTACAGCACAGGAAACAGGCCATTCGGCCCTTCTAGTCTGTGCCAAAATATTATTCCGCGAGTCCCATTGACCTGCACCGAGTCCATAAATCTCCAGACCTCTCCCATCCATGTATGTATCTAATTTATTCTTAAAACTAAAGAGTGAACCCGCATTTACCACGTTAGATTGTAGCTCGTTCCACACTCTCACCACTCTCTGAGTGAAAAAGTTCCCCCTAATGTTCCCCCTAATCCTTTCCCCTTTCAACCTAAAGCCATGTCCTCTCGTGTTTATTTCTCCAAATCTAAGTGGAAAGAGCCTGCTCGCATTTACTCTGTCTATACCCCTCACAATTTTGTAAACTTCTATCAAATCTCCCTTCAATCTTCTACGCTCCAAGGAATAAAGTCCTAACCTGTTTAATCTTTCCCTGTAACTCAACTCCTTAAGACCCGGCAACATCCACGTAAATCTTCTCTGCACTCTCTCAATCTTACTGATATCCTTCCTGTAGTTAGGCGACCAGAACTGCACACAATACACCAAAGTTGGCCTCACCTATGTGTTATACAACCTCACCATAACATCCCAAGCCATATACTCAATACTTTAATTGTTGTTCTCTCAATACCAATCCTTTGATCACTGGAACAGTGCAATGTTGTTTTTTTTCTTTTTCAATCATTTCCAGGTGACTATTCTCTATTTGAAATATATCAAAAACATTTTCTGATGCAAGTAGGTTAATCACATTTCCTCTTGTCTCTCGACATAACTGATATTCCACACTTTAAACCCCCACTCACCCACTCCCCTCCCCCCACCCACCACACACCCAACGCCGACACCCCCCCTCACAATAATAGTTTAGAAAGCCTCCCCCCAGAGCCGAACGATCTGTGAGATATTCGCAAACAATTTCCTCCTCAAGATTCACTGCAATATGCAAGCTGATGCATAAACATTGTTTTATCACTGTTTAGCATAATTCCTCTTTACACCATTTGAGTCAATTTATCAAGTGCCTTTAGATCAAAATTCTCAACTGGCGCATCCAAAAGCAATTGCATGCATACACGCCCGTCTCATGGTCTTTTTATCCGTTTAATACAATGCTTTTCATTTCAATTGCCACCCCTCATTCTTCCCGCAACAATAAACACTAGCCCCTGTGAAATATGATGTGCCAATTCCAACTGTCCATATATCACCTACTACAGCATATTATTAACCATGTCATTATTTACTGCATTTCTGACATTGGTGCCAGAGCTAAAGCCTGAGAAGGTGCCGTCTACAGATCATTAACATATATAAAATAAAGCTTTTGTCGCAATTTCGGTCATTGGGAGGCATCGCGCCACATTTGAAACAAAGAAGCTTCGCAGTTAAATTCTTGTCCTGTTCCCTTGGCCAATTTGTCCCCAAACAGGCACTGCGCTTTTCATCGTACGGGTTTCAATCTCACTAGCAAGTCTATTCACTCAAACATGCTTTCTTAAGATTACATTTGAAAGGCTACAAACAAAAACACAATCAAAACACATCAGATCTCACAAGTACTTTAACAAGGCAGTCAGTTAGTCAAATGCAATTAACCTCCAGCTGCTCTGTGCGGGCCTTTACTTTAATTTTACAGCTACTATTTTTTTACATCTACTTATTTGTTAAATTTTGAGGCGGATAATCCAGCATAACCTTTACCCTTTCCGCGATAATAGACTGATTGGCTGGTGTATTCCGTGGTGCCCCTCGCCCCATACTGTTTTCGATTAACCTTTCACTTTTTACCAGTGTTTAAATTATATTTGAGGTTACATTTATGCTGCATCTGCAATATTCTTCCAATTTGACGTTGACCCTTGTATTACCTTATTCGTTTTTTTCCTGTTCCAATCGCGTTTGGCTTGGATTTCGAAAGATTTACGGACGTCAAATTCTATAAGCTTCCATTTCCGGCATCAATTTCATTTCAATATATCTGATATCGCCTGCGAAGTTTTGAATTTGGTAACCCCCCCCACCTCCCCCCACCCCACCCCCCTCCACACACACACACACACCCTCGCCGGGCTTCTTTTTGTGAACCTAGCCTGTAGTTCAACTATTTTCATTTGCAAGTCTATTTCAAATTTACACCTGCCTCTTAATATAATTCTTTTACTGACAATTTCTCAGGTTAATTATCCTGGAACAGGTGCCTTGGCCTAAGGAAACCTTTTTAAGCTATCAAAGTGACCGCCAACGTTGTCAAGACCATCTTTCTACCATTGTGTGAATGCTGTCTCGTCCTTGCGCACATAATTATGACCCGTAATGCATTTCTAGGAGCTCCTGCGTCTTTTGCTAAATACATTTAATTGAAACTATCATACCTGAAAAATTGCTATGCATTTAAGTAAATCTATCTTGGGTCAACTATGTTATTATTACCTATACCTTTGACTGTAATTCCGTATTTTGTGCCGTCATCATGTTAATGTCGGCTACTCAATTCAGATTGTTATGTTCTGCAATTATATTCCATTAAATGCCATGCTCCAGTTTATCTCCAATCCCACACTTTTGATATCTTTAAACAATGACTTTAAATTTATCTTTGTGGAAATGTTGAAAGGTCAAATTGTTCTTTGGCGTTTGTAACTTCAGAAGAAATGAAAAATAAGCGAACTCTAAAATGGGCTAACATGCATTATCACCCATTTCTTCAACTTCCCTTCTGAACATCCCCTGTTGTATTTAATATCTTGAATACTGAGAGTCATATTTTCTATGATCAATTCTTTGCTCTGTATGATTATTTGTATTATCTGAAAATTGTGCAATTGTATTGAGCAGCTCCGCTCTCTCCAACTAATTTGAATAGACTTATCCTTGCTTTGATTGTAATGAATATAGTTAAGCCAATCTCGTGTCATAAACTTAGATATTTCAGATCCCAGTAAACATTGCATTTGAGGTTATTGTGACACATTTTATGGCGTAGATTTTGTTAACCTATGGAATATCCCGAGGTTTGTGCTTCTGAATGTTTCGAAGAAAACAAGTGCATTGTGTTTGCCTATCTCAGACCTTCCTTTATTATTTGCCACGTGTACTTCAAAAAGTGCAAGTGTCAGTGCAAAGCTAAAAACCTAATTTTCAATGGTCAAGCACCTTTTCTGACGCCTGTTAACCTTCCCAGCGAACTCACTATCTGGTCTTCCAATTTGAGACATATCCTTCTTGGAGCATTCCTGTCCCTTACCCCCTTGAGGTATTGTCATAGTTGGCCGCCGTAAATGGCTTATTCAAATCGAGATTTAGAAAATGCTTGACCATCGAAAATTAGGCGTTAAGTCAGTTCGAAATTTTCGTCTCCACGTGAACAAAAGTCAATGGGAAGCATTCGATATGTCAACCAGAAACCGCTTGTGAAAAATGATTATTTTAATTAATGGCCTTAAATGTCTCGAAGGTCTTTTGGCAGAGCACGCAACATTTGAACACAACGTTTTTTCCCCCCCAGCAAATATGTTTATGTGCTGATGACTGAGCTGAATTCAGGACAAATCTCCTTTGGAACACGCATATCCCGAGGACTCATCGCACTTCTTTCATTGTCTTGGTGAGAGAAACGTTCCTAATTGTCCAACATTTGGGATACTGAAGCAACCATTGACCTCGACAAAAAAATTTAAACCTGTGGACTAAGGGAAGCCTTGGCAATATCGCTTTTGCAGTTTTATAGCACGGTTAGTTGTGTCCAGGGTTTCAAATAGAGCGCTTAGATTTCTGGCATGATGACTGCAAGTCTCCCTGCACCTGGATATGTGCTCAATGCATAGAACTGAGTTCGACAATCAGCTGATAGATTAAGAAAGACTGGTGCATTGTTTCTATTTCATACCAATGTTTGTGAATTTACATTGGAGTAGACCGCCTGCTTTTACACACTTAGGGTTGTTTTTTGCCTTCGTTGGCCAAGAGATCCTGCCAATATTCCTTAAACAAATTAGCATTGTTAACAAAAGCAGAGTTACCCATCCAAATAGCACAATCCTCAAGTTGTGGTACAGGATAGGAGTCCAACTTAGTTACAACACTAACTTTCTGAAAAGCAATGCAAAATCTTCCAGAGCTATTGTATTTCCGTTCCAGTACAAGAGCAGAGTTCAAATTACTTTAAATATCGTCAAAGCCATCATTAGCTGACGTGTACTTCAACTCCTCCTCAAGCTTGGCCAGTTCACTGGGATTGAATCAGCTGGTGTTAATTCTTTTAATTATAATTGGGGTATCTTCCGCTTGATCCACCCGGTGATACCCCAAGTGGTTCGCCCGGGCTTGCCTGCACATGTAAATAAATGATCCTTAAATAGGCCAGTTAGTTATTTCTTCTCTTGATGATAGAGATGGGGTGGCTCCACACTTAGGCCCGCTAATACCTCTGTGTTAGCCAGCTTCTGCACAGGGTGTTAAATTTGGGAATTTCAAAATCAGCCTCATCAATCAGTCCATCATATCTATCATTGCCACCATCTACCTTCTCTATAAACTCGACTACATCTATTGGCCTAGCATGGTCATGGTCATGGAACATCTTCACTCCGTCCACATGAAACATATTTGACTTTTCCATCGGTCTTAGCCACATTTGTAACTGAGTTTCCTTCTGATCACAACACATAGGGGCAAAAACTAGGCCATTCGGCCCATCGAGTCTGCTCCGCCATTCAATCATTGTTAACAAGTTGCTCAACCCCATTCTCCCGCCTTCTCCCCTAAACCTTTGATCCCCTTACCACTCAAGAACCTATCTATCTCGGTCTTAAATTCACTCAATGACCTGGCCTCCACAGCCTTTTGTGGCGATGAATTCCATAGATTCACCACTCCCTGTCTAAGGACGTTTATCCTCATCGCAGTTCTAAAAGACCTTCCCTTTACACTGAGGCTGTGCCCTCGGGTCCTAGTCTCTCCTACTAATGGAAACATCTTCTCCACGTCCACTCTATCCAGGCCTTTCAGTATTCTGTAAGTTTCAATCGGATCCCACCTGATCCTTCTAAACTCCATCGAGTATAGACCCAGCGTCCTCAAACGTTACTCATATGTTAAGCCTTTCATTCCTTGGGTCATTCTGGTGAACCTCCTCTGGACCCGCTCCAGGGTCAGCACATCCTTCCTGAGATACGGGGCCCAAAATTGCACACAATATTCTAAATGCGGTCTGACGAGACCCTTATTAATCCTCAGCAGCACATCCCTGCTTTTATATTCTAGTCCTCTCGAAATAAATGTCAACATTGCATTTGACTTCCAACTACCGACTGAAATGCAAGTTAACGTTAAGAGAATCCTGGACTCGGACTCCCAAGTTCCTTTGCACTCCAGATTTCAGAATTCTCTCCCCATTTAGAAAATAGTCTATGCATCTATTCTTCCTACCAAAGTGCATGACCTCACAATTCCCCACGTTGTATTCCATCTGCCACGTATTTGCCCATTTTCCTAACCTGTCCAAATAATTCTGCAGCCTCCCCGCCTACTTATTACTACTTGACCCCCACGTATCTTTATATCATCTGCAAACATAGCCAGGCTGCCCTCATTTCTTACATCTAGATCATTACTTTTTAAAGAGAAAAGTTCTGGTCCCAAAACTGAGCCCTGCGGAATTCCACTGGTCACGGGCCGCCATTCTGAGAAGGACACACATCCCAACTGTCTGACTCCTGCCAGACAGCCAATCTTCTGTCCATGCTTCTACCTTGCTTCCAACACCATGGGCTCTTAAGTTACTGAGCAGCCTTCTGTGCGGCACGTTGTCAAAGGCCTTCTAGAAGTCCAAATAGATAACGTCCATTGGCTCTTCTTTGTCTAACCTACACATTACCTCCTCAAACAATTCCAACAGATTTGTCAGGCATGACGTCCCCTTGAGCCACGCTGCCTTCGCCCGATTTTACCATGCACATCCAAGTATTCTGAAATCTCATCCTTAATAAAGCACTCTAAAATCTTACCAACGACTGAGTTCAGGCTGATCGACCTGTAATTTCCCATCTCTTGTCTCACTCCCTTCTTAAACGGGTGTGGTTGTGGGGTTGCGGGGGGGGGGCTGGGGTGGGGGTGGGTGCGGGGTGGGGGTGTGTGTGTGTGGGGGGAGGGGGGGGTGACATTAGCGGTTTTCCAGTCCTCTGGGACCCTCCCTGACTCCAGTGATTCCTGAAAAATCGCCACTAACGCCTCCACTATCTCTTCAGCTATCTCGTTCAGAAATCTGGGGTGTAATCCATCTGGTCCAGGTGATTTGTCCACCTTTAGACCTTTCTGTTTTCCTAGCACCTTCTCCTTGTTAATGGTCACCATACTCACCTCTGTCCCCCGACTCCATTGAACTTTGGGGATGTCAGTCGTGTCTTCCACTGAGAAGACTGACACAAAGTTCCTATTCAGTTCCTCCGCCATTTCTTTGTTCCCCACTACGACTTCTCCAGCGTCATTTTCCAGCGGCCCAATGTCCACTTTTTGCTCTCTCTTATACTTTATATATCTAAAAAAAAACTCTTGCAATCGTTTTTTATATTACTGGCTAGTTTTCCCTCCTATTTAATCTTCTCCCTCCTTAATTATTTTTTAGTTGTCCTCTGTTGGTATTTGTAGGCTGCCCAATCCCCTGGTTTCCCACTGCTCTTCACCACATTTTATGTATTCTCTTCAGCTTTTATGCTGTCCCGGACTTCCCTTGTCAGCCATGGTTGCCTCGTCCGCCTTTTAGTATTTTTCTTCTTCCAAGTGATGAATTTTTGCTTTGTCTCCCAAATAACTCCCAGAAACTCTTTACATTGCTGTTCCACTGTATTTCCTGCCAGGCTCATCTCCCGTTCAATTCTGGTCAGCTCCTCCCTCATGCCTCTGTAGTTTTCTTTATTCAACTGTAATACTGTTACATCTGATTTCAGCTTTTTGCTCTCAAATTGCAGGGTAGGTTCTACCATATTATGGTGACTTCCACCAAAGGGTTCCTTCACCTTAAGCTCCCTGAGCAAATCTGCCTCATTAAACATCACTAAACCTAGAATTGCCTGTTCCCTAGTGGGCTCTACCATAAGATGCTGGAAAAAGCCATCTCATAGACATTCCTCAAATTCCTTTTCTTGGGATCCGCTACGGACCTGATTTTCCCATTCTACCTGCATATTGAAATCCCCCATGATCACTGTAACCTTACCTTTCTTACACACCTTTTCTATCTCCTGGTGTATCTTGTGCCCCACATCCTGACTACTGTTCGGAGGCCTATACATAACTCCTATTATGTTTTTATTTTCCCTTTGTGGGTCCTCAACTCTACCCACACAGATTCTACATCATCTGACCCTACATCATTTATTGCTATCGATTTAATTTCAATTCTTCCTAACAAAGCAACCCCACCCCCTCTGCCAACCTGCCTATCTTTTCGATAGGATGTATATCCTTGGCTACTTAGCTCCCCATCCTGATCCCCTTGCAGCCTTGTCTCCGTGATGCCCACCACATCATACCTGCCAATTTCAATCTGCGCCACACGCTCATTTACCTTCTTTCATATACTGTGCGCATTCAGGTACAAAACCTTCAATCCTGTATTTCCCGTCCCCTTTCTCATTGTCGTCCCATTATCTGATGTGCTTGACGTTAGATTCCTAGCCCTTTCCAAACACTCTGTCCTATGTTGTGTTCTGGAGACTTTAACAGACTCCCAGGGGCTCTCCTTTGTTTTCAGTTTTTTCATAATTTTCCATGAAGTTGAGTCCACCCCCCTCCGCCCCCCACCCCACCCACCCACACACACGATAACCTGCTGCTTTGATTCCCATTAGTCATATTTCTTGGAGTTTAACACTTCCCTCCACCTCTACTTTCTAGATTAAAGTCCTGTTGACCACCCTATTTACCCTTTTCGCTAGAACATTGTTCCCAGATCGGTTCAGGTGGAGACCGTCCCAACAGTACAGAACCCTTCTGTTCGAATACTGATGCCAGTGCCCCTCGAAATGGAACCCATCTTTCCCGCACCACTCCTTTCGCCAAGTGTTTACATCCCTTATTCTCGCATCCCTATTCCAATTTGCACGTGGCTCGGGTAGTAATCCGGAGATTATAACCCTTGAGGGCCTGTTCTTTAATTTAGTTCCTAGTTCCTGATAATTCCCAAACACGTCCTCCTTTCTGGTCCTCTTTCCTATTTTATTTGTCCCGACGTCGACCAAAACAACTGGCTCCTACCCCTCGCTGTTCACTATCATTTCAAGCCGGTCAGAGATGTCCCGCACCCTGGCACCGGGCTGAATTTCTGATAAATAGTTCGGTACTATTCTTGCATCAGATTCCTCATTTTTGCTGTTTTAAAATGTGTCAAAACTGCAAACGAATCGGGCATTTTGTCAGCGTGGCAACTTTGATTGCAACTTACGCCCGTGCAAGCAGCAGCAATCGACACATTTAGTCTGGAACAGGAGGAATAAGTATTGCCAACACGCACCCCACCCCCCCCCCCCCCCCACCCCCTTCAACCTCACCTCCTCTGCCACCACCGTCACCCACCCCACACACACCAGCACAACCGCCACGCCCCCAATAGAGCCCCAGCATCAAAATCCGTGTAAAATCTCAGATCTCCCAGCCAGTGTTATGTGCACATTTTAAATACAATGAGTTTCAGGCGCTTAACGGATTTTCTGGTGTTTTACTCCGTCTAGTGGATAGTGTTTATCAGAATAAATTCTAGTGATACCAATTAAGGCATAACCTGATCCGATTGCTAATGGAATATTAATAATCACTGGGGAAATCTGGAATATTTATCATTTCACTTTTCAGCTTCAGTTTCCCGGATATACTTCCACATTTTTCCCCCCGGAGGTTATGCGGCGTCAGCAGGGAGGAACCAGAAAGGGTTTTTTATTTACCTGAGCAGATGACACCGGCATCATAAGAATGCGACCAGGAATAATGGTGACCCCATGGAAATGAAGCACACTCCCGCAGAACGCTTTCGTCCCCCCTGCACTGAGCAACCTGGAACACCACGGGACCAGTGCCTTCACCAAAGTGAGCCCCAACCGGTGCAGAGACCGCTGGCCCGCAGCACAGCTCTCGACACACGACAGTGGCATCCCGCAAGTCCCAGCTGTAGGCATACACTGTCCCCCACCGTCCCATGTAGTGAATCTCCACTCTTCCAGCGCAACGACTGCCCCCATTCACCAGTCGCAGCGTCACTTTCTCTGCGAAAACATCAGAAAATTTATCAAACATTTACAGGACAGATGCGCAAAAAATTACATACACACAATTTGCCAGCTCACAACTGCCTCATTGCAAAGTGAAATGGGGGGATGTGAGGGAAAACTGCTGTCAAACAGACTTCCAATAAAACCTGGTGCTGTTATTTTAAATGGCTAGAAGAATGGGACGAACATTTATAAAATGCTGTAAAAGAGAATGGGTCAGAAGTCCCAGTCAGAGGGAAGATTGCATCACAGCTACTGGTCCAACGCAATGCAGGTTGCGACAATATATTTTAAATGCAGAGGCCGTACATGGGCCCCGGAGGATTGATCGGTTGTCTATCGGGCTCAGGATTGATTGGCCAAACGAACCGATATATCGCCTCGGAAAATCGTAATAAAATGATCTCGGTTCAGAGCAAGCCATATATATTTTATGAAAACAGCAGCAATCTTTTAACTGGTATTACCCGGCGCCCAAAAGGCACTGATAATCTTACCGGCATTGATATTTAACAGGATGGACTAGTAGAGAAAGCCGAACCTATGAAATAAAATGATGATTACCTGATGCAGGTGCCTGACTGTTTCCAGGTCCGCCTGAAATGAGACGTTGAAAATTTGAGTTCACCGGAGTATTTAACTGTTAAGCCCTGAACCCTCCGTATTTTATATTTATTTTACTGTTAACCATAAATTTATTTCTCTATTTATTTTGCCCTGGTCCCAGCCTCTGTCTTGTTTACATCTTTTGTTTTCAAACAGAACAGACCTTTATGCAACTATTTACACTTTCGGATATTTTACGTTCAGGTAGCGCTGACCTTTTTTTCTAATGAGCATCTACTCTGGACCAATGCTTTCTTCACTTAATCCTACAATTCGCGCTCTCTCTTTGCCTTTCGTTTCCTGAAATGTTTTAAATTTAAACTCCCTCGCTCTATAGTCTATCCCTCAGCTCGCCTTTTGCCTTCACATGATCCGACCACCGTGTGCAGCAACATAAAACCTCTCCGTACTTCCTCTCTTGAATTCCACTGATAATTCAAATTGGTCTCCAGACATTAACAGCATGCGTATCTCCACAAATGCTACCAGATTTGCTGCGAACTTCGAGCGCTTTTTGGTTTATATCGTGACATGCAATTTCACCGAGCCATTTAATTTTAATAGCACGGCAGGGGGCCAATAAGACCATCGTGTCTGCACCAGCTCTCCGGATGAGCATTATGAAATAGCGCCATTGCCATACCTTTTCCCCATAGCCCTGCACATTGTCTCAATTCAAATAAGCATCTAATGCGCTCTTGACGGCCTGGAATGACCCTCCCTCCACCACACTGCCAGACATTGCATTCCAGCCCAGAACCACTCGTTGTGCGAAATAGTTGTTTTTTGTTTTGATTTTACATAACATGTGCTTCTTCTGCAAATCATTTTTAATCTCTAACCCCTCGTTCTTGATCATTTTAGGAGTGGGAGCAGCTGTTACCTGCCATTCTGCCCAGCCCCCTTATGCTTTTAAACATATCTATCAATTCTCCTCCGAGGCTTTTGCTTTCCAATGAGCTCAGTCCTAAACTCTTCAAACTATCTTCGTAACTGAAGTTCCTCACTCCTGAAACCATTCGTGCAAATATCTTATGCAGTCTCTCCAATACGTTCACATCCTTCCAATAATTTGTCGCCATGAACTGTACAGAACACTTCAGCTCAGTTCCAACCAATGTCGCATATAAATCTAGTATTACCCCCTTCTACGTGTACTCAATGCCCTTATTAATGTAACACAGTACACTGCACTCTTTATTAACTTCTCTCTGCACCTGTCCTGTCACCATCAATGACGTTTGTACAGGTACAGCAAGGTCATTCTGCTCCTGCACCCCCTTCAAAATGTCACTCCATATTTTTTATTTTATTTTACTGTCCTTGTTCTTCAACCATAATGCACCCCTCTCAGGCTTCTGCCCATTAAACTTCATCTGCCACTTACCTGCCCATGCCAACAATTTTGTTCATAACCTATTAAAGTTATAAATTGTCCTTTTCGCAGTTTACAACACTCCTAAGCTTCGTATTATTCCCAAACTTTGACATTGTCCCCTGCACACCTAGATCCAGCGCATTAATCTATATCAGGAATATCAATGGCCCAAATGCCAGACTCTGGAAGCTACACTACAAGCCTTCCTCTACACGAAAAATAAAAATCCATTGACCATTGTTATCCGCTTCCTACTTTTGAAGGAATATTACTTCCGTGTTTCCCCTCCCCCTTTTATTATATGAGCAACAACTTATCTCGCAATTCTATTATGTGTCCTTTATTGTTACCTCAAGAAACTCCAGCAAGCTTGGTAAACAGCATTTCCCCTTCAAACACCCATGTTGCCTCCTGCATATCAATCCATATCCTTTTTCATGTGACAACTAATTTTGTTCCGAACAATTGCTACTAGAATCTTGCCCACCAGTGAAATGAAACTGACAGGTCGGTAAATGCTGGGCTTATCCTTTTACCGTTTTTTAAACAAGGACATGATGTTTGTAATTCGGCAGCCCTTTGGCACCTTCCATGTGTCTAGCGAAGACAGGAAAATGATGGCCAGTGCCCCGAAATTCCGCTCTCACTTCATACAATATACCTCAATGCATCCCGTCCGGTCCCGGTGCCTTGTCATATTTAAGAAGAGACAGTATATTCAACATTTCCTCCGAATCATTTTGAACCCTAAGTTCGACACCCCTTACAATAGCGAAAATAAACCACTTTTTTTCTGCAGGATGCCTAATTCAGTAACTTATTCAAATTGTTTTCACAAAACTCAATGGCGCGTGGGTACACTTTCCAACTTTGGTATAGGTCGTCGGAACGCAGGCTTCACCATCGCAAAGATGCCCTGACCATCGTCCTGTTCTTTGGAGAATCTTTGGAAGAAACAACAGACAATTACGCCATTCGGTCCATGGTGGCTTTCCTCCCTCTTTGAAAGATAACTGCAATTAGTCCAACTTCCTTTCCCACATACCCATCAAAATTGCGCTTGCGATCATCTGAATGTCTTTTAGCCGTGTGTAGCTGCACTGAGAAGAGGATATTTATGAATCCGTGTTCAACCTGCTGCAGCTTTTAGGGCAATAACACTCTCAGTGATATTCCTTGGGGATTTCTTGCATACCGAAGCCACTTTCATCATGGAATGCTGAAATTTGCTTTACATTACATTAAAGATTCAGCATATGTTTGATCAATGTTGAAGCGTTTGCCTTTTCTACAAATTATTCAGCGGTGGACATTCAAAGATTCTATGGACGCATTACAGTGATTTGCTTGTGGCGGCTTTATTTCATAAGTCCCTAAGCAAAGCAACCTGTAAGATTGGTTCACGACTATCCACAGAACTGGCTGTAGGTCGTTAGTTTTCTGTTGTACGAATCCTATTGTAGCCAGTCATCACCGACGTGCTCTTACATATTGATATTTTTAAATCAACAATCCCTGCGTTTAATGGATACGTATTGCTACATTTGTTTCCCAAAATGCAGCTTTTAGGCTGACTGGATCCCAATCCCTTGACCAGACAGTGCTTCACAAATCTCCATGTACTTTTCTAATCTTCACATTATAGTGAATAGACAATGCTGACCTTTCAGTGCTGCCCCTAGTGACAATGTCTCTTAACATTATCGTTGTCCTCTTCTATCACCGAGTGATTTTTAATATGCAATGGGATACTGATACTAGCCATCAGCTGTGCTTCCCGAGAGTTCTGAATGATATCCAGTTCCCCAAGCATTGAAGTCTTTCAGCCCTGGGTTCTGTATTGTTAAAAATTACGTGACTGACTAACGTTCTGGAGCTTGAACATTCTCTTTGCTAAAACTCAGCAAAATCACTTTCACCATTTTATTGGAACGGAATGCAAGATGAGAGGGGATAACATTTCAATATTTTCAGAACAAGCACTCTGGTCCTTTTCACTGAATTCAGTTTTTCAATAATAACAGCCACCTCCACCTTATCTAGATACTCAGGGTTGGCCAATAAATTCCAGCCAAGGCAACAACGCACAAGTTTTTGAAAGAACATCAACAATCGACAAACGATAGTCTTATATTCGCCCATTCTTCGGAATTTTATCGTATTAATTCTGTTAAATGATCATTCATTTCATGTTTCTGGCTACTCTTTTCGCTTGTATGTAAAATAATTTGCTCTCTACCGTTTCTTCCCTCAAGTTTTCTAAACCGCTCCGGTTGTTATTTTGGTCAACTTTTCAATTTATTTCATTGCATACGTTTGTCTTATTCACCTATATATGCCGGTCTAACAGCACCTGTGCTTAAGGAAACGGAGCTAACGTCTCGAGTCCATATGAATCTTGTTCTACGGACTCACTCCGCAGGTGTCCAGAGGCCTGTTGAGTATTTAAAGTATTATCTCTTTAATGTCAGATTTCCAGAATCCGCAGGATTCAGCTTAGTCATCCACTCATGTGAGTGTCTTCGAGGGTAATTTTAAAAAATCTCAGCCAAGCCGAAGCAAATGCAAAGAAGTTAGGGATATCGTTGGGCTGCAATTTACCTTCCTGAATGGGATTTAACTGAACAGGAAACCCAGTTAGTCATAGATGTTTTTTTTTATGACAAGAGAGCCCAGGGTTATGTGATGCAGGGATAAATGGATTTGAGGCCATAGCCAGATCAGCCATGATCCTATTGAATGGCGGAGCAGGTTCGAAAGGCCGAATGGCCTATTCCTGCTCCCAAGACATATCTGGCAAAGCAAATGCACGTAAAGAAATCTCAATGTGCATTGAATCCGCAGAAGGTGCAGGTATTGCCTTCGACAGTTCTGTCTGTGACAGTCCCGGTTCGCACATTGAGCACCCTGTATTTCCAACAGACTCGGTTAATGTTGCTCGTTCAAAATTCGACATCAGCCTGCTTCGTTCCTACTTATCCTGAGGCTTATCAAACAAGGGAAAACAAGCTGCTGTGATATGTCCAGTTCAATTTAAATAATAAATTATAATTTGAGGAAAATAACCTATGATGATTCATTAAATTTTAATAGCAAAATAAAATGTAACCTATATTTTTTACATACTGTAACATAAATGAAAAATATTTACCTTCGTGAGTTTGGTGATCCTAAAATAAAATAACACAACCTATGGTTCGATTGTTAAATTTGCTTACTGATGTTTTTCAACTACCCCCTGTGTACGATCCTACATTTGAGTATATTATGCATTTCGCCTGTAAATTTCGATTTATCTCCAAACCCAATGATAGGAAATAAAAGTCAAGTCAGTGCGAAATATGCATTTATAAGGGATACATCACGGCATTTACATTGCTCTCTCAGAATACTCCCCCAGTGCTAACAGATCAATAGGAATGTATTTTTAAAAATACTTATTTTATTACATGTTTGATATTTTTCTGTAACAAGTGAATGGTATATGCAATTTAAATAATTCACATTTTATAAATGCCTCGAGTTTCTTGATTTCAAAATCAATCAACATCAATCAAGAGACATTTAAAGATTGATTTCGCACTCAGTAGCGTTTCCTTAAACTGGAATACCTGAAATTTGATTTTAAAAGTCCGATTCTAATCTTACAGGCACGAAACTTAGATTTAAACTGCAATTCAACGCACATGCCTCGGCTGCTTGCTTAGTTTCATCCTCTGCGGCTTTTGTACAGGCATAGCAGAAAGAAAGTGAAATTAGGAGCAGTTTATTTAGATCCAGCCTGCTACTCGGGGTCGGTCTGAGAGTATTGGAGACGGGCGTGATTGTTGAATCAGCGCGTCTACACCAGCCAAAGCTACACCTGCTGCCGACTGAACACAAATGGGCAT
This sequence comes from Cetorhinus maximus, assembly GCF_964194155.1. Lineage (NCBI taxonomy): Eukaryota > Metazoa > Chordata > Chondrichthyes > Lamniformes > Cetorhinidae > Cetorhinus > Cetorhinus maximus. The sequence continues at coordinate 265,031 of NW_027596405.1, forward strand.
TTTAATGGCAGATATCTAACATCAGAAATGTTGCCTCAAACCGTTTGATATATTGAATGTAAAGCGAGGAGAACGTTTTTTCAATTATCCTTCAAATATCAACTTAATTGGTTGATACTAATAGAAATATAATTCGCTAAATAGCGAAAGTATCGCTCTAGAGAAAGTATCGCTCTGGCGCCCTTGGATGTTCAGAAGGTTTTTGAAGAATTCCCATAAAAAGAGGCTGTTGAGTGAATTAAAAGTGCCTGGGATTGGGGGCAATATATTGGCATTGTGTGAGAATTGTTTATCAGGCATTAAATAGATGGTAGGATTAAATGAGGCTTTTTTCAGGGTGGCAGCCTGTGACAAGTCGAGTGCCGCAGGTATCAATACTTGGACCCCAGTTTTTCACAGCATGTAAATAAATGAATGAGAGAAACAAATGCCTTATTTCAAAGTTTGCTGCCAACATGAAACTTCTGGGTATTTCATTGGTGAGGTGGTGGCTCAGGGGTTTCAAGGCGATTTAAAAAGTCTGAGTGAGTGGTCAAATACACGACGGATGCGGCATAACTTAAATAATGGTGAGCTTATCAACTTCGGTTTAAAAAACAACAGAAAGGCAGAGCATTATTCAAATGATGATAGGTTGGGAAATGTTGGCGCACAAAGGGACCTGGTTGCACTTTTGGGCCTATCACTGAAAGCAAGCAGGCCGGTGCAGCAAGCAGTTAGAACGGCAAATGTTATGACGACCTGATTTGCGGGACGACTTGAGTGCAGGAGCAAGGATGTCATACCGCAGCAATACTGAGCCTTGTTGAGGCCACATCTGGAGCATTTGTGCAGTTTTGTCCTTCTTAATTTAGGGCAAATACAATTGCCACAGGGGCAGTGCAGCAAACGTGCACCCGGCTGCTTCCTGGAAAGGTAGGGATGTCATATGAGGAGAGATTGGGCCGAATAGAACTACATTCATTGTAGTATCGATGAAGGAGAGGGGACCTTTTGGAAACACATGAATTCTTACAGGGCTGGACAGAGTGGGCTCAGGGATGATGTTTCCTGTGTCTGAGGGATCGAGGACAAGGGGACAAAGCCTCATCATATGCTGAAGCTCATTTGTCGATGGCAGAAATGACAGATGAGGAGAAAATTCTTCAACCAGACGATGGTGAACCTGTTGAATACGCTGACACAAAAGGCTGTGGAGGCCAGTTCACTGAATACTTAGGTGTGTGGACTCTAAATGTGTCAAAAGGTTTGGAGAGTGAAGTGGAGCAAGCAGCTGAGATAGAGTATCAGTCATGATTGCATTAGATGGCGGAGCGGGATCGAAGGTCAGAATGACCTGCTACTGCTCCTATTTTCTATGTTTCTTTGAATTGAAAAAGTGTTCAAAATTATTAAAGTGCTTACTTTGGTCGGCCTTCTCGAACTAAGTTACATTTAAGAGCTAATTCCGTAATAGATTCGGAAATTTCAACAACAGCATCTTCTGAAGAATAATAATACAAATCAGAAATATCCATTGGAACGATGTTCTAGATCTAGCTAAGGTGCTACTTAAAACGCTTTTATGAGAACCAAGTGCCTAAAATAGTTTTGGCCTCATGTTCTGTACCACAAGGAGTTTATAAATATTTACAATGAGGAATTTGTGACATAAAAGTGTGTACGGGATCGTTGTGTAGTCGATATTGCTTTCACTGATGTTCTACACACTGAATTAACTTACATTCAGAATCAGAAGCACGCTTAACGAACAAAGACAACACACTACTTCTGGCAGCCACTATTTAAAGGACAATTACAGTCCTGATCTGCTGTTTCTGTGGAGAGAGACAGTGGACAAAATGAAGCTAACTGCCCCTGCACTTCTGTTTGCTTTCAGTTTTATATCCAAATTTGCCACACGACTAAACGGTGAATATATATTAAAGTATAAACACATGCAAAATATTCAACCGTCCAATTAATTCACCAAAATAATTTTCCTGTCACGTTTGGCACACTTTCTAACATTGTCCCCTGTTGACCTTAAGGTCGTGTGTTCCAGTCGTGTTCAGAGGCGTAAGCACAAAACCTAGGCTGACTTCTCTTTTCAAAGCTGAGGGTGTGGTACATTTTCGCACATAGTCTCTTTTGAATGATATATTACAAGGGCGCCCCATCGCCCTCTCGGACTTCATGGGGCCGTGCTGTGCGTACATCCTTTGCCGCGGTTCATACAGACACAGCACCGATTGTATTTCAAAAATGTACCTATTTAACAGTAAATCTCTTTGGCTAACACTGAGTTCGGCAGCCCCGAGATATGAATACAGGCACGTTACTTTGAACAGAAAAGGAGGATCATTTCCCAATTGCAGTTAGAACAATTGAAGCATGAAACTAAGAATTCAAAATATGGATCAGGTGAAATCCTGCAAATTACGTAATCCATCAGAGTATCAACACAATTGGATTGTAATGAATTACATTATTGAATAAAACCGATCATTTTCAATAACTTGACGCCGGGCACCTGCACAACATGTTTCCCCCGGCTGTCGTACACTATTTCTAACAGACTCAATTTGAAAAGCACTATCACATTTTAACTCCAGACTACGATCTGTGCAAATGCTGTGGGAGGAATGCAATTAAGGGGCAAGTTCTAACATGTCACTGAATTAAACAAAATGAACTATAAACGTTAGAAGACATCATGTAGGTCCACATTATCTCAATTTGTTCTGTGCTAAAGACTGATAATTATCTTACTAATGCACATAGCTGACTAAAGTTCAGCGTATTAATAGGTAACTCAATTTATTCCATAACTCACAGTTCAAAAGCTGGAATAGAACCAAACTGAGGAAGGATGGCAGCATCATTTGTGCTGCCAGTCACACCTAAAAGACGTGAACATTAACGGGATGATGGTCGCAGATACTGAGCTGTCGATCCACTGCCTTCTGATACTCCGGATGTTGTAGATGTGATTGCTTGACATCACTCAGTGCAGAAAACAGTGATTCCTTACATATAATAAATATATTTGACACTATTGAAAACGGAATTGCGTTCCGTTAAAATGCACCAATCAGAATTAATGTGACCATAAATGGATACAATGAATGAATTTTCCAACCACTACCCTGTCCGGAGAAGCTATTGACGTTATACAGTCTGAATTGGAAATGAGTCACCGATATGACATAAACATCATAGGATCATAGAGGCACAGATTGTAGGTGTGCTGGGTGGAAGAGGGGGGTGGGATGTGCGGAGGCGGGAGCGGTGGTGTGGGTGGCATTGGATTCAGTTTTATGGAGGAGATGTCCAATTTATCTCATATACACAGATCTTCTCCATAAGCTTGCCTATCAGGACTCCCCAAATGCATCTTCAATTACCGTTGAAGATTTCCACGAGAAAATGATGCTGTTACTCTTTAAGGTCAGGCTTTCAAAATCTTAACAATTCCCTGCATGAACCAACCCGCATCATTAGACCTCTCGCAATTATGTTAAACCAAAAAAATCTGGTTACCGGCTCCCATCCGAGAGGCAATAATTTACCTCATTGTGACCTAACAGCACTTCTCTGAATTTGGAATAAATCATGTGAATCGCGTGCAAGCCTGTCTGCACCGACGGAGAAGGATACGAACTCCTGCAATCTCCGTAGGCAACTGAATTACCTCGCCAAGGCTATGTCCTTTCTAAACTTCCTCTATCCCATTTCATCGACCTTGAAATACATCCAAAAGCAAAGTGCACATAATTACACACAATGCATGGACACACCCATAAACATTGAATTGTAAAGCTGTAGCCTGACGACCTTACATTTGCATCCAATGTACCTGTTTACAAACTAACAATCGCATACATTTCATTTCACGCACTGTCTCAACTTGCCCTATCTCCTCCAAGGGATGAGAGACATTTAACCCCGCGTACCTGTGTCCTGCATGCTCGATAAATAGTACAATTAACATAATAACGTCACACCACGTCGTTTCTCTGAAATTTGATCACTTCTTCATTAATCACAATAACGTGTGTCCGCTCAGTATCTGCCCATTTGTGACCAGTCTGCAAAACATTAAATCCTGTCTTTAGAACTGATACTACTTGAGGTGTCCCTAATATGCTATATTTGGGACCAAAAATGAATGCTGCTGCTAATGTTATCATACTGAGCTAACAATGTTTTATATTTGGTTTCGATTTTGTGTCGAACCTTGATATAACTGCACGATTCCTCCAGCATCCGAGGCCATATTCGTCAGTGAAATAAGATGAGTAATTTGGGGATTATTGCAGTAAATTCTCCAGAGCTACTAAAATATATCACTAGCATTTCTGAGGGCAAACTGGGGCGTTTAATGATCAAGCTGAATGTGGTAATGAAACTGATTAAATTTTGTGCGCAGCACAGCGAATTATTGTACTATTGTTACTTAGTTCTTTATATTTGAAAATGAGTGGAGCTCAGCTCAGCAAGGCAATGTCATTTTCTCACTTCAGGTTTGCTGTTCCATTCAGAGAGGCAGTGCAGTTCCGCAAAAAGAATGATCAGAGGGAACTAGGGAGCGGTGACAGAGATGCCAGGCAACTGGCCACAGCGATCCAGAGAAAAGTACCTTTTCAAAATTATGAAAGGGAAGAACAAGGCAAGATGTATACACTGGTGACGTCGCCAAGGCAGGTGCGACAGGAAAAGATACATTGGGAGAATGGGACACCAAATTGGAGGAAGAACTGGAAGTGTAACTCCAATTCAAAGTTGAGCAAAAATTTGCCAATGAAAAAATGATTCCAAAGGTACCTTGAATATAATTCTACACTCCTGGCTGTTGTACGAACTCTCTTCCAAACTCTCAGATTCTCCAGCTCTTCCCCCTCTATTCTTATAACGTCACCTTCAACACCAGCGTTTCTAGTAGGCCTTCCTTTTCAGGCCGCTGTGGATCCACTTGCTCCACGGTTGTCGGGGACCTCGACATTGTATATCCAGGTGCACACATTCCTGACCTCACTACTCCCCATTCTTCTGCTAAGCATGATAAGGTCCAAGATGCATAAAATTCCACGTAACCACACTGCACATTCAATAAATCAATTTCAGTCACGTCCGGCACCTACAGCGCCGCGATGCCATCAATAATTCTCTCAGCCTCTCCAATTCCAGCATTTCGAAGGAAGTATTTTCTGCACCTCTTCCATCATCAACATCCAGTCCCCTTGTAATGCCAACTTTCCAAGCAAGCGCCAAAGGTGCAACACCTGTTTCAATTGCCGGTGCCATTATAAATCCTTCAAACTAAAGTAGTATTTTCCCTCTACCTGCTTTAATTTCAGATATTGCATTCATTTCTCTGACTTCATGGAACTCAGTGAAAGCATTAAGCATGCATTCACAAATGGCTTTTTTGAGATCCTCTGCTAATTACACCGCTGTCACCCTAATTTGCAAGCACTTTCCGATATAGTTCTCTGCCCCTCTGCCACTCTGATCTCTGTATTCACGGCCTTCAACACATTTTGAATTTAGCTCATCGGCAGTTGGAGAAACAGCTCTTCATCTCTCGCTCATGCAATTTAATTAATTCCGAAATCAGCATCGAGTTTAAATGAATCAGATCAGATCTACTGCTCTCATTTTAATTCTGTCAAGTTGCGTTTTACTATTCCTACTCTTTAATCATCATTTTATTAACCATCTCATGCAGAATTATACGGTATATTTTTAATTCCTTCACCATCTGCACCCTCTCCTTCCAGACCTTTCTCTGCCCCTGCGCTTACTTAAACACTGTAAAAACTCAACAATTTGTCTAGATGTCATAGGCGTGCAAAGTCAAAGGCCATTTCTCTTTCAGTAAATAATTTTGGTCAGTCAAATAGTTCCTGCATTTTGTGTTAACATTTCAGATTTGCAGGCACTAAAGTAGCTTGCCTTTTAAATAAAGTGTTTTAATGGATAAATCAAGAGGTGTGGTGCAACTGAAGGTAATGAAAATGACAAACAAAATCGATTAACATCTTTGAAGAGGCTGGCAAATTGAATCTTGGTCATTCCTAGAAGTTGTCTCCTTTGTGGCAAACTTGGCTAAATGCCGCCAGTCAAATGCAGAAGGCAGCCTCCGCGATTGCCATTATCATATTTACCAGCAATACCGGGACCAATAATGTTCTAGTGCAGTTTTGCTTTATTTGCCCAATGTACAGCTGCAGACTGTCTAAGCGGTTCCTCGCTGAATGCTGCGGCATTACACACCAGGTATGGGTAGGGCAACCAGCCAAATACATGAGGAAATTCGAACCCTCAGTGAGGCTGTTGGAGAGAAGCAAAATACACAAACACATTAATGATTCGGCTGAAAGACTCAAATTTCACCTTGGTTGAGGCGTACCGGAAGAGAGGAGCTGTATCCCTTTTCATCATGCAAGGGGATATGTTATAAAAGCTGGTCACTTGGAATCAAGAAAGAATAACACAAACTCCCAATGTATAAAAAAGCAGCTCTTAGTCTGCAGAGCCTCAGAACAGTCTCTGCGTGTTTTGCTACTCTGTTGCAATAACAGGAAGCACCTGGCGTTCAGGGGATTTTTGTGCTCTTGTTTACTTTGCAGTGCCCCTGTTATATTAACAGATTGCCACTTGACATTTCATCTCGGAATTTGAAGTTGGGCGTCATAAAATCCAGCAGGCAAATGTGTCAACGGAAAGCATATCGGGAGATTCTGATTAATTCACTTCAAACACATAATAGATTACTGCCTGCGAAAATACTTCTCAATAATCAGGAAGGCTGAATCACAGTACAAATTTGCTGTAATCAATGTAGCATAGAAAGCACAAATCGTGAACAATTCAGCGTAAATGAAATCAAATTAATAATTCAAGAAACAGGGAATATTGGATGGGGCACTGAGTAAAAAGAGAGACAGAGAAGTTAATAGTATGTTATCGAACTATGACATTATTCCACTATAACTTGCATTAAATGGAGTAGATGAATGTTTCAGATTGCTCCACAATAATTCAAGAAACGTTCACCAGGGGAGACGATCTTACCTGTAGTTTTAAAATGAAATAGAAACAGACGCACATTGTTAAGATTGGATTTCTGTATCCTTGCATCTAGGCCATACATTACTTCTACTGTAAATAATCAGAAAAATAACCAGAATGAATTAGTGTTTTAATGTAAATGGTGAACGCCTTGTGCCCTACGGGGAGGGAAATGCTTCCTTAGTGAATGTCAACTTTTAATTTGTTATGATTCCATTCTAAAATTGGTTTTAAATGCAAACAGTTGGGTTCATAAGCTGCCCACCGACCTGAATGAATAAATTTTAAAGTCAGTCTGATATCTACACGAATAAAAATATAACTGGAGAATGATATCAGCCTATGGATTTAATTTAAATACATGGAGCCAGCTGAGATGTCACAATAATTGTACCGCAAGTTCAATATATATGGGGGAAGGAAAAAGCCTCTCCAGAAATGGGCATTTAAGTCAAACAAAATGCACCAATTGTATTGCCTGCAGGGAGCAGAATGCACGGAAATAGGATGGTGCCCATCATACAAACATTCAAAATAGGTCAAGTAGAATATATGGTCCTTCGTCCCTGCTCCGCCGCTCAATGAGATCATTCGTGATAGTGTTTTGAGTTCCACATTCCCATCTAACTCCGGTAACAGTTAATTCCCCTGCCTAACATGAACATAGCTACACATATCTGCCTCCTTATTAAACATATTTAATGACCCAGCCTTCATTGCCTTTTCAGGCAGAGATTTCAAAAGTCGTGCAACCTTTTGAGAGAAAAAGAAGCTCCTTTTCTTTATGCTGACAGGGCGAACCATATTTGGAAAACAGTGTCCCCCATGTCTGGGCTCATCCCAAAAGGAAACATACTTTCCACAGCCAACTTGTCAGATCATTCAAGTTCTTATATTATTCAAGTCACCGTTCACACGACTAAAATGCAGTCGAAACAAGCCCAGACTGTAAAACCTCTGCTCATAAAACAAGCCACTCATTCCAGTTATCTATCTAATCATCCCCGTCTGACACACCACCAACATATTTTCATCATTTATTCAATCATGGAAAATGTGCACAGTTTTCGAAATGTGGTTTCACCAGTGCCCTGTATGACTGAACAATGACACCCTTACCTTTATGATCAATTCCTCCCCTAAAAAATGTACCCAATCCAGAAGATAACTTACCTACATTTTTAACACGCATAATAACAAGACTACACTGTTCTTTATTCTTCTTGTCAAAATGAACATTCCACATTCCACAACTCCACATTTTCCCACATTATGCTCCATCTGCCAGATTTCCTCGTATACACTCAAACTATCTATAACTTCCTGGAAACTAATTATGTCCTATTCACAACATACTTTCCTACCTAGATTTTTGTGATCTGTGCATTTAACTACGATACCTTCGCTCCCATCATGCAAATCATTGTTATAAATTGTTAAAAGTTGTAGCCCCGGCAGAGACGCCTGAAGGAATCCAGTGGTCACATTCTGCCAATCAGAAAATAAGACTAATTATTGTACAATTCCTTTCATGCCAGACAGACAATGTTCAGAACATACTAAAATTTTACACCAGAACATGATGTATTATTCTTATTATTAGCATTATTATGTTTCTTATAATTGTTATAATTGTTTACTGAAATAGCCTTTCATGTAGAACCTTATTAAATCCCTGCTATAACCCAGGTTTAGGGCCATAGAACCACAGAAGAATTACATCACAGAAGGAGGTTATTCGGCCCATCTTTCCCATGCCAGCCGGAGGACACCAAGGTGCCTTTTCTAATCCCACCTTCCTGCACCCAGTCCATTGCCCTGCAGTTTACAGCACTTAAAGTGCAGATCCAGGTACTTTTTTCAAAGTGTTTAGAGCTTCTGCGCCTAAAACCAACTTGGGCAGCGAATTCCGGACACCCACTGCTCTCTGTGTGAAACAGTTCTTCCTCATGTCCCTCCTACGTCTTCTGCCACTTATGTAGGAACTATGTCCCCTGGTTCTAGAATTCATCATCAAGGAAACAATTTTATCTTGTCCACTCTAAAAAATCCCCTGATAATGTTGTACACCTCAATCAAGTAACCTCTCAGCTATCTTTGTTCTCAGGAAATTAACCACAAGCTATCCAATCTCTCCTCGTAGCTACACATTCCTTAACCTGACAACATTCGTGTCAACCTCCTCTGCACTCTCTCCATAGCTATTATGTCCTCCCTGAAATATGGTGACTAGAACTGCACACCATACTCCAGTTGTGGCCTGACAAGACTTTTATACAATTGCAACATTATATCCTTACTTTTATATTCTGTACCTTTGCCAATGAAGGAGCGCATTCCATATGCCTTCCTTACCCCCTTGACTACCTGAACTGCTGCCTTCAGGGACCTGTGTACTTTTACTTCAAGATCTCTCACCTCATCAACCCTTCTCAGTATATTCCCAATTGTCGTGTAGTCCATGTAACTGTTTGACCTCCCTAAATGTTTGACCTCACACTTTTCAATGTTAAAATAGATCTGCCACTTTACCGCCCACTGCACCGATCCATCTATATCGTTTTGGAGATTATGGCTATCCTCTACACTACGTACTGCTCGACCAATCTTTGTGTCATCTGCAAATTTCCCAATCATGACCTCCGCGTTCACGTCCAAATCGTTAATATATAACACAAACAGCAAGGGTCGTAAAACCGAGCCCTGTGGAACACAATTTGAGACAACTTTCCAATCGCAAAGATATAAATCGACCATTACCCTTTGTTTCTTGTTAAAAGGTCAAACATTTTATACTGTTTGACACATTGCCCTGAATCCCATGGGCTTTTACTTTCCTGACCAATCTGCCATATGGAACCTTGTCAAATGCCGTGCTAAAATCCATGTACACAACATCCACTGCACTACCTTCATCAACCCTTCTTGTCACTTCCTCGAAGAATTCAATCAAATTTGAGAGGCAAGAGCTTCTTTTAACAAAACCATGCTGACCATCCCTGAGTAGTCCATGCCTTTCCACATGACAGTCAATCCCATCTCTCAGGGCCGATTCTACTAATTTGCTCACCACCAATGTAAACTAACTGACTATAATTGTTCGTCATTCCTTTAATCCTTTTTTAAAAAATGGATCTATGTTTGCATTTCTCCAATCCTCCGTTAGCTCCCAGATATCCAGTGAAGTTTGTAGAATCATCCTTAGAGCATCTGCTAACTCACCCCTGGCTTCCTTCAGCAGCCTCGGAAACAATCCACCTGGACCCACTGACTTGTGTTTTTTGAAGGATTTCAACACTTCGAGTACTTCCCCTCTCTTTACTACTATGCCGGCTAATATCTCGCAGTGTTCCTCCTGGACTACTATATCTACATCCTGCCTTTCCTTTCTACACACAGTGAAAAGAACTATTCATTCCGAACCCTTCCCACAGTCTAGGCACCAACACACAAGATTCCATCTTCATCTCTGATATGCCCCACCAGAAATATTCAATCAAATACATTAATCAACCTATTACAGACCGATTGGGGGATAGTGTCAGAGGACAATGTATGTAATGGTTTGTTAAACTAGAAGATGGTGACTGAGGGGAGCGGGTTGTAGTAGCTGAGGGGAGTGGGATGTATTGACAGAGGGAAATGGTATGCAGTGATTGAGGGGATTGGTATGTATTAACTGAGCGAAGTGTGATACAGCGACTGAGAAGAGTGGTACATAGTGGCTCCGAGGGTGGGACACTCTGATTGAGGGGAGTGGGATGGCAATACAGACGGAGATGGGATGCAACTCCTCAGGGGGGTGAGCTGGAGTCAGTGAGGGAGGAGGGTTCTTGTGACTGAGATGTGGGATTTAGTGGCTGAGGGGAGTGGAACAAAGCGAATTAGGGTAGCAGCGTTTAATGACAGGAGGGAGTGGGATTTCGTGGCTGAGGGGACATGGATATAGTTACAGGTGTACAGCCAGGAATGATAGAGCAGAGAGTGCTTGGCGGGTTTCAAATTGTACATTTGATGAAGTGAATCATACCAAATTATTCCTAATAAGTATATGGTCTCTTGAGTTGATATGCGCACTTAAAACACGCATGTCTCCTTATTTCATTGAAGGCCCAGGGACAACACCAGCTCTGGAATCTGAGGAACACTCCACTCTAAAATCTTCTCTTCCCGAATCAAGTAGCCGAAGAGGATCTGAAATATCAGGTATCAGTTTTATGGAGATAACCCGCAGAATATCTTCAGAAATAATAATCGCTGAAATCTGCTACAGAAGGGTGCGGGATGTAGTGACTGAGGGGAGTGGGATGTTGTTACTGAGGGGAGCAGGAGGTAGAGATTGAGGGGTAGGGGCATTTCGTGATTGAGGCGTGTGGGGCGATGTGACTGACGTCAGTGGGATGTAGTGACTGAGGAGAGTGGGAAGCAGTGACTGAAGCTTCTGGAAGTTAGTGACTGGGGTACAGACAGGAGTGACGGAGCAGAGTGATTTTGGCGCGTGTCAGGCTGTATAAAAGATGAAGTGAATCATTATCTAAACTGTCCTAACAATTAAATGATCCCTTGAGGTAATACACGCAGATCAATCTTCCATGTTGCCTTTCTTCGCTGCAGATCCAGGGACAACAATTCCGGAATCTGAGGAAGACTTGATTCGAAAATCCGCTCACCCTGAATCAACTTGTCCAAAAGAATGTGAAACATCAGGTATCAGTTTGGAGGAGATATTTCACAGGAAATCTTCACACAACGTGATCGCTACAACGGGAACTGAAAGGTGTGGGGTGCAGAGACTGAGGGGTGCAGCATGTAGTGAGTGAGGGGAGCGGGATGTTGTGATTGAGTGGAATGAGGTAAAGCAAATGAGTGGAGTGAGATTCAGTGAGTGATGGGAATGGAATATCATGGCTGAGGGGAGTGGCACATAGTGAATGAAGAGAGTGGGATGCAGTGACTGAGGTGATTGGGATGTACTGAATGAGGCGAGTGGGAATCAGTGACTGACAGAAGTGGGATGTAGTGGCTGAGTGGAGTGGGACGTACAACTGAGGGGATTGGGGTTTACTGACTGAGGGGAGTGAAAAGCAATGACTCCGGGGAGTGGGACGCAGTGACTGAGGGGAGGCGAATGCAGTGATTGAGGGGTGTGGAACCCAGTGACTGAGGTTAGTGAGATGTAGTGACTGAAGGTTGTGGAATGTAGTGGCTGAGGGGAGTAGGATGGCATGGCTGAGGGGGTGGGATGTAGAATTGAGGGGATCGAGACGCATTTCCTGCGGGGAGTAGGACGAAGTGAATCAGAGGATTGGGATGTAGTGCGAGAGTCGAGTGGGATGCAGCAACTGAGGGGAGTTGGATGGCAAGGCTGAGCCGAGTGGGATGTATGATTGTGGGGAATGGGACATCGTGACTGAGGGGAGGTGGACTTAGTGACTGAGGGGAGTGTGATGTTATACAGAGGGCACTGGGATGTAGTTACTGAGGGGAGTGAGACACAGTCACTGACGACAGTGGGTTGCAGTGAATGAGGGGAGGTGTTTGTGGTAACTTAGGGGAGTGGGACGCATTCACTGAGGGCAGGGCGGGACGTGGTTCAAGAGGGTGGGATACAGTGACCGAAGGGAGTGCGATGCAGTAAGTGAGGGGAATGGGACGCAGTTACTGAGGGAAGTTGGACGCAGTGATTATGGGGAGTGACACGCATTGAATAAGGGGAGCGAGATGCATTGAGACAATACATTTGAATTCTGTGATTGTGGTATTTTGCATAATTTGCCTTATGTGGCTCCTTTTCTCTCTCCCTCCATTTTCCATTCGCATCTCTTCACTCTCACTCTTGTTTCAATCTCTCCTCTCTTACTCCAGTTTTTTTGCCACTTGTTCTCATCCTCCTGTTCTCCACTTCATTCTGAAGTTTTAGCTTTGCTGACTTCTCCCTGAATTTGGAGATTTTGGGCCCGACCAGTTCATTTCTCAGTTGAGATGTTGATGATTCTGCAGTTGAGGATTTCTAACGAATCCCCTGGTGAGTAATGGTACAGACTGATTCGCTGCGGTGAAGCAGTGATGTCAGGTTAACCAGTAAGTGAGGATGTGCAGAACAGAAGAACAGAACGAATAGGAGCAGGAGAAGACCATTCGGCCCCTCGAGCCTGCTCCCTCATTCAATACAATCACGTCTGATCTTTGGGATTCAACTACCCTTTCCTGCCTGCTCCCTAAATCCCAAAATTGCACGAAGCCATTCCTGGCACTGGTGAATCATTCCGAATCGCTGTAAAATCCCTGTAATTTCGGGATGTGCTTTTAGGAAAGGAAATATTCCGCCCTTCCCCGCTGTGGCCTATGTGTGACTCCAGATCCACAGCAATATGACTGACTCCTCACTGTCCACTAAAATGGCCCAGGCAGCCAATCAGTTATATCACGCCGCTACAGAGAAGCGGACCAAACGGACTGCAGGGCCTTCCCACCACCTTCTCAAGTTCAGTTATGGATGGATAATAAATGCTGGCCTTGCCCGTGATGCAGACACACAACAAATTAAATCAAAACAAAACCGTCCATTCGCTTTGTGTGAAATCATTGGAAATAAAGTCTGCAACTTTGGAAATATTTTTTGAGCTTCTATGCCTCTCTCTGCCTCTGCGTCAGTCATAGCTTCATCTCTCTGTATCTCTCTCTCTGTGTCTTTCTCTGTTTCTTCCTCCATCTCTCTTTCCCTCCTTCTCTGATTTTTATGCTGATACATGTATAGTATTACTGTACTCTCCCTATCTGCCACTTTCCCCATCGCCCTTTGTTACTCCATCTCTTTATGTCTCTGTGAGTCTCCTCATCTCTCCATTTCTAGAGATCTCACCTTTGCCTCAGCCTGTCCCTCACTCCCTTTCTCTATCTCTATACCTCACCCTCTCTATCTCTTTTTGCCTCTGTTCGACTGGCTTCCTCTGCATTTGTCGTTCTGTTTCTCGCAGCCTCCGTTCTCCCCAATCTCTCTCTCAGACTTTCTCTCCACGACCAAAACACAACTTGCTCTCTCCTGTCTCTCTCTCCCTCGCTACGTGTCCCGCTTCCTTTCTCCTTCTCTGTCTCTCTCTCTCTGTCTCTGTTTCTACCTCTCTCCCTATCGCCCTCTCTCCGTCTCACTCTATATATCTTTCTATCTATCATTCTATCAACCTCTGTATCTCTTTCTTCCTCTCTGTGTCTCTCTCTGCCTCTCCGTCTCTCTCTTTCAGTCTCTCTCTTTCTGCCTCTCTCTTCCTTCCTCTCGTCATTTCGCTTTCTCCGTCTCCCTCTATGACTCTCTCTCTCTCTTTATCTCCTCCTGTTTCGCCCTCTCACTTTCTGACTTGCTCTCTCTCCCTGCCTGTCTTCTTATCTGTCTATCCGTCCCTCCCGCTCTTTCCCTCTCCCTCTCTCTCTTTCTCATTCTCTCCTAAAAGACGTAAACACGAGACGTTAATTATATAAGGAAAACCAGCAAGGAGCTGACAGTGAAGAGAAAGGTTGGAGAATGATAATACGGAAAGGGCATAACTGAGATGAGATGGAATTAGATGAAGAGAGGTATGGAGAGAGGGAGAGAGGGAGAGGGCAAAAGGTGATGATAAGCTGGTATAGAAGAAGCAGAAATTAAACGGCAGTGAGAGTACTGAATACAAACTGTGTCCTATGAGAAATTCTGGGTGTGTTTAACCTGTTCATATTCTTACTGCTGTCTTTAGATAATAACTACAAGACGATTCCTGTGAAGGTCACTTTAGTGAGAGGACTCAATGAAGAGACAGCGCAGGATATCATTATGGATCGGATGAGACACTGTATGCACTGAGGACAAACATGAGAAGCCCCAAATAATCCCTTTCACACACTGTAATCACTGATCGGGAGCTCCTCCCTCAGATAACAGTCCCAATTTCCCCTTTGGATATTCTCCTGTCATTTGACTAGAAACTAAACTGGACCAGCCATATTAATACTGTGGCTACACGCAAGGGTCAGGCTGGGAATACTGCGGCAAGTAACTCACCTCCTGACTCCCCAAAGCCTGTCCACCATCTGAAAGGCACAAGTCAGGTGTGTGATAGAATACCCCCCACTTGCCTAGATGAGTGAACTCCCACAACACTTATGAAACTTATGACTCCATCCAGCACAAATCAGCCCCGACTGATTGGCTCCCCATCCGCAAACATACACTCCCTCCACCACCGACACACAGTAGCAGCAGTGTACCATCTACAAGATGCTCTGCCGGAATTGACCAAGGCTGCTTCGACAGCACCGTCCAGATAAAAGAGCACTACCATCGGAAGGACAAGGACAACAGACAGATGTGAACACCACCACCTGAAAGCCCACATTCCAGGAATGTTAAAAAAGAGATAATTCTCACGATCGATCCATCTCTCACACACCCATTCATCCTGCCCAATCCCACCCCCCCCCACCCCTTGCTTGTGACATTCACCCATCATTTCTTCTGTTTGCCGCAGCTTCAGAAGGATCAATGTTTTATCGGCTTCAAGCGGGAAGACATTCAGTGCTCAGATGTGGACCCACCGGAACTGTGAAAGAGATAGAGAGGGTCACCCAGCAGCCGTGATCCCATCTCTGTCTGCTTTACAAACTCGCTCGATGGAGGCTATGCTTTACCGTCAACTTTTTAACACCATGAATATGTCAGCAAAGTGATCACCTACAACTAGAAATGTGTGATTCTGATACCACTATTGATCCAGCTCCACACTGCTAGAGTCAGGGAGTTATTCAGCCTTTGCTTTGTTAAAGAGAGGATGAGTCCCTTTTTTTTAAATTAGTGAGCTCTGGTCAGACTGAAGCCAGACTGATCCTCAGCTCCAGCCCGTTTCAGCAATGAATTGATCTTTTTTTAATGAGGCTTTTCGATCAAGGATCTCCCGCAGGGTGCAGGTCCCAAAGCTTCATGAACCTGTCAACACTGAGAACTGGCACAGGGACAACAGAGAGTCCTTGTTTAAGGTCAGTCTCTGGGAAGATATCATGCTTTTAATCAATGTTTCTATGGAATGTGAGATTAATTTGGTGCTGGGTTTTGCAGAATCAGACATAGACTCGCAAGTCAAGTTTTTTAATGGATATAAGAGTGATTTTGTGTGACAATAGCTTTGTAAGACCTGCTCATGTTGATGTGATAGAAAGTACATGTAACGGGAGCAGGTGAATTAACTGAAGTTGCAGATAAGAGATTGAATGACATTTTCCGCGCGCGGAATTTTATTCTGTGTAAGTGAAAAGTGAGTTGTTTAGCTCATTTTCACTGACGACCATCAATAGAATTTTGTGGAATGTTACATTGACCCAAAGTCAGCAAGCAGGGCTTCCATTGATGGACAATCAGACAAGGAAATCTCTCCATTAGGAAGGCATCAAAAAAGTGGCAGAATGCAATGAGCATTACAATTGCAAAGGATTGAGTGGCTGAATAACGAGCTTACAACTGGAACACGCTTGAGTCTGTGATAATGCCCTTTGAAGGGAAATCTGGATGTTTTTGTACTATGTGCGTAATGGTTGTTGCTTGGACTTCGTGCTTAATAAACTCCTGAAGGCTTATCCTGAACGTTTTAAGAAGCTCCTTTCTTTACTGGATCATGTGAATTATTACTGCCTCTCTTTCTCTATAAGGGCTGCTCACTGAGTGGTGAGGCTCAGCATCAGACAGGATGGGGGTGTAAGTGATTAGTTGATTCCACATTCCCAGCGCCCAGGTTCCAAGGCTTTTCTCAAACCCATTTTACTGCCGCGTGATTAAAATGATACAACTCCAACCTCTGCTGGCGGCTCACCGCCACAACAGGCCTTGCTCTTTGCCAGTTTCAGAGAATACTGCATGATTGCATCTGGGAGCAGTTTGATGAAGTTAGAATATTGAACAATACTGTAAAGGGTTGAAGTTTGCAGCACTGTGCACAGTTCACTCGGGTGGTGCATTCACTCTTTTACCACCAGATCCTCTTCATGAACTCTCTCCTCATTCCCCAATGGAGATATTGGCTGGAGATGGTAGTTTTGGATTATTCCAGACTGCAATGTGCACATCTGGTACAGTTATCGGGTCCTAATCCCTATTCTGTAATTCCTCTGCAATACATACTCAATGATTAACCGTTACAAAATGCATCTTGCTAAAAGTTTCTATAAGGTTCCAATAAAGTTTTCAACGTTTCTCACGCTGATTCTTTTCAAAAGGAAAATATTTTTAAAGCACAAACAATATCGAAAATGTATTGCTGCATTTATTTTTATAAGAACCCCACCGTGCAAACATACCCTCTCTCCCATCTTCCTGTTTTAACTCACTCTGCCCCAGTGAACCTGTGTCAGGAGCAAGATTTCCCAGATTAACTGGCATGGCATTCCCTCTTCCTCTTCCTGTTTCCCTGCAATTCGGCGGTGGCAATTGATCTCAACCCCCACCCCACCCACCCCCCCGCCCCCCTCACCTCCCCGCATCTAGGCTCCAATTTGTTAGGAGACTGGAGGCAGACTGCTGTCACCAGGATTGTTATTAGGCCGTTGTCCGTCCAGTGACCATAAAGGCAGTTACGAGTTTAGCTCTGTCCCCATAGAGAGAGGGACATCCTCACTCTGTTACTAGAGTCAGAGTCTCTGCTTCCTCCTCTGCCAATAGAGCCAGAGGGAAGGCCGCGCTTTGCATTAACATCGTCAGGCCCTGCCCCTCACTGACATCAGAGCGACGGGCCCATTCCCTCTCTGTTAACATAGCAAAGCCACCTGCCTCACTGTCCCCCCAGCAGCAGAGCCCTCCCCGCTCTCTAATCATAGTCACAGGCTCCACCATCCCCTCTGTCGCCAGAGCGATAGGCAGCAGCCCGCTCTGTTGCGACAGGGCCACATCCTGTCCCCCATGTTTTACAATGGGGACAGGAGCGGTCCCCACTGTGTCACAACAGAGGCAGCTCACCGCCCCGCTGGAAGAGAAAAATCAAATGGTAAAATGGTGGAAACTCTCATTGATTAATTTATTCAAATCCTCAAAAGCTTCGAAGACTTGGAGTAAAGGCATACTTCAAAACAGTCTTCAACTTCTGCCTCAACCTTGTATGGATCACGGACTAAATCCCAGTGTTTGTGCAGCAACTCAGGAGCTGCTGCATGAAGCCCAATTCTCGAAAAAGAGTCACCCATAAATACAGGATCAGGCATCATATAAAATATCTGCCTGCATATAGAAAACACTCAACATCGTTCACAACTGGATGAATTTGGCCGAGATAACGAATAGTAAATTGATGGATTTCTTCCGAGTCTCCATCTCTGGGTCTCTGGGACCCTCCCCACTGCTGTGAGCGCGAAGTCTCCTGCGGCTTCTGCTGCTCACTAAAATGTGTCTGACGGTGAGAACATTGAGCAGCAGAATCAGGACAAATGGGACACAGGGGTTAAAAATGTGATGGGTAATTTCTATAGGTACCCAGGCCCTAGAGACTGAAATTAGAAAGTCAAAATACAAAACCATGGACAGTTCATTAGCAAATAACAATATGATAGCATAAAATATCAGAAAACATTAATTACCAAGCTCAGCACAGTCATTGTTCCTCGAACCACGAACCATTTTCTCAGTGCAATGTTTACTTTTCAACTTCTGGCAACAAATGGCCACGAACAGTTCCAAGGTCAAAGAGACGGTGAACCAGCCAGAATAGCCAGTGGCTTCATAAAGCAGGACAGCATGAATATTACATACAGGCATGGCCCTGCAGGAAATTAAAATAGTCCCAATGAACAATTGGAATGTGTCTCAATATCAGGTCGACAATAATGACCAGTAGATCTGCTGATGCCAGGGACACCAGGTATCGAATGACACATTTGGAAAGGCCACAATTTCTCTGAATTAAGATCACAATCGTCAATATGTTTACTATAAGGAAGAGTGAAAATAATGGAATTATATACAAGCTTAATTTAAAAAAAAATGTTTGCCTGAAGGCGCTGAATGTTCCACTATGTTGCTGCATCTAGTGAAGTGTTGAAACTACTGTATTCGCACTAATAAACTGTAATGTATGTTATATGGCGAAAGACAAAAGAGTTCAAATATGACATTGAAATTGCACAACTCGATGATAATCATCATCCTGTTGTCTCTGTTTTCCTGAACTGGGTGAAACTATTTGCAATCGCGAAACATTTATATATTTGATGGAGAAGAGTAATTCAGTTAAACATGGTTTGTGGAATTAATGACCATACATAGTGAGACGTACCAGGCACGCCAATAATAGCGAGGATGGGATAGCAACCCGCCTAAATAAACTGGAGTGGCCAATAGATCCGGCGTTTCAATGACAACCAATCAAAATATGAATTAAGTTCACAAAGCACAGGCGATAAGCTCCTGCTCATTGCTGTAACATTCCATTTTATAATTTTCAGATTCTAATCCATTGCTGTAACATTCCAATCCATTGTTCTCAGATTCCGATTCATCGTTGTACAATTCCAATCCATTTTTATCAGATTCTCATCCATTGTTGTAACATTCCAATCTATTGTTCTAAGATTCTGATCCATTGTTTTAATATTCTGAGGGTTTTAAGAGACTGAGAGTTTTTGAGGAGTGGGATAGTGTATAGAGAGGATTGAGAAGGAGAAAATAGGGCTAATGTAGGAGTTGATCAATAATAAATAAGGGGTGGATATAACCAATGCAATATATATGCCAGGGCACACTTTCTAGAGTATTAAAAAACAATATATTTTCATTGATAGAGATTCAGATTTTACAAAATTCAGAAATGCAGACCAAAAGATGTGTAAATTTTTAAGACTTGGTGAAGCCTTAGCTAAAGTATTGTGTATCTTTCCGGTGAGCCCATTTCAGGAAGGATGTCAAGGCCTTGGAGAGGCTGCAAGAGAGGAATTTTACTGGAATTGCAGCAGGGGTGAGAGGCTTGAATTAGGTGGAGAGAATTAAGGGGAGGTTTAAAAGATACATTAAAATTCATGAAGTGATTTGTTGCAGTAAATAACGAGTGAACCTAGAATTAGTGTCAGTGACGAGCAGAGATTTAAAATGATTGACAAAGAAGCAGAGATGGGATAAACAGTTGTTGGCGGAAGAAGTCAGGGATTTTCAGCCTGAAAGACTGGTGGAGGCAGATGGACACATAACCTTCAAAATAGAATTGCACGTGTACAGACAGTGGAAATTTGCTCATCTAATGGAGGGGAGGAGAGAACGATTGATTTTATTGGCCTTGGAAAATGTAGTATCACACACTTAATATTGAACACTAAGAACAACACGGGCCCTGAGACGAATAAGAGGCCATTAATTTACTACTGACAGGATAGACATGTTGCCTCTCCCGCTGCTGTATGATTCGATGACTGAGTGCCTACAGTGGCCATCGGAAGCCAGAGGCCTAACAAAGGCCAGAGGCACTTATGTCATGGTTACACTTGTGTTGAACAGTTTCTTTGTGCCAGAGGCTGATCTTACTTATACGGTAATGAATAAAGAACAGAAGCAATTGCACCCAGCAACAACTGCAGTCTCCCAAACAGATCAAACCCGTGAAACAAACGTAGGCCCCGAATCTAATGAATACCCTGAAAATAATGCAGAAATGAGACCATTACAGGCCCCGGTAATGATTCAGACTGTGAATCGAATACAGACCCTGTGACTATTGCAGGACCTCAAACTACACCAGGCCTTGAAGTTAACACATGCCCTGAAACTAATTGGTCTTCGCCGACTGTCCCTGGATTCTAGGATTACATCTGCTCGGACTCCAGAGTAACTGCCATTGTCACCGTGTGGGTGAAGAGGCTGATTCTTGACCTGCAGATCTCTGGGCGCATGAGGCAGGGCGACACGCGAGGCACTGCCCTAGAGTACTACGTTGTTCCACTGCCTTCCCTTCTCTGCTGCCGCTCTGCCTCATCATTAAGCCGGTAAGGCACGAAACGCAATGCAGCTTGATGGACAAGATGTTGCCATTCTGATCGATTGGGAACAAGCTCCTGCCACTCATTGCCTTCAATGCTGCCACGCTTTGCAGGGAATTTCAGAGCTCCTTTGTAGTTTCCTTTGTCTTCGCCTGCAATAGTGATCATTTGGGAGATCAGAAAACAGGCCCTTGCTGGGGGATGACATTTCCATAAAACAGATAGAGGATCCTATCCATCGTAGTATCTGAGTCCCACACGTTGCCTATATTTCTGTCCATGTATCAATCTCTGTATCTCTAAACATGCTTTCCCTGCATCTCCCTCGGAGCCTCTGAGTCCAGTGCCATCACTCCCCTTCCGCTTCCTCTCTCTATGTCCTGCCCTGTCCCTCTCACCCTGTCTCTTTCCCTGCCCCTGCTTCTCTGTGCCACTCTTTCCATTTCACTATCAGTTACTGTCCAAGCCTATTGCTTTCTTTCACTGTTTTCTCACCCTAACTCTCTGTGTGTGGCAACATCTCTCCCTCTCTCTGTCTGATTTTTTCCCTGCCTGACACTCCCTATTTCTGTCTCTCTCACTCCCTTTTGCTCTCTCTATTTTTATCTGGCACTTTCTATCTATCTGTCTCCCTGCATCTCATTGACTCCCTGTTTCTCCAATGCTGATCTACCTTGTTGTTTCTGTCACTCTTTGTTTCTGTTTTCAGTCTCCTCCGCTGTCTGTCTCTCTCCCTTTCTCTGTCCCTTTCCTTAATCTCTGTCTATTCCTTAGCAACATTTTTTTCTGCCTGTTTTACTTCTTTGTTTCTGCCCTGTGCTGTTTCACTGTGTCTGTCTGGTTTACTCAAGCTGCCTTGGTCACTCTGTCTCTATTTCACTTTCTGCGTCTCTCTCTCTCTCTCACTCCATCTCCCCATGACTCTGTCTCAATCTCTCTCTCTTTGTCTCACACACGCTATCCTTATCTCTATCTTTCTCTCAAACACGCACACTATCTTTGTCTCCCTCAGGCACTGAATTTATGACAATCCATGTATCTAATAAAGCCACTTAGCCTTAAAATAATGTACAATCTCACCTGAAGAACAGGCGTAACTAAATCAGACCCTGAATCTAAAACAGATTCTAATACAGACTCTGACACCAGCGCAGAACCTGAGCCTGAAAGAGACCCGGTAACTCTAACAGTCCCTGAAGTAAATACCGAGTTTCAAATCACATATTTTCTCATTCTTCCAACAAGCTCGTATATACCCTCTCCCGGTCGAACTTAAATATTCACCCCACCTTCGCCCTGGTGTACCTGGTAAACCTCCCCTCTCACCCATTGTAGCAGTTCCCATCCTCCTGTGTACCTGATCTATCAGATATTCACCCTGTGTATGGAGTAAATCTGTCCCCTTGTGTAACTTATATATCACAGTGTTCTTTCTCTGCAGCTTTTATAAATCTCCCTTTCTGCATTATCTCCCTCTCCAAGGGTGCCGAGAAAACTTGATGCTAACTCGGTCAGTCAAGTCTATCTCTAACGATGCGTGTACCTCTTCTATCTAACTCCCTGCCCCAGTGTACAGGATATAACCCCCCACCCCACGCGCAATGTGCAGCAAGTATATCTCCTTTCTCACTTGTGGACAAAGACCACCTCCCACCCGGAGCAGCTGGTATATCTCCCCTTAACGACGGATTCCTGTGATATCACCACTCATCCAATGTCCCTGAGATACCAGCCCCTAACTGTGCGTTTTCTGTTTGGACAACTTTCCTGGTTGCTACGGCGGCAGCAATGGGAGCGGTCACTTGTGACCCACGTGTTCGAGAGGGGCTTGTCCACTCAACTTGAAAAGGTGAGCGCTTTCCCCATAGCCACACCCACTAAATCACTGAACCGACAGGCCCCACCCAACCCTGACATCACAATGGCAGCACCCGCACGCACCCTGACAATGGAGCAACAGGCCCCGCCCCGCTCTGACAATGAAGCAACAGGACCCGGCCCCGCTCTGACAATGAAGCAACAGGCCCCGCCCCGCTCTGACAATGAAGCAACAGGATCCCGCCCCGCTCTGACGATGGAGCAACAGGCCCCGCCCCGCTCTGACAATGAAGCAACAGGACTCGGCCCCGCTCTGACAATGAAGCAACAGGACCCGGCCCCGCTCTTACAATGAAGCAACAGGACCCGGCCCCGCTCTGACAATGAAGCAACAGGCCCCGCCCCGCTCTGACAATGAAGCAACAGGACCCGGCCCCGCTCTGACAATGAAGCAACAGGACCCGGCCCCGCTCTGACAATGAAGCAACAGGACCCGGCCAGGCTCTGACAATGAAGCAACAGGACCCGGCCCCGCTCTGGCAATGAAGAAACAGGACCCGGCCACGCTCTACAATGAAGCAACAGGACCCGGCCCCGCTCTGACAATGAAGCAACAGGACCCGGCCCGCCCAGGCGATGAAGCAACAGGACCCGGCCCCGCTCTGACAATGAAGCAACAGGACCCGGCCCCGCTCTGACAATGAAGCAAACAGGCTCCGCCCCGCTCTGACAATGAAGCAAACAGGCTCCGCCCCGCTCTGACAATGAAGCAAACAGGCTCCGCCCCCGCCCAGGCAATGGAGCAAAATGCCCGGCTCGGGTAAGACAATGAATCAAACGTCACCGCTGCGCGCTTATAGAATGGAGCAACAGGACACGCCTCCGCTCGGACAAAAAGCAATAGGCCCCGCCTCCGCTCCGACAATGGAGCGTCAAGCCCCACCCCTGCTCTGACAAAAGAGCATGGGGCGCGGCCCAGATTCTGAAGATGGATCAAGAGACTCCGCCTCCGCTCTGATAATGGAGTAACAGGAACCAACCCTGTTCTGAAAATGGGGTATTATTCCCCGCCCCCTCTCTGAGAACGGAGAAACAGGCCCCGCCCCCGCTCTGAAAACAGTGTAACAGGCCCCGCCCCCATCATGGCAATGGAGTAACATTCCACGGTCCCGCTCTGACATTGGAGTAGCAGGCCCCGTCCCCACTCTGACAACACAGCAACATGCCCGGCCCCCGTGCTGACAATGGAGCAACAGTTCCCGCTTCCTCTCTGACGCTGGAGAAACAGGCCGCGCCTCCGCTCTAACAATGGAGCAACAGGCCCCGCCTCTGCTCTGACAATTCCGGTACAGGCCCATGCATCCGCTCTGACAATGGAGCAACAGACCACCCTCCGCTCTGACAGAAGAGCATCATGCCCCGCTCCTGCTCTGATAAAAGAGCAGCGGGCGCAGCCACCGCTCTGACAATGGATCAACATGCCACGCCCCCGCTCTGTCAATGGAGTAACAGGCCCTGTCCCTACTCTAACAATAGAGCAACAGGCCCCGCCCCCGTGCTGGCAATGCAGGAACAGTCCACGCATTATCTCCGACAATGGAGGAACAGGCATTTCTCTGCTCGACAATGGAGGAACAGGCCTTCCTCTGCTCTGACAAAAGATCATCATGCCCCACCCTGCTCTGAAAAAAAAGTTCCTCGCCCCACCCCCGGTATGGCAACAGTGAAACATGCCACGCCCCCGCTCTGTCAATGGAGCAACAGGCCCTGTCCCCACTCTGACAATACAGCAACAGGCCCCGCCCCCGTGCTGACAATGCTGTAACAGGCCCCGCATCCTCTCCGAAATGGTGCGAAAGGCCCCGCCTCTGCTCAACAATAGAGCAACAGGCCTTCCTCTCCTGTGACAAAAGAGCTTTATGACCCGCCCCTGCTCTGACAAAATAGCATCGGGCGCAGCCCCGCCTCTGACAATGCATCAAGAGTCCCCGCCCCCGCTCTGACAATGAACTTACAGGCACCGCCCTCGCTCTGTCAATGGGGCTACAGGCCCCGCCCCCACTCTGACAATTGATCAACAGGTCCCGCCTCCGCTCTGACAATGGAGTAACAGGAACCACTCCCGCTCTGACAATGAAGTAACAGGAACTGGTCTCGCTCTGACAATGAAGTAACAGGAACTGATCCCGCTCTGACAATGAAGTAACAGGCCCCGCCCCCGCTCTTTCATGAGTGCTTCAGTCTCCGACCCGCTCTGGCAAAATAGCAACAGGCCCCGCCTCCACTCTGACAATGGAGTAACAGGCAACGCCCCCGCTCTGACAATAGAGTAACAGGCAACGCTTCCTCTCTGACAACACAGTAACAGGTCACGTCTCCCCTCTGACAATCCAGGAACAGGCCCCGCCTCCGCTTCGACAATGGAACAAGAGACCCCGCCTCAGTTTCGAAAATGGAGCAATAGACCCGGGCTCTGCTCTGACAATGGAGCAACATGCCCCGCCTCCTCTCTGACAAAAAAGGAACAGGCCCCACGTACGCTCCGACCATGGCGCTGCATGCCCAGCGTCGGATCTTTCAATGGAGCAACAGGCCCCGCCCCCTCTCTGACAAAAAAGGAACAGGCCCCGCCCCGCTCTGGCAAAAGAGCAACAGGCCCCGCCCCGCCCTTGCAAAAGAGCAACACGCCCCGCCCCACTCTGGCAAAAGAGCAACAGGCCTCGCTTCCGCGCTGACAAAAGAGCAACAGGCCCCGCTTCCGCGCAGACAAAAGAGCAACAGGCCCCGCTTCCGCGCTGACAAAAGAGCAACAGGCCCCGCTTCCGCGCTGACAAAAGAGCAACAGGCCCCGCTTCCGCGCTGACAAAAAAGGAACAGGCCCCAACTCAGCTCCGACCATGGAGCAGCATGCCCAGCCTCCGATCTGAGAATTGAGCAACAGGCCCCTCCCACGCTCTGACAATGGAGCAACAGGCCCCGCCCCGCTCTGGCAAAAGATCAACAGGCCCCGCCTCCGTACTGACAATGAAGTAACAGGCCCCGCCCCCGCTCTGACAATGAAGTAACAGGCTCCGCCCGCGCTCTGACAATTGATCAACAGATCCCGTGTCCGCTCTGAGAATGAAGTAATAGGCCCCGACCCCGCTCTGACAATGTAGTAACTGTCCCCGCCCGCGCTCAGACAATGGATTAACAGGCCCCACCTCCGCTCTGACATTGGAGTAACATGACCCGCCCCTGCTATGACAATCGAGCAACAGGTCCCATCCCCGCTCTGACAACGTAGCAACTGTCCCCGCCCCTGCTATGACAAAAGAGCATCCGGCGCAGCCCCAGCGCTGACAATGCATCAAAAGGCCCATGCTGCGCACTGACAGTGGAGTAACAGGCCCGCCCCCGCTCTGACATTTGATAAAATGTCCCCGCCCCCGCCCTGTCACTGGAGCAACAGGCCCCGCCCCCTCTGTGACAATGGATCAACAGGCCCCGCCTCCGCTCTGGCAATGCAGTAACAGGCAACAGAGTATCTGGTCACATCTCCGCTCTAACAATATAGGAACAGGCCCCACCTCCGCTTCAAAAATGGAGCAAAATGCCCCGCCTCCGTTCTGAAAATGGAGCAACCGGCCGCGCCACCCCTCTGACACTGAAGCAACAGGTCCCGCTTCAGGTCCGGAAATGGAGCACCAGGCCCCGGCTCTGCTCTGTCAATGGAGCAACAGGCCCCGCCTCTGCTCTGACAATGGAGCAACAGGCCCCGCCTCTGCTCTGACAATAGAGCAACAGGCCCCGCCTCTGCTCTGACAATGGAGCAACTGGCCCCGCCTCCACTTTGACAAAAAATAAAAGGCCCAGCTCCTCTCCGACGATGTAGCACCAGGCCAAGCCTCCGCTCTGACAATGGACAAACGGGCCCCACCCAGCTCTGGCAAAACAGCAAAAGGCCCCGCCTCCGCTCTGACAATGGAGCAACAGGCCTCGCCTTCGCTCTGACAATGGAGCAACTGGCCTCGCTCCCGCTCTCACAGTGGATCAACATGTTCCGCCCCCACTCAGACAAAGGAGCATCATGCCCCGCCCCTGCCAATGTTCGAGCCAGCCAATGTTCTATCAGTGTTACTGTGTTGCCCGCTATACAATGAGCTTTTGTTTTCTGCAATAGCTTTCATGTGGCAGCTTATCAAATGCTTCTGGAAGCCCAAGCACAGCACATCTACAGGTTCCCCTTTATCCACGGCGCAAGTTGCAACATCAAACAAATCAAATAAATCGGTTAACCATGATACTTCTTGCACAAAACCATGCTGACTCTCGCCCATTACCTTGAGGTTTTGCAAGTGCCCAGCTAGAACCCCGTTAACGATCAATTCTAACACCTTCCCCACGACAGGCGTCAAGCTAATTGGCCTATCGTTCCCTGATTTCCTCTCCCTCCCTTCGTGTTCAGAGGGGTTAAATTTATTGCTTTCCAGTCTGATGGGACCTTTCCAGAATCCAGCGAATTTTGGAAAATTAATGCCCACACATACCCGACCTCTACACCGAACGTTGCAGAAACAGAACCGGTCCACGTCTCAGGCCTGTGAATGTGACCATGCACGTGGATAAGATTGTTAGAAAATACGTATTTCGAGTCATAGCAGCACTCAGGAAGGAGACACCTGTTCCATTGGGTGCTGTCTGGCCCCCACATTAAAGGGACAATATACTTGTGTCACAATCTAGTTGGGGATTGCTTCACTGCGGCTCTCCCAGTTGCTGCTAAACAATCTCAAGAATCTGGCAGATCAACTGAAACCAGAGAATCTCCGAAAACTCCAACAGTCTCCACGGTGACCTGGCATTTTCTGGTATCTTGTCAAATAAACCTTTAGTTTACGCATCCTTAATTTGAAAATATTTCACTGATATGAAGAAACATATCGACCCTACAGACCCTCAATGTCCATTGATTACACTTGAACTAATTTAGCTCCAATACTTAAAAAAAATATATTTTGACCGCCGGCCCTGAGTGAAATGATTGCAACCGCCAACTCTAGACAACAAAGCTCACAGAGAGATCATCCATTGTTTCATTACCGTTGCCTTGTGACTCTTACCTTTCCAATCCGGCCTGTTAAATCTGGCTTGAGGGGATGGAAAGATTGATTCACATAGCAAATGGTTCTGGACTGCAGTGGACTAACTGGAAGTGTGTTGGGTGCAGGTTCAATCGAGGCATTCAAGAGGCCATTACATGATTATTCATATGGACACAATGTGCAGAGTTACAGGGAAAAGTCAGGAGGACGGCACTGAGCCATGATGCACATTCGGGCGGCAGGTAGAGCCACGATGGGCCGCATGGCCTCTTTCTGCTCAGTCGCAATGCGGCGATTCTGTGATTCTCTTATTATTTCAGGTGTCCAAACCTTTAACAGTGAGAACATGTCGGTCCACTGAATTCACGACTACCTTATTGTATAAGAGCGGTGGAGGTGGGGCTCAGTGCTAATTGAAGGGAGCGGGGGAATGTCAGACGTTCAGTAATGAGGAAGTGCTGCACAATCGGAGTGTCAGTACTGAGGGAGTGACGCACTGTCAGAGACTCTGTACTGAGGGGGCAGTGCACTGTCAAATGGTCATTGAGGAGGGAGTGCTGCAATGCCGCAGGGTCTGATGTGGATTATTACCTTGATCCATAAGGGGCTGTCCCAGATAACGACCTCTTCCCTGATAATTACTTTCACCTGAATTTAAAATGTACACCTCTCACATACTCTTGCTTGGGGACTGAAGAAATGATCCACCACACACTGAGTGAAAGATTCCAGCAGCGATCGTACCCTTCAGTAAGGTTGTCCTTTGAAAACAATATAATGCTCAGCTATGTAACAAATACACAGATATTATAATGGTCCGTGGCTCTCGTTATAAAAGTTAATTCCCTCATTAGGAAGGTGCACTGTTGAGCTCTGTGAAGTCGTATACAGAATACTGAGTGAGACATTATGTTTCCTACATTATTCAAATATTTATTCAAGAGCCAGAACATGCAAGTTACCTTAAATAGTTAAGTACATGAAACGTTAAAGATACACACAGATGGAAAGCATAATCTTAGTTTTAATATAGAATCCATAACATAAAACTATACAATGTACAGTCAGAAATATCTTATAATGTTGCATCATGCTTTAAAGCAAATTATTACTTTCAGTGCCAAGAAGAGTGAGCCGATTATGGTCAGCGCAATGAAGTTCGAAATGTCTAGCCATGCAGACAGCTCTAGTGAGAAGCGGTAAAATGAGGATTTTAATAATGCTGTCTTTTTCAGCGGTATGATTTCCTCTCTATCTGTCAATTCTGATTGAATTACGTTGCCCTTGGCAACTGTGGTGTTGCTTCTTTGTCTAAGCTGCTTTCTCTTTAATCATCCTCTTAAGGTTCTATTATTCAGTGTTTTTGATAATGGTGTAATTATTGAGGACTGTGTCATTATATGGTCACTCTGAGTGTTTAAATGGTAAATATTTTTTTCTAATATGTTCTAATAACAACTCTTACAACCAGTATACCTTGTTTTAGTATTCTCATCATCTGTATTCGTGTGAACTAGATTATTAATTTTTTACAGAATGCTCCTACAATATATATATATATTTTTTTTCCAATTCGGTCATTGAAAGGCTATATCCCCGCCGCATCGGCCCTTCATAATGGTTTCTGATAATGTTCATTTCTTATTGAATATAGTCCACTAGAGCTTAGTGATACACTGGACCAGGTTAAAAGGATTCATTCTTGAAACTTCAATGACTCCAAATTGCACATTAACTTATAATTAATGAATGGTACTATCGTTTTAACATGCCTTTGCTAAAGGGTGAAAATTTATCACTTGGACAGAATTTACATTTCCTGATTTTTTTTTTTCCTGGAGATTGCCCATATCTGGTACTGGATTCCGAAAAGGCTTCTGAAATGTCAGTGAATTCTCACATCATCTGGCAATGTTCCAATGGTCCTCTGAAATGACTGTACGTGCAAAGTATCCTGTGTGAAGACTTTAACCGTTTTGTACGCCTTAACAAAGAGTGACCACTGATTTAACTCTAAAGTAAAATGTCCTAATGATATTCAACCTCACTATTTCAATCTTCCACCACAGGCTGGAGGGTCAGTGGTGGGAGAATAATGCACTCTTGAAAGGTGGAGAATTAGAGAGTGATGCACAGTCGGTGGGTTAGGACAGGTGGAATTCTGCCCTGTCGGAGCTTCAGTGCTGAGGGAGTGCCAGCGTGTCAGAGAGTGAGTACTGAGGAAGTGTTGCACTGTCGGGAGGGTGTGTAATCAGCTGGTGTTGCACTGTTTGTGGTTCAGTATTGAGGTAGTGCTGCACTGTGGGTGGGTCAGTATTTAGACATTGATGCACTGATTAGGAGGTCATAGACAGTGAGAGCTGATATAAAGGCGGGTCAGTAAAAAGGGGATTCTGCAGTGTTGTGGCGTCAACATTTTCGGAGAGCTGCACTGTGAGACGGTCAGTACTGATGGAGCTCTGCTCTATGGGAGAGGCCGTACTGATGGAAAGCTGTGCTGTCAAAGGGTGAGTGTTGAGAGAGTGCTGCACTGTCAGAGGGTCGGCACAGGGGAGTGCTGTACTATCGGTGGGTCAGTGCTGAGGGTGCGCCACACTGTCAGAGGTTCAGAGCTGAAGGAGTGCTGCACTGTTGGATGTCCAGTACCGAGAGCGTGCTGAACTGGCAGAGGGTGAGTACTGAAGGAGCTATGAAGTGTCCGCTGAGGGAGCACTGAGGAAGTGCTGCACGATCAGATGGTCAGTACTGAGGGATAGCTGTATTGCTGGAGAGTCAGTGTTAAGGGAGTGCTGTACTATCAGTTGGTAAATGCTGAGGGATTGTTGCACTGCTGGAAGGTTAGAACAGAGCGAGTGCTGCACTGTTAAAAGGCGACTACTGATGGAGTGCTGCATTGTCATCGAGTTAGTACTGAGGTAGTGTTGCATTTTTGCGTGGATTGTAATGAGAGAGTGCTGAACTGCCAGAGGGTCAATACTGAGAAAGCTCCACAGTGTTACTGGGGGAGCACAAAGGGCTGCACTATCAGATGGTCAGTAGCGAAGTAGTGCTGCACTGCTCGAGGGTCAGTGTTTAGGGAGTGCTTCACTGTCAGAGGGTCATTGTGAGGGAGACCTGCACTGTTGAAGGTTCAATGCTCAGCCAATGCTGCACTATCAGACGGTCAGTACTAATGGAGTGCTGCACTATCGGAGGTTCAGCACTGACGGATAGCCGCACTATTGCAATGTCAGTGCGGAGTGAGTGCGGCACTGTCAGAGGTTCAGCACGGAAGAAGCGCCGCATTGTCAGAGGGTGATAACTGCAACAGTGCTGCACAGATAGAGGGTCAGAACTGAGGGACTGCTTCACTGATATAGGCTCAGTGCTGTCACAGTGCTGCATTATGAGAGGGTCAGTACTGAGGGAGCAGTGCACTGTAAGAGAGGCATCATTGAGTGAATGCCGGCACTGTGGACGGATGAGTACTGAGGGAGCGATACATTGTTGGAGAATCACAGTACTGATCAGTGATGTGCTGTCATGGGGCAGTACTGAGGTATTGCTGCACAGTTAGAGGGTCGGTATTGGTATAAAAGCCCGTTATACCACGTTTCCTCGCACGCTATACTTGATATATCACATCGCTACACCGCCACATCTAGTGCACAAGGTATGATATCCTTCCTCCCGCGGTATACCTGGATTATCACATCGCCGTACCCCCACAGCTTGTGTACCCGGTATATTACCTTTCCTCATTCGATTTCCTGGAATACCATACACCTTCCGACGCTGCACCTGTTGTATGACCCCACTTACTCGGTGTAACAGTTATGGGCGCCTCCCCCACTGTTGCTGCTATATTACCCTCCTGCCCTGGTGTGCCCGGAATACCCGCCAAACACAATTACCTGACTTAGCACTCCCCCGGCCAGTGATAGACACCATCACTACTTGTTGTTGCTGCTTTTGTTGATGCCCTGGTTGCTATGACAACCAGGAGTGGGCGGGCTCAATGATGACACGACCCTTTATTTCTCTGTGCTCCAGTCAGTATGGGCCTCTGTGCAGGGCTAGCAAACAACATCATGTGGAACAGACTCTGTCCATTTGCACTGTCACCATAAAGATAACAGCACCACCCTCCTCTTTGCCTGCTGTCGGCCCAGTAACAGACCCGCCGCCAATGGAAATACAAAATTAAATGGACATTTTCAGTCAGTCGTTGTTAATGTCATTCAATGGATTGAAGAATTGGAGTAAAGGGATATTTCAGCACATTCTTCAACTGCTCCCTGAACTTAGTCTGGGTAACGGCGTAAATCCCAGTGTTTGTGCAGCAGCTCAGGAGCTGCAGCATGAAGCCCAATTCCATCACAATATAATCTAGGTCAACTTGCACATTCCCCAAGAATGATATCCGGCTCCATATAGAAAACAATATTAACAATGCCCACAATAGGATGAAATTGGCTGAGATAATGACTAGTAAAATTATGGATTTCCTCCGACTCTCCATCTCTGGGTCTCTGGGACTCTCCCCACTGCTGTGAGCCCGGAGTCTCCTGCGGGCTCTGCTGCTGACTAAAATATGTCTGACGGTGAGAACATTGAGCAGCAGAATCAAGAAAAATGGGGCACAGGGGGTAAGAATGTAATGGAGAAATTCTATAGTCATCCAGACCGTAGAGAGCTGAACAGCAAAAGGTATAAAACAAAACCAGGGCCCGTTACTCAGAAAATACCGACTTGTGAGGGTAAAATACCAGATGATGTTCTTTAAACAGCTCAGCACAGTCACTGTTCCCAGAACAACAGTCGCTGTTTTCTCGGTACAATATTTAACTTTCATATTCTGGTGACAAATAGCCACAAATCGATCAAAGGTGAAAGTGACAGTGAACCAGACGGAACAGTCAGTGGCGGCATATAGGAAGACAGCATGGGTATTACACACAGGGATAGAATACAGGAAACGAAACTGTTCCGCAAAAACGATTGGAATGTGTCTCAATATCAGGTCGAGGATAACGACCAGTAGATCTGCCGTTGACATGGCCACCAGGTAGCGAGAGACACATTTAGATAGACCGCAGTTTCCCCGAGACAGGATGACAATTGACAATAAATTAACTGTGTGGAAGAAAGATAAGCATAGAAATTAGCTTGGGACAAAAGTGACCAGTTTGATTAGGCAAGTCTTGAAATGTTGAATTGTGCTCTTCTTTCCTGAGCTGTGTGAATATGATTGTGCCTGAACGAATAAAGGAAAAGCCAGTGATGATCTAGAAGGCTGGAGAGATTAAAGCGATAAAAGGTTGTTACTGAAATATTTGAATTAAAATCTATTCCAAATTCTGTTTTACTTTCCCTGCATGGCTTAAAATCTGTTGACCCCCTACCCTCAACCAAATCTAAGCAACCTTCCCCCCTTCCTACTATCCCTGGTGAAATTGAGTTGTCACAATGCTGAACGCTAAACTATGAGTTTTGGACTGGACAGGTTATTTTCTTCCAGCTGTGTAATCCTCCTTCCGCTGCCCTTCTCCTTTATTCGCCCAGGGGCAGCAACACAAACGCTGGTTTGCCTGGATTACTGACTGGGTCTCCTGTTGCCAACAGTTTTGTGAGTGGATCTCAAACCCGGGGCTTCGGCTGGGCTGTATCTGACAGGTCCTAAACCCCTCCATTATCAAGGCTCACCGGCCTGAAACATCACATTTGCTTCCTCGCTGCAGTTTCTGCCCGACATGTGGAGCATTTAAAAAACAACAAAGACAGCTTACAATAATATAGCACCTTTAGTATAACCAAACATTTCTAGGCTTTTGACAGGAGCAACATCGGACCAAATACTACACCGAACTGAAGAAGAAGCTATTGAACCCATTAAACCAGAGCTGGAAAACAGAATTACAATTTACAAAAAGTTTTAAAAGGAAGAAAGAGAGGTTGGGATGGGGAAAATATTGGAGAGGATACAATCCAGTATAAGGTAACGAATACAAACTCCACTGTCCAAATCAGAGGCAGTGCAAGGACAGAGAGACCTGGGCTGTTTGTGCACAAATCTCTGCCGGGGGCAGGACAGGCTAAGAACGCTCTGAATAGAGCTTATGGCATCATCCACAGTGTTAATAGAGGCAGAGGGAACACAATGCACGGTGGTATAATAAAGCTACGTAAAGCACTATTTTGGTCCCGTCCTGTATGTTGTTTCAAACATCGGGCGCCACACTTTCAGAAAGATACAAAGGTTTGGGAGGGAGTATAGGCGATATTTACCAGAGTGGATCCAGTGATGTTTGATACATGGACAGACTGGAGGAGCTGCGGTTGTTCATTCCCCAACTGACCCCCACCTCGTACCCGAACTCCAGCGTGCCATGGATGCTGGGCTCCAGCAGGGATGAGGCAGCGCCGGGGCAGTGGGTGCCGTGGAGGTAGGGACATGGAAAGTGGAAAGTGAATGGGCCGTGCGTTCTGGTCTGCTGGGGGCTGTTGGCAAATGTCAGTCAAAGGAAGATACTGAGGAGACTAAATTGTGGCGCAGAACTGCTCACCTGTGGGCCCGAATTGGGAATGCTGGCTGGCAGTTTGTGTGTGACTCAATTTTAATTCTCCCCGCCGGGTGCTACGCCTGACAACCCCCTTGACAATGCAGAGAATGGAGGGCCAACTGAGCCCTCAAGTACAGCCATGACCCACAGAAATGAGCAGATACGATGTATGGGGTCCGTGGATCAGGAATGGAGTTTGTGGTCAGAACTTCACAAAATGACACTGGTCTTACCAGAATTTAGACGACATGCACTGTAATGAAGTTAAACGTGCTGCACAAGTTAATGTCAGAATGTAAAGACTTACCAGGGACACCGAGAATAGCGAGGATGGGATAGTAAACTCCTTGAATAACCAAAAGCGCAAATAAAATGCGCAAATTTAATGTTATCCAATGATCTTCTGCAGAAAGTAAGTTTAGCGCCGCGGTGAAGCTCTTGCTCATTGTTGTAACATTCCAATCTATTATTCTCAGGTCCTGATCCATTGTTGTAACATTCCAATCTATTATTCTCAGGTCCTGATCCATTGTTGTAACATTCCAATCTATTATTCTCAGGTCCTGATCCATTGTTGTAACATTCCAATCTATTATTCTCAGGTCCTGATCCGTTGTTGTAACATTCCAATCTATTATTCTCAGTCTCTGATCTATTGTTTTAACTTCCCAATCTATTATTCTCAGTCTCTGATCAATTGTTGTAACATTCCAACCTATTCTTCTCAGATTCTGTCCTCTCCTCTGCCTCTCTATTAAGCCGATGATCCCGGCTTATGGCGGATTGAATGCTCCCGATAATACTCTGTGATAACGCATTGAAAGGCGCCACTTATAAACAGAAGAGGGCAACCTGGCAGAGGCACAGTTAAATTCCATGGAGACTGACATTAATTACAGCCACCGAACAAACAGGTTCAGTTAACCCGTTTCATTCCAGCGCTCTTGTGTCAGAACAGAGATGTACGAGGGTTGCTGAGTGAAGAGTGGTGGTCTTAGCGGAGGCACTGATCATAATCTTTCATTCTTCCTTGTATACGGGAGTGACGCCCGATGACTTGAAGCTTGAAAATGTTACACCCTGCTTTGAAAAAAGAACAAACACTCTAACTGCAGCCAGGCAGTCGCTGGTGGCTCAATTTCTACAGGACATGCTGTAGGGCAAAAATCGAGGCCGCTCCGTAAACAATGTATCGGTTCATAGAATACAAGGGACATGGGAATCTTAATAGCAAAGCAAACATATCTGATGATTGGATCGTGGCCGCTTCCAGAATAGCTGAAAGTGATGATGCTAGTCCGTTTATTGTCATACAGATAGTATTGCCAAAGGCGTGCGGTCAGACGTCATTAGTTAGAAATGTAATGGAAACGGAAACCCATGGGGTATAGAGGCAGTTGCAGAGTGGATGTGATATGTGATACTGTGATACTGTGATACTGTGCACCCTGCTGCAATCTTCAATCCCTTACAGTATTGTTCCATATTCAGACTTCTTCAATCTGTTTCAAGATGCTGCCATGCAGTAACTGAACTTCTCTGAGACTGGAAAAGAGCTGTGCCTGTAGTGGCGGTGAGCGGCCAGCAGAGGGTAGGGTTGTATCACATTAATCCGAAGACGGTGAAACGGGTTTGACAAGAGGATTTCACCCTTTTTAAATTCATTCCTTGATCAGACGATCCAAAGAGACAAAAACTCTGACAAAAGATGCGAGTCCAGGCTGAGGCAGTCACTGTCGAATTGGGATGGAAGCCTTTATAGCCCATGTGAAGTGACACTGATGTCTGAATACACATTGATGACACAATGAAACAGAATGACGTGAGCGCTGAGGTTTCTATTGAACATGATCAGACTGACTGGAGGGAATTAATTTGATTTGAATTGTTGTGCTCAGAAGTGGAGGTCCAGCTTGTTGTTGTGTGTTGGGTCCACAGGAATCAATTTGATTTTTGCTGTGGAGGGAGACTTTGTGCTGGGTGTGATGGGAGTCACTTTCTGATTGGTGTGAGGGGCCGTCACATGGTACTTTGTGTGAGATGCTGATATATGGGCTTTTCAAACAGAGGCTCCAGGTAGAATAATCCCACCCTACACTTTCCTGAAGCCCAATATCCAATTTAGGTGGTAGCCGGAGTCTTTTCCCAGTCCTCAGTATATCTCTGACACGGGCTGAGGATGGCTCAGCCTGTGTCAGTCAGAGACTTCGTATTAACCTCTCTCACTGGACCTGCTGTGGAGAGCTTGGTCGGGCAGAGCATGAGGATTGAGCGTGTTCTGCTTGTGAATTCATTCAGTTCAGCTCAGCATTGAATGAGTTTTAGAATCGGAGTAAAGGGGAATTTCAGCCCAGCCTTCAGCTGCTCTCTGAACTTCGTCTGGGTCACTGCATACAAACTAGTGTTTGTGCAGCAGCTCAGGAGCTGCAGCATGAAGCCTATTTCCCGAATATAAGGTGGTGGTCTTACGTAAGTGTAACCCGAAACTACCAATCGCAACCATATGGAAAACATTGTGAAGACAGCTCATAACAGGATGAAATTTCCTGAGATAATAAAGAGTATAATGATGGATATCCTTAGACTCTCCATCGCTGTGTCTTTGGGACTCTCCCCACTTCTCTGAGCCCGGAGTCTCCTGCGGGCTCTGCTTCTCAATAAAATATACCTGTCCAGTAAAGCATTGAGCACTAAAACCAGGAAAAATTGGACTCCCGGCGTTACAATGTAATGAAGAAACTCGATTGTTGCCCATGTCCGTAAATTCTGAACATCCAATGACACAAAACTAAACCAGGGGAAATTCATGCCCCAATACTGAGCTGTATACATAAAATACCAGAACACATTCTTCAAACAGCTCAATAAACTGACTGTTCCCAGAACCACAGATGCAGTATTTATGTCGCAATATTTTGCTCTTAACTTACTGCAACAAGTAGCCACAAATCGATCGAATGTAAAAGTGACAGTGAACCAGACAGAACAGTCTGTGACTGTGTAAAGCAGAACAGCATGGATATTACACACGGGCATAAAAAACAGGAACGTAAACTCGATAGTATAACGAATTGGAAGATGCTCCAGAATCAGATCGATGATAACGTCCAATTTATCTGCTCCTTGCATGGCCACAAGGTAGTAAGTGGCACATTTCGAGAGACCACACTTTCCCCGAGAAATAACCACTATCGTCAGTACATTAAATGTGAGGAAGGGAGACAAACAGCTAAATTAATCTTCAGGCTGGGACGAGTTACCAGTTTAACATAATATGGTTGCATTTTTTAAATGCCTCGTGGTACCCAGTTATATCTGCAAATGCTTCTGCCCATGACACCGCTATCATCTGCAGAAAGTTTTTGTTTTTAAATAATGTAAACCACTCAATGTTTATTAATATCCGCAATGGGTTAATCCATCAGCACAAGTCGCCCCTCAAAATGAGTTAAGAATGTGGCAAAACGGCATGAATATTACAGGAACCCAAACAGCGGTGTCCAATGCGACTGGAAGATATAAGCCAGCCCTCAATCAAACGATCAGATTAAAGCTCTGCATTTCTGCAACATCTAATGTTGGTTCCATTAAAACATAATATTCAGACCGGAGGTAGAGGCTCTGCAAACACCCATATCCTCAATGATCTGGGCGCACAGCATGTCAGCACAAAAGACTGGGCTGCAAGATTTGCAACCCTATTCGGCCAGAAGGTCCGAGTGGATGATCCATCCCGGCATCCACCTCACTTCCTCTGAATCACAGATGCCAGACTGAAGCCACTCGATTCACTTCGATAATATCAAGGTACTTGTGAAGTCTCTGGGCACAGCAAAGGCCCCTGGGGCTGGCTGCATCACTGCCAGAGCATTGAGGACTTGTGCCCCAGAATAAGCCGCAGCTCCAGCCAAGCTGCTGTAGGACAACTACATGACAGGCACCTTCTGGGAGAAGAGGGTAATTGGCCTGTTATGTCCTGTACACACGCACACACAAAATGTATGGAAAAGCGGGATCGATCTCAGTCATCAACAATGTGATGGAAGGTGTGACAGGCAGTGAAAGCAGGCACCACTTATACATGTCTAACCTGAGTACTGAGACACACTTGATTTGGAGACTGCTGCAGCAGATCGTGTATGATCTGATTGTAAACTCAACTCCACAGCCCTGCCTATCCTTGAAAATCTCTTACCTCCATTGCTTATCAAAGACCGATCCACCTCTGCCTTAAAAGAATTCAAAGACTCTTCACCAACCACCTTTTGAGAAACAGAGTTCCAAAGGCTCATGATCCTCTGAGAGAAAGAAAAAACTCTCCTCATCTCTGTCCTCAATGGGTGACGCCTTATTATTAAACAGCGGGCCCCAGTTCTAATTTCTCTCACAGCAGGAAGGATCCTCTGCAGATTGACCCGGCCATGATCCCTCAGAATCTTTTATCTTTCATTCACTCTTCTAAACTCCAGTGGATACAAGATTAGCCTGCCCAATCTTTCCTCATCAGAAAACCCGCCCATTCAAGATATTAGTCTGTTAAACCTTCTCTGAATGGCTTCCAACGCACTACATCCTTCCTTAAATAACGAGACCAATACTGTACACAACACCCCACTTGTTTTCTCACCAGTGTTCTGTGCAACTCAAATATAACCTCCCTACTATTGCATTCAAAACCCCTCGCAATAAATGATAAACTTCTATTAAGTTTCCTATTTACCTGCGGTATCTACATACTAGCCTTTAGTGATTCCTGCACTAGAACACCGCGACCCCTCTGCATCTCAGAGCTCTGCAATCCCTCACCATTTGGATAATAAGATTCTTGTTTAAATACATTTTCCTGAAAACATTGACAATTTCACATTTTCCCATGTTATTCTCCTTTAGCCACGCATTTGACGACTCACTTAACCTATCTACATGCCTTGTAGCCTCCTTATGTCCTCTTCACAACTTACTATTCTCCCAATCTTTGTGTCATCAGCAAATTTACTAAATACCTTCATTTAATCGTTCATATAAATTTTAAAAAATTAGCGCCCTACACTGATCGCTTTGGCAGACCACTCATTAGATCTGGCCAATTAGAAGAAGACCCATTTCTGCCAATCCACTGTTTCCTTTTAGATTATTGTTTACATTGGTTAATTGGATGTTGGCGTCGCTTTCTTGGTCAACATTTTTTGCCCAACTCTAATTGCACTTCAGGAGGTGGTGCTGAGCAGCCTTCTCGAACCGCCGGAGTCCCTGAGGTACAGAGGCACCCACAGTGCTGTTACGGAGCAAGTTCCCGGATTTTGACTCAGCGACAGGGAAGGAACAGCGATAAGTTTCCAAAACGGGATTGTGAGTGACTTGAGGGGAACTTCCAGGTGGTGGTGTTCCAATGTGTCTGCTCCAATTGTCCCTCGACATGATAATGGCCGTGGGCTTGGAAGGTGTTGACTAAGGAGGCTCAGTGAATTCCTGCAGTGCACCTTGTACATCGTACACACTGCTGCTACTGTGGGTCGGTGGTAGCGGAAGTTAATGTTTGTGGATGTGGTGCCAATCAAGAGCGCTGCTATGTCCTAGATTTGCTCAAGCTTCCTAACTGTTGTTGGAGCTCTACTTATGTTGGCAAGTGGAGAGTTTTCCATCACACTCCTGAATTGTGCCTTGTAGATGGTGGACAGGCCTTCTGTAGACAAGAGCTGAGTTACAATCCGCAGAATTCTGAACTATGACATGCTGTTATAGCTACAGCATTTATATGGCTGGTCCAGTTCAGTTTCTGGTCAATGGTAACCCCCAGGATGTTGATAGTGTTGGACGCCTTTGAATGACAAGAGGCAATGGTTGTATTCGCTCTTCTTGGAGATTGGCATTGCCTGGCACATGCGTTGCGTGAATGTCACTTGCCAGTTGTCAGTGGTATGATCCGTGGTGATGTTCCTACGGGAAAAGTCTGATCCCAGGGTGGTACCCAGCTTGAGAGATATTAAGTTTGATTTTTTGTTTAGATGCGTGGAGAGTGTCGACTGAACAGAGTTACAGGAGACAGCTGATCGGTTTTTAACAATGAATAAAATATTTATTAAACTTGAAAAGATGATAAGTCCTTCACCATAAGTGTGCCTTTCCAGATATATACAGATATACAAAGAAAGCAGATGTTAGAACATCTATCTTATACAATAATATTCACAGTCGTTACACAGTCCATGCAAAGCAATCTGCGACTTGTGGTAATGCATACAACACCCTGAAACCAAGTGTCTGGTTCCATTCCGAACAGATGCTATGGATACCTGACATCTCCCCCCAATCGCTTTTCAAATATTGAGCCAACCGGTCTCATTGAGCTCCGTCTTTCACACGAGGCTTCCCAACCTCCACTCTCCAAGAACACATTTGGAATATTCTCGCAAACCATGCTTTCTCTCAAACGCCTTCCATTAACGGTCCATCTACAGGGCTCCGAGCTCTCCTGGATCGCCACGTGCATTCAAGCTTCCTGCCATGCATTCGCTCTCCCTGTTTCAGCCATGCCAAAGGAACACCATTGCTTCACACGCCCATAGCAAGGCGTTACAGAACTCGAGCTGTCTCCTTGGACCTTCTGCATTATTGCAAGCCAAACTTGCTTTAAATCTGCATGCTGAAACATCTCCCTTGAAATGTGAAACCTTTCTCTGCTTCTCACTCCCAAAACTACCTAACAGGACCTTGTCCAGATTCCTGTTTGCTTCTTTTGATTAGTAGATCTTCATCAGACCACTCATCTTCTCTTTCTGAAGTTCCCTCCTGTACAGCTTCTCCTGCCAGCTGGTTTCAAATTTAGTTTCGGACTTGCTACCAGCCCCTCTCCAAGGCTCCTTCTCCTGGCAAGTCCTTTCAGCCTTAGAACACCCACACCAAATGAACTCAAACTGCTTTCGGTTTAGACCTGTGTTTATGTGTTTGTGTGCGCGTGCGTGTACATATGTGTGTGTGTGTCTGTGTGTATGTGTGTGTTTGTGGCCACCCTATCTGGAATCCGGTTGTAAGGAAACAGCAAAGTTTTGTACTTAACCTTCCCTAAACTACTACCCCACTTGATAACACAGCTCTGCACCTCAAGGATCATAAACATCTTTGAAAATGCAGGCACACAAACCGAGCTTACACTTACAATCGCCTCTCGAAAATGTAACGACATCCCAGGTTTCACCATTTTAACCCTCACATCGAGAAACAAAAATCTTCCTTGAAAATTAAAGCAAAAAATATTGCCTAAACCAACAAATGTAAATATAACTTACTTAAACTCCCTCGTTCCTAACATCTGCTCAAGCTTGGATATTGTCCAGGTGTTGCTGCATTTGGACATGGGCTGCTTCAGTGCCTGAGGAGTCGCGAATGGTGCTGAACATTGTGCAATCATCAGCGAACATCGCAACTTATGACCTTATGATGGAGGGAAGGTCATTGATGAGCAGCTGAAGATGCTAGGCTGAGGACTCTACCCTGAACATCTGCTGCAATGATGCCCTGGGACTGAGATGTTGGACCTCTAACAGTCACAACCATCTTCCTTTGTGCTATTTATGACTCCAACCAGCGTAGCGAATTCCCCACTGATTCCCATTGATTCCAGATATGTTAGGGCCCCTTGATGTCACACTCAGTCAAACGCTGCCTTGATGTCAAGGACATTCACTCTCACCTCACATTTTGAATTACGTTCTTGTGTCCATGTTTGAACCAAGAGTGTAATGACGTCAGAAGCAGAGCGGACCTGGCAGGACCCCAAATGGGCGACAGTGAGCAGGTTAATGCTAAGTAGGTGCCGCATGATAGCGCTGTTGATAGCCCCTTCCGTTACTTTAATGAATATCGAGAATAGGCTGATGGGGAAGTAATTGGCCAGGATGGATTTATCCTGTTTTTTGTGCACAGAAAATGCCTGGGCATATTTCCACATTGGCAGTAAGTTGCGAGTGTTTTACATCTACTGGAACAGTTCGGCTAGTGCCGCAGAATATTCTGGAGCTCATGTCTTCAGTGTAATTGTCAGAATATCGTCACGGTGCATAATCTTTTCATTATCTATGCCTTCAGCCAGTTCTTCATAACACGTGGAGTAAATGGATTTGGCTGAAAACTGGCATCTCTGACGCTGTGGAACCCCGGAGGAGGTCGAGATAGGTCATTCACTTGGCACTTCTGGCTGAAGATTGTTGCTTATGTTTCAGCTTTATGTTTTGCACTGATGTGCTGGGCTCCTCCTTCATTGTGGATGGGGATATTACTGGAGCCTCCTCATCCACCGCCATTCACGAATGCTTGTGGCATGACTGCAGAGATTAGATCTAATTCTTTGGTTGTGAGATCTTGCTGCTTATGCAAGTTTGACATGCAAGTAGTCCTGCGTTATAGCATCAACAGGCTGACACCTTTTTTCAGATATGCCTGCCGCTGCTCCTGGCATGTCCTTCTGCACACTTCATTGTACCATGGTTGACCCCCTGGCTTGATGGTAATGGTAGAGTTGGGTAGATGCCGGGCCGTGAGGTTACAGATTGTGTTCGAGGACAAATCCGCTGCTGCTCATGACCCTCAGTGCCTCATGGACGCCCAGCCTCAAGTTGCTGGATCTGTTCGAAACCTATCCCATTCAGCACGTTGGTAGTGCCACACAGCACGACGGAGGGTATCCTCAATATGAAGGTGGAACTTGGTCACCAAAATGACTGTGCGGTGGTGACTCCTACCAATACTGTCATGGACAGATGCATCTGCGGCAGTCAGATTGGTGAGGATGAGGTGGAGCATGTTTTCTTCCTCCTGTTGGTTCCCTCACCACCTAACGCAGACACCGCTATGTCCTTTAGTATTCGGCCAGCTCAGTCAGTAGAGGTACTAACGAGTCACTCTTTGTGATGGACATTGAAGTCCCCCACCCAGAGTAAATTCTTCGCCCTTTTACTCTCATCAGCTGAGGGACGGCGCTCCGTGGTAATCAGCAGGATGTTTCCTTGCC
This sequence comes from Cetorhinus maximus, assembly GCF_964194155.1. Taxonomy (NCBI): domain Eukaryota; kingdom Metazoa; phylum Chordata; class Chondrichthyes; order Lamniformes; family Cetorhinidae; genus Cetorhinus; species Cetorhinus maximus. Next base: position 308,509 of record NW_027596405.1, read on the forward strand.
CGTGTTTCATCTGATGCCATGAGATTTCATGGGGCCCGGACTTCATGTGGTGCTCACCCACCGCAACTCCCTCCTAACTATTTACTCTGTGGCCCTGCCTCTGCGGTGGGACTGTCATGCCAGTGGAACAGGGGATACTCAGGGATGGTGTTGGTGGTGTCTGGGACACTTTCTCTCTGTATGATTCCGGTAGGATAAATATGTCAGGCTGTTGCTTGACCTGCCTGTGAGACAGCTCCTCCCCGGCCTCCATGTTAGTAAAGAGGATTTTGCAGGGTCGACAGAATTACATTTCTTATTGTCATTTCCAGTGCCTTGGTCGATGCCTGGTGATTTCTCCGGTCTCATTCCTTTTGTAATTTTTCGTGTTTTGAAGCAACTTAGTGCCATCGCTGTGGATCTGGAGTTCGATAATTTCCCACAGGTAAGAACCTCGTATTCCTTTGACCAAAAGGGGATTAGTTAACCAGATGGATTTGTACCACAATCGACGATGGCTTCAACAGTGATCTGTAGACTTTTATTTCCAGATTTATAATAAATTCAAATACGAGTGGAATCCGAATCCGTGTCTCCAGATCATTACCCTGGGTCTCTGGATGACTCGTCTGGCGACGACGCCTCTTTGCTAACACCTCCCACATGGTATGCTGAAATTTACAGAGTCCTGTGGTGGCTTTCTGCATGTAATATTTTTACATGATGACATTGATACAGTTCAGCATGAGCCTGTTTTCAGAACAGTTCTAAACTCGAGGGTCAATAGACTAATCCAGGTGGGATCTCACCAAAGCCCTTTCCCAGCCGCTTAGGGCCAGGCAACTGGAAATTGTTGACATTGATATGACGCCTCCTCGTAACCATGAGCGCCCAATCCCTCTACACATCATTTCCCCACCAGGATGGTCTGAGGGATCTCCGCTTCTTCCATGAACAGAGGCCCAAAAAATCAACATCCACCACCTCTCTCCTCCCCCTGGCTGAACGTGTTCTATCACTGAAAAAATTCTCCTTTAACTTATCCCTCGCCCACCAAACAAAAGGTATGGCTACGGGCGACAACACGGTCACTAGTTATGCCTGTTTATTCATGAGTAATGTGGAACAGTCCTTGTTGCTGTCCTACTCACTCCACACCCTACTGAGAAAGCTTTTTTAGGTATATCGATGACTGAATTGGTGGTGCTGCATGCTCTTGTCTGGACCGGGAAAGATGTATCAATTCTGCTTCAAATTTCGGCCCCTCTATCAGCTTCATATGGTATATCTCCGACAGTTCCCTTACCATCCTTGACGTCTCTGCTTCCAATTCTGTTGATGGATTGCCCAGTAATGTTCATTACAAGTTCACCAGGCCATACAGCTACCTCGACTACATCTCCTCACACCCCGCTTCCTGTAAGGACTCCATCTCATTCTCTCAGTTTGCATGTGTTCGGATGACGCCATTTTCCAAATCGCTTCTGACATGTCTTCCATCTTCCTTAACCGAGGTTCTCCCCTCCCCCACAATGCTTGCCAAGGTCCTCAACTGTGTCTGACCAATCTCCCCCGCCTCGGCCCTCAACGGTTTCCCTCCCACCCTGAAGAATGATTGGGCCCCCCTTGACCTAATTTTACACCCCAACAACCTCTGCATTCAACCCATCATCCACTACCATTTCCGTCTATTCCAACATGATGCCACCACCAAACACATGTTCCTCTCAACCCCTCCATCAGAATTCCGTCGTAACCGCTCCCTCCACGCCTCCATGACCCCCAACACCTCATCCCCTTCCCACGGCACCTTCACATGCAATCACAGAAGGTGCAACACCTGCCCATTTACCTCATCCTTCCTCACCGTCCTAGGGCTCAAACAATCCTTTCAGGTGAACCAGTGCTTCACTTGCACTTCCTTCAATTTTGTCCTCAGCATTCGCTGCTCCAAGTTCGGACTCCTCTATGATTGGGAGACTAAAGGAGAATTGGGTGACCTCTTTTTGGAGCACATTGGGTCTGTCTGCAAGCATGACCCAGACCTCCTTGCCGCTTGCCATTTCAACACTCCATCCTGATCTCTGCCTACATGTCACTCTTTGACCTGCTGCAATGTTTCAGTGAAGCCCAATGCAAACAGGAGGAACAGCACCTCATCTTCCGACTGGGAACTTTACAGCCTTCCGGACATTAGATTGAGTTCAACAACTTCAGACCATGAGCTCTCTCCTCTATCCTCACCACATTTTAAACCCTTTCTCTCGATTCTTTTTTTTACCCACTTAGTTTTATTTATTCTTAATTTGATTCATTTATTATCCCCATTTTAAATCCCTCTATCTGCCCTAATTCCTTTCCAAGTCTAAGTGAATGATTCAACGTTCGAATGCATAAATCTCTGTTCCTTAGATAGGATAATGGCAGTTAAAGAGGGCAGTCACGCCCCTGAGAGAATGAGAGAGTGAGATACAAAGAGGAAGAGACAAAAGCAAGAGAGAGAAAGTGAGACAAGAAAGGCAGGAGAGAGAGAAAGGAGGGATGGTGTGGGAGAGTGAGTGAGAGAGAGAGAAGGACCGAGAGATATGGAGAGTGAGAGACAGAGTGAGGCAATGAGAGAGAAAGAGAAATAGAGAATGGGAGCGAGAGGAGAGAGAGTGGAGTGAGAGAGAGAAGAGTGAGAGACAAGAAGAGGAAGGCAGAGATTGAAACAATGAGAGAGAGATAGAGAGAGGAATGGAGGTACTGAGAGAGAGAGACAAGAAGAGTGAGACAAGAGGAGAGAGAGGGAGAGAGAGAGACTCGATTAATTGCAATTCAATGATTTAATAACCACAGCATTGGGATCAGCAGTTAGGAGACAATTTTAGAAGTTGTGTTTGGACTGATGTTTCCTATTTTTGAGTGAACAGAGTCAATGCTGGGCGAACGAAACTTGTTAGCTCATGATGTGTTCAGAATTATCCAGTGAAATCCCAGCGCTAAATATAGACTGTACAGCAGGGAATTAACTCACTTTCGAAAACCTGTTTGTTCAAGTTTAAAACAAATAAGCTGCAACTTCAAATTCCCGGAGGTGTTCATACAGAGTATTGATTAAAGGCTTTGCGAATGTATCGCCCCACAGTTTAATACAGCGAGATTGTCACGAGACGAAGGGACAAATCACTTCAGTGAGAATATGATTGAACAGATTAACAGTTTTAGAAAAATATATTACCTGATCTTGGCAATAATTGGTGTACCCGGTAAGTGAATATAAACATTTAATGTCTGTGAAGATGTACGTGAGCTCATTTGTGATTTTATTCTGCTACTCATAATATTACATATATAGTGGATCTATATGGGCAATCGATCAGTCGTAGCATTTTCTACAGTCAAATACCCTGAATTATCTCTACCGATTCATTATATTGCACCAACTGAAGATCAAGTTCTGCTTATAACTTGCATAGAAACGGTAATATCAAGCTATATTCTCCAGTGGAACATAATGTTCTATTATCTGTAAGTGTACAGTTGTACTGAGTGTGGGTAACTAGCTGAAATGGAACACCCAGCCACAGTGCCTATGGGTGTCTGGGAATATGTGATAGTGCAAAACTACAGAGGCTGTGGGTCACTAACCCGTGGAATGAGGAGCTGAGGAAGGGATACCCAGTGACCATGTATTACCGGGAGTAACTGTTAGGGTAGACATATGCTGAAATTGGTTCAATAACCGGCATGAAACAAACTGCTTTGGTTGTGAATGCTTGTTTAGGGTGATGGGTCTCTCCATTTCATATAGCTGTCGCTTTTGTCTTTACGGATGTCACCTTTAAACGATGGGTGGATTATTGTTGTGTCTTGTGTAAGTGTAAGTGTATACAGTGAAAATTATTGATGTGGGTCGGTCGCCGATTCAATTGCTCCACGAGAAAGAGATATTTACTGTCAGTTTAACAGGAGAGCAAAACAGACTAATGAATAAGGTCATAAAATGTGGCGTCAAGGGAGAAGTGGCCGAATGGATTGCTCGCTGTATTGAGGACAGAAAGCAGACAGGAGGAATAAAGGGTCTTTATTCAGAGTGGAAGAAGGTGGGAAGTGGTGTTCCAGAAGGATCAGTACTGTGATCAGTGCTCTTCAAAATGCATTAATGAGTTGAATTTTGTAATCAAAACACAATGTCGATTATTACAGATGAGACCTGCTTGAGACAGGGTGTGGTCAATACTGAGGAGGATTGCAAAAGTAGATCATTTATGATAAATCTGCATCAGACCTTAGCCAGAGCACATATTGAATACTGGATAAAGTTCAGTTCCGGTATTATAGAGCCAAGGGTACGGAGACACTGCCGAGGGTGGAGAGACTGTGCACATCGGTCATATCAGATATACGTGGGTATAAATACCAGGAACGGATTGACAGGCTGTGACTTTATCTCTTGAAAATGGAAGGCTGAGGGGTGAGCTAATTAGAAATGTAAAATGAAGAAAGGATTTGATAGGGTGGACACAGAAAGAATATTTGTTCCTGTGAGGAGGGGCATAAATGGAGGCCATCGTTTTGAGAGAATTACCAATAAAGCTGATAGGGAGTTCAGAGGGAACTGTTTCATCCAAAGAGCGGTGAGAATGTGCAACTCGCTACCACGCAGAGTGTGTTGTGAATCCTTTAGATTCAGTTAAGGGAATATGAACAAGGAAGTGAGGGAAAAAGGAATAGAGTGTTACGTTGTCAGATTCAACTGATAAAATCTGGGCCGAGGCTCCAGTGGATCATCAACTTTGAAATGAGCTGCTTAGGTCGAATGGCCTGTTTCTGTTCTTTATATCCGACCAATCATGTTTAATGCTTCCCCGTCTGAACTCGGGATTTCACAGGGTGGGGATGGGTTGGGGAGGGATTTGGAGTTTTAATTTCAAAGTTTAGCCTCTGACAGGGTCCAAAATGATCTATTTTGTTGGTTGAATATTGGCCTTATTGAGCATGAATGTTCGATCAGTTAATTTCCAGTCTCTTTACCCTTCTCCCTCTTACAGTTAATTCACTGGCGACTGTGATATTAACCCGGGGCAAGTGTGGCCTCTCCAACTGCACCACCCGTTATCTGGTGGCCATGGCAACGGCGGACCTACTGGTCATTATCACTGAGGTCATCAAGTGGAGGGTAACTTATTATTATTTTGGACAGAGTTTCCTGCTCATCACCCCAGTGTATAGTGTTCTCGGTGTCCTGACTCGTGCAGCCACAGACTGTTCAGTCTGGTTCACCGTCACTTTCTCCTTTGACCGATTTGTGGCCATTTGTTGTCAGAAGCTGAAAACAAAATATTGCACCGAGAAAACTGCGGCTGTGGTTCTGGCATCAACCGGCATTCTGCACTGTTTAAAAAACATCCCGCACCACTTTACACAGGAACCTGGAGAGATAATCGACAATGTTCCGTGGTTCTGTTATCCAAAGCCAAGCTATTTTACTAACCGCGGGTGGGTGGGATTTGACTTGTTTGACATGGTTTTAACCCCATTGCTCCCATTCACTTTAATTCTGCTGCTCAACGCTCTGACAGTCAGACACATTTTAGTGGCCAGTCGAGTCCGTAAGGGGCTGAGGGGTCAGAGCAAGGGTGAGAATCGCAGTGACCCAGAGATGGAGAGCAGGAGGAAGTCTGTGATTTTACTCTTTACCATCTCGGGCAGCTTCGGACTGCTGTGGTCGGTGTATGTTATAGATTGCTTATTTTATACCATTACGGAAACAGGTCCCAGTGATTACACAGATTCTGAATATATATGTAAACAATTCGGAATGATGCTGCGGAGTTTAAGTTGCTGCACAAACACATTTATTTATGGGGTGACTCAGTCCAAGTTCAGAAAGCAGCTGAAGGATGCTTTGAAATATCCGCTAACATCATATATTCATTTGTTGAAGAATCAAAACAACTGAAAATAGCCCAGAAGCGGCGTTCACAGTTTCCCGGCAATAAATGGTCTATTTAACCACAAACGTCCAATCGGCACGGGCCACTAAGTCGCTGAGCCCTTGTGGGGAGGTGAAGGCTCAGGAGCGGATGGAAAAGGGGCAGTAGATCGGTCAAATCATCCCCTTCTGGTGCAGGCACATGTACAGAAACCAAACTGTATTGTACTGAGTCGTCGCCGTACCTCCATAATAACAGCTGTCCCAGATGTTGATTATGCATTGGGGAAAGCAATCCGGGAGCCCCGGCCAGCCACTAACAGGGACTTCATTCATGGGAACAGGAGGAACTCATTCAGTCCGCGAGCCTGCGACTTTTAAAAAATAACAACAAATTCAACAACCACAACATTGAAAAAAACAACAAATTCACCAACAACCTCAAGATTGAAAAACACCAACATATTCAACAACAACCTCAGCTTTGAAAAACACCAACAACTACAACAAACTCAACATTGAATTACACCAACAAATTCAACAACTAAATCAACATTGAAAACCGCCAGCAAATTCAACAACAACCTCAACATTGAAAAATACCAACAAATTCAATCAAACTCAGCATTTAAAAACAACAACAAATTCAACAACAACCTCAACCTTGAAATACACCAACAAATTCAACAAGAACCTCAACATTGAAAAACACTGACAAATTCAAAAAAAACCTCAACACTGAAAAACACGAACAATTTCAACAATATCTTCAACATTGAAAAACACCAACAAATTCAGCAACAACCTCAGCTTTTGAAACAAAACACAACTGCATACTCAACAACAACCGCAACATTGAAAATCACCAAACAAATTAAACAAAATCAACATTATAAAACATCAACATGTTCAATAGCAACATCAAGATTGGAAAACACCAACAAATTTACCAACAACTTTAACTTTGAAACACACCAACAAAGTCATAAAGATTGAAAACCACCAACAATTTCAACAGGAGCCTCAACATTGCAAAACTCCAAATAATTAATTAACAAACATAACATTGCAAAACACCAACAAATTCAATAGGAAGATTAGCATTGAAAAACACAAACAAATTCAACAACTATAACGTTGAGCATCACCAAGAAATTCCAGAACAATTTCCACATTGTAATAGAGCACACAATCAGCAACAACCTCAACTTTGTAAAAACTCTCACAAAGTCATCAACAACTTCAACATTGAAAATCAGCAACAATCTGAACATTGAAACTCATCAACAACATAAACAATGTCAACATTGAATAACCTCAACAAATTCAAATACAACCTCAGCTTTGATCAAAAGCAACAAATTGAACCACAACTTCAACATTAATAAGCACCAAAAAATTCAATAACGTTAACATTGAAAACATCGACTAATTCAAGAACAAGCTCAACATTGAAAAAGAGCAACAAATTCAACAACAGACTCAACATTGAGAACAACAACGACAAATTCAACAACGTCAACATTGAACATCACCAACATATTCAACAACAACCTGAATATTGTAGAACACTGACAAATTTTATAACTACTTCAACATTGAAAATCAGTAACATATTCAACAGCAGGAACAACATTGAAAAAAAAAAATCAGCAAACATAACAACAAATTCACGTTTGAAAAACAACAGCAAAGTTAAAATGATTGTGAATCACCATCAAATTCATAAACAGAGTAAGAATTGAGAACCATCAACAAATTCAGCAATTGTTTGTTAAACGTTGAGGTTGTGTTTGAAAATGTTTGCACTTTTAGTTGATGACATTTTTGTTGAACTTGGTGTTTTTCCGCGCTGTTGTTGAATTTTTAGATGTTTTTCAATGTTAACGTGAATTTGTAGGTGTTTTTCAATGACGAGGTTGCTCTAGAACGTGTTAATGTTTTTCATTGTTAAGCTTGCTGAATTTGTTGATGTTTTTCATTGATGAAGTTGTTGTTGAATTTTTTGGTATTTAACAATGCAGAGGTTATTCATCGGTTTGTTCTTCATTTTCTATGGCGACGTGGTTTCTGAATTTACTGGTGTATTTCAATCTTGTTGAATTAGCTGGTGCATTTCAATGTTGAAGTTGTTGGTGAATTTGTTGATGTTTTACAATGTTGAGGTTCCTGCAGAATATGTTGGTGATAATCAGTACGGAGTTTCTTTATGAATTTGCTGGGGTTTTTGAATGTTGTAGTTGTTGCTGAATTTGTTGGTGTTTCCAATGTTGAGTTGTTATTGAATTGATTGCTGTTTTCCAATGTTGGGTTTGTTATTCAAGTTGTTGGTGTTTCTCAATTTCGAGGCTGTTGTTCAATTTGTTGGTGTTTCTCATTTTTGAGGTTGTGGTTGAATTTCAATTTTGAATTTCAATTTCAAATGTTTTTCAATGTTTACGAGCTTGTTGAATTTCTTGGTGTTTTCAATGTTGCTGCTGTTGAATTTCTGGGTGTTTTTCGATGTTTATGTTGCTGAATTTGTTTTGATTTACAATGTAAAAGTTTTTTGCTGAATGTATACCTATTTGTCAATGTTGAGGTTGTTGTAGATTTGCTGGTGTTTCTTAATGTTGATGTTGTTGTTGAATTTCATTGAGTTTTTCAATGTTAAACCACTTATTGAATTTGTTGGTGCTTTGCAAGGCTAAACTTATTGTTGAATTTGTTCGTGTTTTTCAATGTTGAGTTTGTTAATTAATTAGTTGGTGTTTTGCAATGAACCGACAAAACAGGCGTGGTTCTTGGGACAGTGACTGTGCTGATATTTTTAAAGAACCTTTTCTGGGATTCCATGCTCACAGGAATGTATGAAATTGTAAACGAACCCTGGTTATGTTCTGTAATCCTAGATTTTTATTACTCTACGGTCTGGGTAACAATCGAGTTTGTCCATTATATTCTTAACCCGTTAGCCCCAGTTATCCTGATTCGGCTGCTCAATGTTCTCACTGTCAGACGCATTTTAGTGAACAGCAGAGCCCGCAGGAGCCTCCGGGATCACAGAAGTGGGGAGAGTGCCAGAGAGCCAGAGATGCAGAGTCGATAGAAATCCATCATTTTACTGTTTGTTATCTCGGAAAATTTCCTACTGCAGTGGGCACGATCATGGTGTGTTCTGTATGAGTCCGAATGTATAATTAGTGCTATGAGTCCATATTGCTGCATCCTTCTGCGCAGGAATTGGGCTCCTGAATTGCTCCACACATCCTTGCATTTATGCCCCGACTAAATTCCGGCAGCAGTCGAAGGATGTGCTGACATGTCCCTTTGACCCTATTGCATAATTCATTCAAAAAGGAGAGTGGAGCTGAGTCTGGGAGTTTCCAGCATTATCTCATTTTAATTTCCATTCCCAATGAATGAGTGGAGTGCAGGGGATTTGGGGGTGGGGAGGGGGAGTTGCCTTTCGACCGAGTGGTGGGCGCAGTTAAATCTCTCCCCCAAATGCTTTGGACAGTGCGGGAGGGATCTGTTCCCCATGGTGTCCGGCTTGTGGTGTGGAGCCTGACCAGCACAGGTCCCGGGGAGCGGGCTGGAGGGAAATATTCCCCATGGTGACCGGTTGTGTGGTGGAGCCTGATCCCCACAGGTCCCGGGGGTCGGGCGAGCGAGCGGGAGGGACTTGCTGCCCATAGTGCCCGGCTTGTGGTGTGGAGTCTGATCCCCACAGGTTCCCGGGAGCGGGCGGGCGGGACGCGTTCCCCATGGTGTCAGTGAATAATATTAGAAAAAGGAGAAAAAGGACTTTAATCTCACCCAGTACATTTAAATGGACTGTTTATTTTGATAAGCTTAGGCTTGAATTAATTAAGCAGTGAACCGGGTAATTAATATATCCTCAATTAACCCTTCAGTTCGACAGAGACAGAACCATCAGGCAGAGTCTCAGACACTGAATTAGCGAATAATACTGACGTTTATTGAACAGAAGCAAAATCTAGCACTTATCATTCAGCCAAAGACTCATCAAGCAACTTGGTCAATGCGGCAGTCCTTCAGTACTGACCCTCTGGCAGTGCGGCATTCCATCAGTGCTTACCCTCTGACAGTGCAGTGCTCTCTCAGAGTTGACCATCTGACAGTGCATCATTCCCTCTGTACTGACCTCTGGTAGTGTATTACTCCAACTGTACTGGCCCTCTGATAGTGTTGAAGTCCATCAGCACAGAATATCTGACAGTGGAAAACTCCCTTGTACTGACCCTCCGACAATGCGGAACTCGCTCAATATTAACACTCCAAAACTGCAGCACTCCCGCAGCAATGACCCTCCGACAGTGCAGTACACCTTCAGTACTGAGCTCCCAACAGTGCTGCTGTCCCGCACTAATGGCCTCCGACACTGCAGCACATCCTCACTAAAGATCATGCAACAGTGTGGTGCATCCTCAGTACTGACCCTCTGGCGCCCTGGCCGCTCCCTCAATGCTGACCCTCTGACAGTGTGGCACTCCCTCAGAACTGACAAACCGACAGATCGGCATTCCCTCAGGACTGAACTTTCGACAGTGCAGCAATCCCTTAGTACTGAACTTCTGACAATATACCACTCCCTCAGTCCGGACCCTCCAACAGCGCAGTTCATCATAAGTTCTGACCCACTAACAGTGCTGCACTCTTTCACTAATGAACCTCCTACATTCAGCACTCCCTCAGAACTGACCCTCCAGCAGATCGACACTCCCTCGGGACTAACCCTCCGATAGTGCAGCACTCCCTCAGTCCTCAACCAACCGAAAGTGCAGCACTGCCTCAGAATTGGTCTTCCAACTGTGCGACTCTCCATCACAGCTGAACCACCGATTGTGCGACATTCCCTCGCTACTTACCTTTGGACAGTGCGGTACTCCCTCAGAGCTGACCCTCCAACAGCGCGAAATTCCATCAGAACTGACACTCTGACAGTGCGGCATTCCCTCAGTGCATACCCCCAGACAGTGCAGTACTCCCTCAGGTCTGAAACTCTGCCGGTGTGATATTACCTGAGTGCTGTCCCTCTGACAGTATGGCACTCACTCAATACTGACCCTTGGACAGTGCGCCACTATCTCAGGACTGACACTCCAAAAGTGCGGCACCCCCTCAGCACTGACCCTCCGACAGTGCAGTAGTCCCTTATTACTGACCCTCTGACAATATGGCACCAGATTGATATTGAGCCTCCAGCACTTCACTACGGCATCAGAACTGAAGCTCCGAAAGTGCTACAATCCCTCCGTAATGACCCTCCCACACTGCAGCAAATCCTCACTACAGACCATGCATTGTTGTGGCATATCCTCAGTACTGACTCTCTGACAGCTTGGCGCTCCCTCAGTACTGACCCTCCAACAGTGCGACAATCTCACTCCCAAAACCCCCCATTGGCCAATTGCCTGGTCCCAGTAATCTTCATCAATCCCTATTCACACTAAAGTTACCACCTATGTCAATGTCTTAATGATGTTCTGTGTCCTAGCTTCTTCACAACACTGAACCTGATAGTAGAATGTCCTCTCCTTCGGCTGTCCGTCTATTTGAGGATGATGCCTCGGGGAAGCCACTTCCTGCCGTGGGTCTTCATGTGGATGAACAGGCCGATTCTGGAGCCGCAGTGCTTCGGGCACATGGGGCAGGATGTCCCACCATGTAGTGGGATCCGGAGAGCAGGATTTGCTTCCTTTTCTTCCCATCACTGTGGCCGCTCTGCATCATCATTAAGACATGGAGACTGACAGCGAGATGCAGTATGATGGACACATTGTCACCAATTTTGCCAGCGGGCAGCGACCTCCTCCCACACATTAACGTCGATGCTGCCACACTTCGATCAGAGATTCAACGTTGCCCCCTGGGCCGTTGCCCATTGGAGAGTTGAGAAAACAGGGCCTGGCAGCAAGATAGACGTTTCCACAATCCGGACACTGTCCAGTCCATTGACGTCGACATTGCGAGAGTTTTTTTTCTGAATGCTCATGCGGGCAGCTTCAAGAAGGACACGAGCGTTTGTTCGACAGTCCTCCCAGTGAATCCGGCGGAGTCATTTCTGACCCTCTGACAGTGCGGCTCTCCCTCAGTACTTACACTCTAATTGTACAGCACTACCTCATTACTGGACCTCCGACATTGCAGTACCGACCCTCCAACAATGCTGTACGCCTTCACCACTGACCCTTAAACAGTGCTGCACTCCATAATAATGCCTTTCTGAGAGTGCGGCAAATCCTCAGTTCTGACCGTCAGACAGCTCGGTGCTCCCTCAGCACTGACCTTCTGACAATGCGGTGTCCTCTTATTCAAGTCCCTCCAACAGTGCTGTACTCCAGCAATGCTGACATTCTGACAGTGTGGCACTCCATCAGTGCTGACCCTCAGACTGTGCAGTGCTTCTTCTGCACTCACCCTACAACAGTTCGATTCTACCTCAGTACTGACCTTCCGAGAGTACTGCAGTCCCTCAGTACTGACCCCCTGAGAATGCGGCACTCCCTCTGATAAATGGAAGATTATAATTTTGTGGTCAATATCTAAGGAGTCACTATTTTGTGAGAGCCCATTCACACCAGCAGCAAAATTTCGTAGCTGCGGATAAGGTTGTGTTTAATATGTGATCAGAATATGCAGCTTAAACAACTCAGCGTTGGAAATTCATTCAAAGATGAGGAGAAGCATTTTCTCTCTGAGCTTCGTGGGTCTTTGGACCTCTCTTCATCAAAAGGTGGTGGAAGTAGAGTCTTTGAATATTTTTAAAGCTAAGCGAGATAGAGTCTGGATTAACAAGGTGGTGAAAGGTTATCGGCGGGAGGCGGGAATGTGGGGTTGATGATACAATCAGATCAGCCATGATCTTATTGAATAGCAGAGGAGGATCGCTGGCCCGAGTGGCCTACTCCTGATCCGAATTGGTAAATTCATAGGTATAGCTGCTAATCAATTTCAAAAATAAATTCTCAAAAATTACCTTAAATTATTAATTAATTCCAATATATTATGAGTTTATACATCTAATTATTAACAAAATAGAACAGCATATTATCTATGATTGGTCTAAATATTAATTAATTGCAAAACATAGTGTGAAACAGTACACTTGATTATTAATTAAATTCAGCAGATTACTATGAATTGTCGGCCTAAATATTACTTTCAATAAGGAATGGAAAAGTCTAAATATAAATAATAAATTAAACATCTAATTATCAATTAATTTCTAAAAATATATTATTAATTTTTGGTCGAATTATTAATCAATTGCAACAACAAATTTTGCATTAAAATCCAATTATTAATTAATCTTCTTCCATCTCTAGTAAATCTAATATTGACTTAATATCAGTGTCGCATTGCCGGAGATTCCATACGGAGGGAGTGTCGCACTGTCGGAGGGTAAGAACTGGGGATGTACCTCACCGTTGGAGGATCATTACTTAGGGAGCGCCGCACTGTCGGAGAGTCTTACTGGGGGTGTGCCTCTCTGTTTGAGGGTCATTATTAAGGGAACGCCGCACTATTTGAGGGTCAGTACATGGGGTGTGCCGCACAGACGGAGGTTGATTACTGAAGGAGCGCCGCCTTGTCAGATGGTCATTACTGAGGGAGTGCCGCAATGCTGGAGAGTCAATACTGAGGGAGCGACGCACTGTTGGATGTTCAGTACTGGGGTTGTGCCGCACTGTTGGATGGTCAGTACTGGGGTTGTGCCGCACTGTTGGATGGTCAGTACTGAGGGTGCGCTGCATTTTCGGGGGTTCAGTACTGAGGGAGCGCAGTGCTGTCAGAGCCTCCGTACTGAGGCAGTGCCGCACTGTTGGAGGTTCATTACTCAGAGAGGCTGCACGGTGGGAGGGTCATTACTGAGCGAATACCAAACTGATATAGGGTCTTTAATGAGGGGATGCCATAGTGTCGGACGGTCAGTACCGAGGGAGTGTTGCAACGTCGGTGGTCAATGCTGAGAGAACGCCACACTGTTGGAGGGTGTGCACTGAGGGAATTCCGCACTGCTGGACGGCCATTATTTAACGAGTGCTGCACTTAGTGGGTCAGCATTGATCCTGTGCTGCAATGTTGGAGGGTCGTTACTGAGGGCGTGCCTTACTGTTGGCGGGTCATTACTGAGGGGGCGCTGTGCTGCTGGAGGGTCAGTACATGTGGTTTGCCGCACTGTCGGAGGTTCATTAATGAGGGAGTGCTGCACTCTCGGAAGGTCAGGAAGGAAGGAGTGCCCCACTGACGGAAGCTCAGTTCTGAGGGAGCAGCGCATTGATGGAGGGTGAGTTCTGAGGGAGGGACACTCTTTTGGAAGGTGAGTGCTGAGGGAACACCGAATTGTCGGAGGGTCCATATGGAGGTAGTGCTGCACTCTCGGTGGGTCACCGCTGATGGAGTGCCGCATTGTCGGAAGGTCGGTTCTAAGGGAGTGATGCACTGTCAGATGGTCAGTACTGAGGCAGCGATTGCAATATAGAGGAATGATGTGTTTCCCATGTTTGGAGATTACTGTGTGGTCTGCTTCCAAGTGATATAGCCTTAAAATTAGATGTGGGCCATTAAGGATTAATTTCAGGAATCACACAATCACACACAGGCCAGTGGAAAATTATTTGCTGTGTCAATTGGGAATGTCAAGAAATATATTGATGTGCCTTATTTACGTGAGAATATTAAAGGTTCTGGGTGCAAGCTGCGTCACTGTTATAATAATACAGATGTGCTATAGACCCTCTGAAAACTAGAACAAGGCTAAGGAAGTGGATGACCTTCACCTGTTCTCATATTTAAATCAGTTCTCCGTTCCCTTGCTCCTGTTTGTACATGTTCCTCAATTTGTGGTTTTTGAGAGATCTTATCTGCACCTCTGTTGTGAGCAGTCGCTGTCAAACACATAAACTCACAATTCTTTATAGACTGACCTTCCCTTGCTCCTGATACGCGGTGTGCAGCATGCAAATCTGCTCAGCACAGAGCCTGTCTCCATCACACGACATCGGCAATGACAAAGGCCCCATAGTGTGAGTGGGAGGATCTAAAACTCTACCATGGACCCTGGAGTTAGCTCACTGAACCGGCCAGTAAATAATATTAGAAAAAGGAGAAAAAGGACTTTAATCTCACCCAGTACATTTAAAAAGGGCTATTTATTTTGATAAGCTTAGGATTGAATTAATTCAGCAGTGAACCGGGTAATTAATAGATCCTCAATTAACCCTTCAGTTCGACAGAGACAGAACCATCAGGCAGAGTCACAGACACTGAATTAGCGAATAATACTGACGTTTATTGAACAGAAGCAAAATCTAGCACTTATCATTCAGCCAAAGACTCATCAAGCAACTTGGTCAATGAAATAAAACTTCTCCAATAGAAAATTAGGGGAGACAAAGTGGAAAATAGATGTGTCAACAAAAGCCTGCAAGAGTCACATTTTCAAACTGACTGCCAATCTTTAAGATAATGACAAACTCAACCACCTCAACACCATACCACCCACCCACCTCCCCACCTCGCCACTCCTCCCGCGCTGACAGCTGTTCCCCAAAGGACTCTGAACCTTTCTGGAGTCCCCACTGACAGAAATTATCCTCTGTCTGCCCCTTGGGACTAGTGCCACATTCACTATCTTTTATTTGTATTCATTAATGGGATGTAGGAATTATTGGCTGGAACAGCATTTATTGCCTATGCCTATTTTCCCCATAAGAAGATGGTGGTTAGCGTCCTTCTTGAATCGCTGTTGTCCAGGTGGTGTAGGTGGAGCCACAGTCCTGTTAGGGATGAAGTTCGAGGATTTTGACCCGGCGACATTGAAGGAGTGGACGAGAAATTTCAATGTCAGGATCATGAGTGGCTTGGAGGGGAATTTCCAGTCGGTGTTATTTCAAATGTTACTGCTGCCCTTGTCCTTCTAGATGGTAGAGGCCATGGGTTTGGAAGGTGCTGTCAATGGAGCTTTGGTGAGTTTCTGCAGTGCATATTGTAAATGGTATACACTGCTTTGGTGGTGCAGGGAACGAATGTTTGTAGCTGGGGTGCCGATCAAGCGGGGCTGTTTTCTCCTGGATGGTTTCGAGCTTCCTGAGTGTTATGGGAGCTGCAACGCATCCAACCAAGTGGGGAGTATCGCATCACACTCATGGCTTGTGCCTTAGATTTCCTGGACAGGCTTTGGGGAGTCAGGTGGAGAGTTACTCGCAGCAGGATTCCCAGCCTCTGAACTGCCCTTGTCTCCATAGTATTTATGTGGCTAGTGCAGTTCAGTTTCTGGTCAATGGGAAACCCCAGGGTATAGATAGTTGTGATTCATTGATGGTAATGTCATTGAGCACTTATGTGGCATGAATGTACCTTGCCACTTTTCAGCCCAAGCCTCGATATTGTCCAGGCCTCGCTGCATTACGACATGAGCTGCTTCAGTATCTGAGGAGTCACGAATGTTGCTGAACATTGTGCACCATCAGCGAACATCCCCACTTCTGACATTATGATGTAAGGACAGTCATTGATGTAGCAGCTGAAGATGGTTGGGCCGAGGACACTTCCCTGAGGAACTCCAGTGGTGATGTCATCTCCACCCTGGGGTCCACACTGACGGGAATTCTCCTCTGCCTGACCTTCGGCTCAGCGCCACACCCACCATCTCCACTCTGACAGGAACCCCCCTCCGACCCCGAGGTCCTGAAGAGGTTTCCCTTTGCTTGGTGTCCACATCGAGACGTTTCTGTGTTTCACATACCAGAGAGTTGTAACACCACCTTCGGCCATGCCGTTCCAAATGGCTCAGTGGTCACTCATGCTGCCAGGGCTATCGTCATTGGTTCCAGCTTATTTCTCACGATGCCTTCAAGCCAAGGCAATGGATTGCTTCAAGATTCATTCCCTATTTTTCTTACCAAACGGCACCACCATTCGTTAGGCCCAGAAATATAAGTCCAGGGCAGTGTTTTCTGTGAATGTAGGGTCCTTTCTCACATCTTCTGTGACAACATTTTCTATAATGACCCAGACTCCGGTCTGCCAAAGGATGAAGGTACACCCTCAGGACTGACACTCCAAAATTGCGGCATTACCTCAGTACTGAATCTTCAACAGTGCTGTACGCCTTCACTACTGACGCTTCAACAGTTCTGCACTCCATAAGTAATGCCTTCCTGACAGTGCAGCAAATCCTCAGTACTGACCCTCAGGTAGCTCGGCGCTCCCTCAGCGATGACCCGCTGACCATACGGCTCTCCCTTATTACTGTCCCTCCAACAGTGCTGTATTCCAGCAATGCTGACCCTCTAACAGAGCGGCGCTCCTTCAGTGCTGACCCTCAGATAGTGCAGTGCTTCCTCTATCCTGACCCTCCAACAGTCCAGTTCTCCCTCAGTAATGACCTTCCGAGAGTGCTGCAGTCCCTTAGTACTGACACTCTGAGGATGCGACACTCCCTCTGATAATTGGATGGTAATAATTTTGTGGTCAATATCTACAGAGTCACTATTCTGTGAGAGCCCATTCATACCAGCAGCAACATTTCGTAGCTGCGGATAAGGTTGCCTTTAATATGTGATCAGAATAAGCAGTTTAAACAACTCAACATTCACAATTCATGCAAAGATGAGGGAAAGTATTTTCTCTCAAAGCGTCGTTGGTCTTTGGACCTCTCTTCCTCAAGAGGTGGTGGAAGCAGAGTCTTTGAATATTTTTAAGGGCAAGCGAGATAGAGTCTGGATTAACAAGGGGGCGAAAGGTTATCGGGGGGAGGCGGGAATGAGGGTTTCAGGTTACAATCAGATCAGCCATGATCTTATTGAATGGCGGAGGAGGATCGAGGGGCCGAGTGGCCTACTCCTGATTCGAATTGCTAAGTTCATAGGTGTAGCTATTAAACAATTTCAACAATATATTCTCAATAATTACCTTAAATGATTAATTGATTACAATATAAGGTGAGTTAATGCATCTTATTATTAACTAAATTGATCAGTATATTATGTATGATTGGTCTAAATATTAATTGTGAAACAGTACAGTTGCTTATAAATTAATATCAATAGAACATTATGAATTGTAGGCCTATTTAATACTTTCAATTATGAATGGAAAAGTCTAAATATTAATAAAAAAATAAACATTTTATTGTCAATTAATTTCTAAAAATAGATTATAAATTATTGGTCGAATTATTAATCAATTGCAACCATTTTTAATGCATTAAATCCAATTATTAATTAATCTTCTTCCATCTCTAGTAAATCTAATATTGACTTAATATCAGCACCGCATTGCCAGAGGCTCCATACGGAGGGAGCGTTGCACTGTTGGATGGTAGGTACTGGGGATGTGCCGCATTTTTGGAGGGTCAGTACTGAGGGAGTACCGCACTGTTGGATGTTGGATGGTCAATACTAAGGGAGCGCCACACTGTCAGAGGGTCATGACTATGAGAATGCCACACTGTTGGAGGATCATTACAGAGGGAGTGCCACAATGTTGGAGGGTAATTAATGAGGGAGTGCCTCACTGTTGGAGGATCATTACTGAGGGAGCTATGCACTGTTGGATAGTGAGTGCTGGGGGTGTGCCACACTGTTGGATGGTCATTACTGAGGAAGAGCCGCACTGTTGGAGGGTCATTACTGAGGGAGCGCCGCACTTTTGCAGGGTCATTACTTAGGGAGTGCCGTACTCTTGGAGAGTCAGTACTGGGGGTGTGCCAAACTGTCGGATGATCAATACTGATGGAGTGCCGCAATGTTGGAGGATCATTACTGAGGGAGAGCCGCACTGTAGGAGGGTCAGTGCTGGAGTTGTGCAGCACTGTCGGATTGTCAGAACTGAGGGTGTTCCACATTATTGGAGGGTCATTACTGAGGAAGTGCCATGGTGTTGGACGGTC